>NW_004524715.1:2089558-2092510 GCF_000260255.1 Octodon degus
ATTGAGCCATCTCCCCAGCCCCAAAGATTGTTTTTTGTTTTTTATTTTTTGTGGAACCTGGGATTGAACTCAGGCCCTTGTGCTTACCAGGGATGTGCTTATTCCACTGAGTCATCTCCTTGGCCCCTAAAAAATTTCAAAAATAATAATAATAATAATAATAATAATAATAATAATAAAACAAAAGAGGCTATTGGGTTATAGTAACTTTATATTTTCTGCTAGCTTTAAAATGTTCATTTAATATGTACCATAGCTAATCCTGCTTTCTGGACTATAACCACTTCAGTATTGAATTTTATGTCATTGAGGATAAACTATTTTCAGTTATGCTAATAAAATTATAAAAAAGAAAGAAAAATATACTGCAATCAAAAAGATAAATCCTGCAGTATGTCTAATTTTTTCTCATTTCACAGGAATAGACAAGCTATTAAAATACACTGTTCTTTGCTACAAAGCCAAAAACATTTTTTGGAAACTTTTCTATGAGTGACTAAATTAACTTCATAGTTATGTTATAAAAAGATACACCTTTTAATTTTTCTAATTCAAATGGCAATGAAGATTGGTTTTATTTCTACCTGAAACTACTAGATTTATTACTGCTAGTGATCATGTCACAGTCAATTTGTTCAAAATAAATTATTTAGGGTCCTAACACCAAGTCTGTGTTTTTCCCTTGATTGTTGTACTATTATTTTTCATTTATTTTCTATAGATCCAAAGGCTTATTGCAAATGCATGAATAATGCAGCTGTTCCTGTGGAAGTATTCACTTCCTTTTAATTAAATTTATTTGCTTGAAGCAGAATATATTTTAAAATATCAGTAGTAAGAGAATTCTGCTTTAGAATATCTAGTGCCTTAATGTTTTTGTTTCATTAAGTGCTTTATGAAAATGCCAGGCATTCTCCTTGCATAGTAAATGCAAACTAATTCCAATTCATCATCTAAATAGAGAATCTTTTATTTATTTTTTTTATTTATTTTTTTTTTTTAGAGAATCTTTTAAACTGCCCATGATTTCTCTCTAAAGGATTTATATCAACAAGCACTTGGTTGTTAAACAGATGAAACTGAAAGTTTAAATATAGCATATAATTGTATTTTTATCTTGATTCCAGTTACTATGAAATCAGAAAATATCTATGAATTCTAATAATGGCAGAATATTAATGTAAGCAAATATTCTCTGCTTCCTATTTTGTCATAGTATTTTCTTTGTGACCTCTTTTTCAAGACCTAAACTATACTCTTAAAAAAAAAAAAAAGTGAAGTGTGAATGGTTGAAGATCTAAGATCAGAAGCCCACCCTTCTTCTGCCCCTACAGATGTGGGCTGCACTGTGGGGATCACATGGCCTCTCCAAGTCTCTTATGCCATATGTTAATTAGTTTGACTTGACCATATCATCTACATAATGGTCCATATATATTCAGTATTAGTGAACTTTTCCACAATTTATTACTTAATGTTTCGCTATGAATTAATTTTTATGACTATGCATGCAATATTTTGTAATTGTATATATTTGTATCCATTCTCCTATGAATTTATACTGAGTTATCCTAGGTTTTTTTGTTTTGTTTTTTGTATTTTAGGGAAGGGTCTACAGGGTGTTCAGGGTCTCTCTACTAGATCGGACTCGTAGTGATCCTCCTGTTTACAGCCTCCCAAGAGCTGGGATTACAGGCACCCTCCACCATTCCCAATCTCAATTGCCATCTCAGCGCATCCCAGGAGTCGGGGCAGCAAGGCAGACCCGGGGACCGAAGCGCCAGACCCTGCGCCTCCTTGAGGGTGCTTTAATCTGCTGAGCTATTTGGCCGGCCCATCCAAGTTTTTACTTCCTATTTCACAACGGTAGCTTTCACATGTGCATACCATAATACTTTTCTCATTAATAAATTTGAAATGCCTGAGCAATAAATTGATTCTCATATTGTCAAAGGTTACCATAAACAAAAATTATAAACATTCTATCCCATCTCCAACCTCAAGGTTCAACTCAGCAAAACATGGTGAAGTATACTTCCTAGTGATCTCATTCTATTTAAACAGTATACATGTCGAACATTTTTCTCAAGTTTGAAGAAATCATTTTTATACTTAAAAGGTAAGTGAAGAAATTTCTAAAAACCCAATAAGTCCCAAACAATAAAGAAATACAAGTATCCATACTTGAAAACACTGTGATACAACTATCAATTACCAAAAACGGAAATCGCAATAGCAGCCGGAGAGAGCTGTGCCGCTGAACTCCACACCCGGCCCCTCACTTTCTAAGATCAGGAGAATACACGTTTGTACACTGAAGAGAGCCATTCAGTACAAGGTAAAATGCTAGCAATGAGGGGTGTGGCTCACTGAGCAAGAAGCAATGGGATCTAGAGCTACCGTGCATGGAAAAGGTGACATTCGAGGGTCCCGGGAAGGTCGTCGCGGTAACAGCAGGAGGCAGCACATGGGCTGGGGACATTCTGTGCCTACGGCGCCTTTTCATTGCTCCTATATTTTTTCCAGAAAAAAAAAATAAGGATAAAAGATCATCCTTCACGAATGAAAATGGAGGAAAACTGTCAGAAGTCTGAAGTGTGAGAAGAAAATATGAAGCATCGTCTAAAAGAGAAGAGAGGCTCACTTGGAGAGAGACTAATCTCAGTGAGACCTCTGAAGCTACATTCATCGGGTCTTCTCGTCGTTTCTTTCGGCACTGACCCGAAACATACAACAAGTGGCGCACAACCCGGGGCACAGAAGACGACCAGGGCTAATCTGTCTGAGTGAGTGGTGCACTCTTCTTCAAAGGGCACCCAACTCTACATTCTAGCACTTGTGAGACCCAGGCCAAAGGACTGCTGAGTTGAAGGGAACTACATAAGGAGACCTTTTCTCCAAAATGCAAATAAGAGTTGGCCAGGGTGGTGTACGCCTGTAATCCCAGCACTC
>NW_004524715.1:2099331-2109855 GCF_000260255.1 Octodon degus
TACTAATAGTGTTTGGACAAGATATCATGTCTGCATCTTGTACTCTGAATAACGACTACAAAGACAACAATATGAAATTTATTAATTATTGTAACTGCCCTAGTAAATTGTTTTGAAATTGTCTCATTGCTATTTCTTATTAAAATTAATTTAAAAAATAAAACAAACATCTGAGCATGGAGAAAATTTATTGCCTTTGTTGTTCCTCAAAAAGAGTCAGGTTGGGGCTCTACTCCATTCTGGGTAAGCCCCCTGGCCCCCTGACAGAGACATTCTCTGTCTCTCACATCTTTAATTGGTCTTTCTAATAGGGTTGCCCATCCAGACCTGGTACACGCATGTCCAACAGAGGACACTGCTATCTCTTGACCTACACTTAGTCTCATTATAGCTAAACTCTCATCAGGGAGTGTGCCTTGGAATACTTTTTCTTTTGTTTTCCATATGGAATAATTCCTTGAAGTCTCTCTTACAAAGTAACTTACATAGGTAAGGGAATGAGATGGACAATCAGTTGTGAAGTTCCTATGTCCTTCATACCACAGGTTTATTCAGGTATGATTGACAAAAAAAATGTATCTACTTGAGATGGATACTGTGATGCTTGAATATACATATGATTATAAAATCATCACTACAGTCAAGTTAATCAATCATAATTACCTGTGTGTATGGTGAAAATTGTTGATATCTACTCTTAACAAATTTCAATACATTATTATTAGCTGTAGTCACCATATTATTCATTATGTCTCTATGAATAATTGATCTTAGAATTGAAATTTTGTGTGCTTTGATCCAAACTTTCCTTTTTCTTTATCCTGCAAACACTAGTAACCAGTATTCTAATGTTGGATATTTTCAAGTTGACTTTTTTAGACCACTTACTTAAGTTATTGGCATTCTTTAGAACATTTCAACTAGCAAAATGTCCCCCCAGGTCCATTCGTTTTTAAGGTTGGAAAGTATTCCACTGTCTTCCTATACCCATTCATCTACTGATGGACAACAACACTGTTTCTGTACCTGGTTATGCGAGTAATTATATTTCCACAGGTTAACTAGGGAACATGGAAATGTAAATATTCTTTTGAGATAGATATTTTGTATACTTTGCTCCCTTAAGATTGCTAAATCACATATGTGTTAGTCATCATTTTATTGCTTTGGCAAAATTCCTGACTTGCACATCCAAAGGAGGGAAGGTTTATTTTAGTTCATGGTTTCAGAGGATTCAGTGCCCTGTTCACTGACCCCCCAAAGCAGAAACACAGCGGAAGGTGTTGGGGGCAGAGTAAAGCTGCTCAATTCATGCATCCAGGTATCAGAGCACAAGGGCTCAGCCAGGGGGGAAGAAGAGTCCAAGCTATGCCCATGGACTACCCAGACATGCCCAAAAGTGTGCTTTACTGATCTCCCAAGTGTTGCTCAAGCCAATCAAGCTGACGATGGAGATTAACTACTAGTCCAACCCTTATCAACTTGACAAACAATTTCCCCAAACCACACTTAATCACCAAGTACAGACAACAACAAAGCTCTGCTCAGCATGTATCTGTTTTGAGTAAAACCAGATGCATTAACTAATTCCAAAAAAAATCTCAGCAGTCACAGTATTGTTCCACTCCCCAAGTCCCAATTCTCCTCAGAGACTCAAGGCATAGCCTTGGCTTTGTCACATTTGAAAATAAAAAGCAAGTTATATATTCCCAAAAGACAGTTGTACAGGGTAAACATTCTTATTCCCAAACAATGGAAAGAATAGGGGACAGGGAAGAATTTGAACCCAAAAGACTGAACAGCATCAGAGTCTGTAATGGTTTGTGCCTAGTTATTCCCCCAAAGCCTTATGAAGTCATTCGGGCAGACTTGTAGGGTTTGTGATTAATTCATAATCCGATGCTGAAATTATGAGTGTGAGTGCTACACCCACCGTGGGGAACATAGCTTGGATACAATATGGGGAAGGGAGAGAAGCTTGCTAGCTGCCACAGCTGTTCCTTCCTTTTGGTTTTTGTTCCTTACTGTTTTCTACCACCATGAACTGCTGCCCTCTTCCATGTGCCACTCTGCCTTGGAGCAAGTGGAATAGGGACTGAAACCTCACTAACTGAAAGCTAAATAAACATTTCCTTCCTTAATTTTGTGTGTTGGGTATTTTGTTCCAGCAATGAGAGAAAAGTAGCCAAGACATAACCTTCAGTCTACCTTTATACTTTTATAACTAAATCGCATTTAGTATAGACCAATACTAGTCAAAGTTTCTGTGATGAAATGGTGATATGTATATTTTTCATTCATTTACTTCTTTCTCATGTTCTTTATTAGAAGCCTTCATATACCACCTAATACACATATAGTGATATGATAATGTACCTAAAATTCAAAAATATTCAGAGCCAATCTTGCAGCAGGGTAGGAGGAAATAAGTTTTAAAATGTTATTCTACATTTAGCCCAATATTCCAGATTATCAACTATGGAACAGGGACATTTGTTGATCCACTGAAAGAATTAACATTTCAAATTGTGGTTTTTTCTCTTTTTTCCATAATTTTATTGATAAACAAATAGCAATGAGACAGTTTCAAATCAAATTGGTAGGACAGAGTCAATAATTAACACATTGCATACATTCCTCCCAGTGGTTAACTGCTGTACAAGATGCGACTTGATATCTTATTTACAAACACTATTAGAACAAATCCCTCTATTCATTAAGAGAATGTAACTATATATCTATCCTAACCACTTTGAATACACAGATACAAAATGGACATTCATCTGTATCCCCTTTTTTTGTTAAGTTCCATTATTTAAATATTATAGGTGTGTTAACTCAGCAAAATAATCTAAAAGAGTTGAGTAGTCCGTAATAGTATTGGGTCTTCTGCTTCACTGGAAGTGTCAGAAATTGTTGACCTGAGTCCCCTACAGCTCAACATAACAGCATGGGTTTACTTCTTATATTTCGTTTTTATACTTTTCTGCTGGGTGGTTAAGAACAAGGTAAAGCAGGACCTATGCAACAAGAGTTGTAGCTTTTGGGTCTGATAAGGTCAGTGAAATCCCCTCAGGAATTATCCTGAGATCAAACTGTGTTTTTGAATTTTAGGTTAATGCACAATAATTTTAATATTAAATTTTCTAGAATGGAAACTTCCCACATTAGACCTGAAAGAAAATAAATTGCAAGTGAAAATATTTTTGCCTTCACAAATTCACAATATAAATTGGATTATGCAATCTGTTGATTGCAGGATATTTGTATTTTTGTTCTATTCCTTATGCATGTTATTCACTCTCTCAATCTCTCCTCCCCCTCTTTCTTTCTCTGTCTTTATTTTCAGGTTCATTTTCAACTTGTGTAGCAATAACAGCTCTGCCAAGCCTGTTTACCCTTTCACTCTGTTCCTCTTTGTCATCAAATACAATCTGAAAATATAAGAATAAATAATTTAATGGATTCCTTTGTTTAACTTCTTAACTAACATAGAAGTAAGAATCATGAAAATATAATAGTGTCTTATTTAACTTCCACCCCCAGGGCAGGACAAAAGAGAACATTCCTACATATTTGACAACATTAGTAAGAATACTCAGTACTTTTAACTAAGAATCTTTCTAGTCATTTTGGTATTACTTTTTCCTGAGGTAAGCCACTACTCATATTTTTAAAAGAATCTATTTCAATTAAGTAGTTGTTTAAAAAATCAATCCTTGCTTTCTAAATGAAAGTATTTTTCTGTAGAATATGTTAAGAACTGTGAAGGATATTATGTTTTGCCATATTTTCAGGTCAATAGCTAGATGGTAGTGACAGTGAAGCTTGACTGTGTCAACTTGATTAGCTTAAGAGCTGCCAGTGGGGATTGGCAGAGCACACTTCTAGGCGTGGCTGGGGAACCTATGGAGGCATAACCTTGGGGGCTATGCTTGCTTCTTCACCCTTTCATCTCTGACATTATTCCTCTTCTTTGCTTTCTGATTTCCATGAACTAACTGGCTTTATCCTACCATGGGCTTCCCATGATATTTTCTGCTTTGGAGGTGGCAACCATGGACTGCATCCCTTGAAATTGTAAGCCAAAATAAATGTCTCTAATTTCTTTTTGTTTGTTTTTTGGTGTACTGACTAATATAAAAAGTTGACTCATCCAGATAGCTGGTACTGGAGAAGTTGGGTCATTGCTATAGCTGTATCTGACCTATAGTTTAGATGCCACTGAAACTGGTTGGCAGAAGTTTGGAAAGGCTGGAAGATGCAGGCCAAAGAGGGTCCACAGTGCTGCTTCTGGCCAAAATTACAGAGACCAGAATGATCAAAGGAATTTGCACAGTAAAAGTCAGCTCGGGAAGTTTTAGTTGTGTTCAAGCACCCCATAGGCAGTTGAACTAGAGGTCGTGTTATTCTCAAGCTGAAAAATTGTCTTTATTTTGCTTGGGACCTGAGATCACAGGAAATGCAGATTAAGAGTGGTGAGCTAATTGATCTGGTGAGTCAAGCTTCAAAGCAGCCCAACGCTGGCATGGAAGTCAGGCAAGTCACTGCGGATGTGACCTGAAAGTGTGTATAGTAAGTTCCTCCTTTATCATTCTGCTTCCAGGCCACCATGATAATAACAGCTTTTCTCATTATGCCATCTTTATTTGGCCCTAGAGCTGGGTGACCAAGGACTATAAGCCCGACCCACAATAAACTTCTCCTCCTCTAAGTTGTAAGTAATCAGATATGATCTGACAGAAGCAAGAAGGTTAAGAAGACAGCAGTAAGCATATTTGTACTTTTCTCTGAAAGTAGATACTGCACTTCTAAAGCTATTGAATATGAAAATGTCCTTAAAGGAATATTCAAGAGCAATATTAGTATCTCTGTTCACAAGATGTGGAAAACACATAAGAGACAAACAGAGAATTCTCTCCCAAATTTTATTGAGGTTACAATCAAGGAAAAGAAATAAAGGTTCATTACTTTAAGTTAATTTTGTACATCAATTAATAATTCTAAGCAGTTCGTTTCTGGCTGTGGATGGTGACACACACCTGTAATTCCAGCAGTCAGGAGGAGAGGTCAAAAGGATCACCACAAGACAAGGGCAGCCTGGGCTACCTAGTGAGACTGTGTCTCAAAAAATAAGTAAATAAAATAATTAAAATAAAGAGTTGATTTCAATGAAGAAAACAACCAGATATTTATTCAATCATTGTATCATGCTAACAAAATGACATAATCTTTTTCAAACTACATCTCCTGATTTAAAATTTAGGATCGTTATAGACAAATTTTCCAATTATTAATCCCTGGATACCAAACAATGATTAAAATAAGCTAATTATTTTAGATAATAAGGTTTTTGGAAAGTATTCAAATAAAATATGCAATTTGCTGACTATTCAGCATTTCTTGGCATTATGCTGAATTAATATTGACTAAGAGAAGTTGCTACCAATAAAGTGATCCATACGGAATACACCATAGTCATAGTCTATTGGAGAACACTACATAAAATGATATTTTGTAATCCCCTGATAGATGGGCCTTGAATGAAAAAGAAAAACATGGAGAAACAAATGGGCCAGAGAATGTTCTTTGGAGAAATAATGGTTGGCCCACCACTGAAAAATGAATGAGCATTAACCATGTGATAATTGTTATATTTTGGTGGTGTCTTACTTTTCTCTCACAACAGAGATAAAACACCTGGCCCTCAGGCTTAAGGGGAGGAAAGGTTTATCCAGCTCAGCTTGAAGTGGTGTCAGTGCATAATCATCTGGATCTAAGGCAGGGTGGCACATGGCAGAGTACAGCACTTCATGGCAGCAGAAGATACCAAAAAGCAACAAGAGCAAAAAGGGAGGAGAAAGCCCTTTTTTCATCCCTTATATTGTATGCAGGCTACCACAGTAGGACAGTGTAAGCACTCACACCCTCGATCCCAGAACAATAAGCCAATCACAATCTCTAGATTCAGCTGTCTCCAGAAACCCCAACCCCAATTCCATGTGGCTTTGTGGGACATCCAGACAAACTGTAACAGGATGTGTGAGTCTACTGATAACCTCATAAAATATTATTATGCTACAAATTTTTAAAATTATTATTCTTATCATATATTCTGACTCATTTCAGATCACATATTTCTTTGCTTAAATTATATATCTGTTTATATGGTTGTATTTTTCATTATAATGCTAATTATAATTTTAATAGTTTATTTTAATTACCTCTTACTATTTCAGTGTCTGCTAATTTCCATCTGGTTCTGTTGATTTCTTCACCTCTTCAGACTATTTTGTTTCTTGACGTATTTATGAAACTTTGTTAAAATATTTTGATTAATTGCAACAGGTTAATGCACTTTTAGTAAGAGATTGTCTGCTAAGCTGCCTGAATGCTGGACTGTGCATAATGTTTGTTATAGGTCTAGGTGCAGGAGCTTTGAATTTTTTTAATGTCACTCTTGTCTTCTCCTTTGAAATCTTTACACTTCCCCGTGAACACTGTCTTAAATCCTGGCTCTATAGCTTTTTTAGTGGTGTTAAGCAATGGACTGCTGTACAGATTTTCTTAGTAAAACTGAATCTCTAGTAAATGTATATTTTGGGTTGTCATCCTCAAAAGTGTATCTGAAGTGAAGTGGCTCCATATTCCTGTCATTTGTTGCAACGTTCCAGTGTATTATTTTGAAATTCAGGCCCTTATTGACCTTCCCCGATGTTACAGTAAAAATGAGAACATGTAAGAATGGGTTAGATTTGCTTCGCTTGAGCAAAGGCTTTTCCTTTGTTTGTAGATCTTCAGTAAGGAGAAAGTTGAGATTATCTTTCAGTGATTTCTCCTTTCCTCTTACCAGAATGTAAAGAGAGTTTTTAAGGTCTTTTTATTTTTATTTATTTTAATGAGAAAAAAAGACAAAACAGCAATGAAACAGTTTCAAAACAGGTTAGTAGGACAGTTATAATAATTAATACATTGCATATTGTTGTCTTCATAGTAGTTATTCAGAGGACAAGATGCAGACATATCTTGTCTAAACACTATTAGTACAAACCTTTCTTCTCAATGAAATAAGAAAAAGTATCTGCGTATCTGTATATTTATCCTATCTAGTATATACATATATTTTTTACAACAAAATGGTCTTTTATATCCCCTTTTTTCTTTGTTTTATCAGAGATGGGTGTTCCATTGCAGTTAGAAAAGCTGTATTTGGAGAAGTTTTTAAAGGACCTTTTCATACTTGATGCCAGTTCAAAGATTGCAGGTACTTGAATTCATCAAAATAACTCAATATAGTCCAATAATTCACAATAGTAGTGAGTTATCAGCACAACTGGCATGTGTCCAAAATTGTTGACTTGAGAGGAAGAAATACAAGAGGTTAATAAATACATGAAAAAATGCTCCACTTGACTAGCCATTTGGGAAATGCAAATTAAAACAACACTGAGATACCATCTCACCCCAGAAAAAATGTCTATCATAAAGAAATCAACCAACAACAAATGTTGGAGAGGCTTTGGGGAAAAAGAAACCCTTCTCCACTGCTGGTGGGAATGTAGATTGGTGCAACTATTATGGAAACCAATGTGAAGACCCTTAAAAAAACTAGGAGTGGAAATCTCATTCAATCCAGCTATCCTTCTTCTGGGAATCTTCCCAAAAGAACTGAACACATCATATCATAGTGATATATGTGCACTTATGTTTATAGCAGCACAATTTGTGATAGCCAAATCTTGGAAACAATGAAAATGCCCATCCCCTGAGGAATACATGAGAGTTTTTAAGGTCTTTAATGGAGCAAGGTGGGAGTTTACTAGAAGCTAAGTCTGTACAAGTAGGTCTGTCCCTGTGAGAATGTAACCTCAGTACTTACTTTCACAATAGGCCATACTCAATTTCTATAAATTTCACATTATTTACATGTTTTTACCATTCTAAGGCTTTTTTTGCTCCTGCTCCACATAAGTAGCATCATCTATTTTCTCTGATTAGCACCTGTCTATATTGGAGTAGGTGTTTCCCTACAAAATCAATTCTTTGATGCATCCAATAAAAACCTTCGTTTCTCAGATTTTTTTCCAGCTATTTTCATTATAAGGATAGGAATGAAAATATCTAGGTTCTTTAATATGTCAAACTGACACTGTACTTCCATTCTCACATATTAAAAATAATATAGCAGCATATCAGTGTTGTTCTACAAAAATTCAAACATACAAAAAACTTGAAAGAACTGTAAAATATAATTACATGTCTTTAGTAACAGCTAAATTTAACAACTGTTCACACAATGCAATATTTACTTCAACTATTTTTTGATAGAAGTGTTCCAGCATAAATTTCAATTATAATACTTCAATACTAAGTATGTTTATTTTATAACTTTTATGAAAAGCTTTATCTTTAAAAGGAAAATCATCCAGGTTCACACTTTCTCTATGTCATTCCAAATATAGTTGTTTAAGGTTAGGCATAGCCTGAAAATTTCAGTTGTATTTTTTTTTTACTAAGAAGACATTTTCATTCATGAAATTACCATGTAAGGTAGTAGTAGTCCTGAAAATTATATATTCTTATTTCCATTTTGGAAAGACCATCCTTCTGCAATGTGACTGTTCTTAAGTTAAATAAGGTAGAAAATATAAATTCAAGGAAAATATACTTTTCCCAAAATGAAAGATGATACAAATCTAAAGTACATGACTATTTATAAAAATCAGAGAGGGAGAGAGAGAAACAGAATTCAAGAAATATTTAGGTAGTAACTAGCTAAAAATAGAAGATTTCTGTAAGCAAGCTTGTTTATATTTAAAGTTATTCCAAACTTCTTGGGATGAAACAGAAACTATTAATATTGCACAAAACATATAAATATAAAACTTTCTAAGTATCTCATAGATAGGATATTTAATACATGAAGTATTTTCAGGTTTTTCATAACTATAACATTAAAATAAGAATTATTGCACTCAAAGTTACAAAATAAGGTACAGTTGAGTAACCATAGATAGATAGATAGATAGATAGATAGATAGATAGATAGATAGATAGATAGACAGACAGATAGACAGATAGATAGATCCCCAGAGACTTTTGCACCAGACAGTGAAATTGAATTCACCTCCCCTGAAAGGAACAGCATGCAGACTTCTAAATGCAAAAATGTGGTGGACAGGAAGGAAAGTAAGGGCAGATGCTGAGGAAGGATGGCAGAGATACTGGCCAGTATGATTAGGTTTTCTGTGTTTGTTAATTGTCTCTTTTGGAACTCAGACTCCTATCCTTCCACAGGTTGGAAGATTGAAAAACAGGAGTCCTACCTCTCTTCATGATTGTATTTCCAACATGTGGCTCCTTCAGAAAGACATTCCTGGGTTGTGGAAGATTTACATCTCAAAGAGGTGTAAATGATTGAATTTTCTACAGTAAAGAGTCTAAGAAAAGAGAGGGCAGATGCCTGTCTAAAATGAGGTCAAATTGAAGAGATCATTAAGGGTGTCTTGTTCTAAAATTAGGAAACAGGTTGAAAATAAAATAAGTCATTCAGATAGAAATTTCTGTGTGAATAATGTAATTATTGTTTATGTGTTAAGCTGCATTAGTAAAATAGCACAAAGGCAATAAAAATACATTCTTTTTTACAATGGTAGGAAAGGCTAATGCCAACAGAGGAAAACCTGGTCCTTCAATTTTCAGCTTATGATATTGATATCTATCAATTCTCATGGAAGATTTCAGACCCAAGCAAGCTTCAGAAAGAGACTAATAGTGTGAGCTGATAGGAAAACCTTTTGCCCTGTACTCATGAAAAGGAATTAGTTCTCTGACATAATCTTTTCTAATTATTAGGACTGAATTTTCTGGGTCTAATCATGTGGGTTTTGACCCTGATTTAAGTGAGTAAAAGTGATTTAGACAATGAGACTGTGACAGATGAGAAAACATACTACGGTGGTAAAGGCATTAATTCTGCAGCTGTCCAAGTGCTGCTACAACTGGGCTCAGAGCTAACTGCCTTCTAGAGTATTGCACCATATTTTTTTGGTTTTCATTTTCTTAAATAATTATTACAGATTTAAATGTCCCATGTCAAGAATGATGTAGTGTGCTACATGCAATGGTGCATGCTTATCACTGAGGGCAGCTGAGGCTGGTGGATAGCAAGTTTAAGTCCTGCTTAAACTTAGCAAAATTATGTCCCAAAAAATAAATCAAAAGTGTTGGAAATGTATCACAGTGGTGGTAGTGCATCTCTTGGTTTAATCTCAGAGAGAGAGAGAGAGAGAGAGAGAGAGAGAGAGAGAGAGAGAGACAGAGACAGAGACAGACAGAGACAGACAGAGGCAGACAAGAAAGAGAGAAGAGAGAAAGAAACTGGGCACGTTTCTCCACTCTTCAGGTTTCAGTGATTTCTAAGAGCTTACAATAAGGTTTAGAATAGCTGGAGTCTGGTGGGTAAAGACAAACTCTAGGTCCTGTCCGTTTAAAAGGAGAACCTTCCTGGAACAGAATCTAAAA
>NW_004524715.1:2109955-2113602 GCF_000260255.1 Octodon degus
AGGAAGAGAGGGAGAGATCAGGGGGAGATTGGAGTCCTAAACCCCAGTACTTCAAAATGTAACCTTATTGGGATAGTGTCATGACAAGAAATCCAGTTAAAATGAGACCACCAGGAAAACCCTAATCCTGGTGTTTTACCAAGAAGAAAATGTGGATACAGAGCCAGACACACATAGAGAGGATCAAATAAGAAGACAAAAGAAGAGGACCACGTCACACAAGAACACTTCCTTTCCTCACCCTCAGGAGAAACCCACTTTCCAATCCTTTTTTTAAAAATTAATTTTATGGAGAAGCAAATAGCAATGAGACAGTTTTAAAATGATTCTCTCACATAGATCTGTGCTACCCAAGTAGAAGAGAATAAATAAATAAATGATAGAAATAAAACAGGAAAAGTGTAATTTTGCCCTTGTGCTTTTCAATAAACTTCAGCTTCAGTGCGTAATCAAAGTTCCTCAAGGTTACAATGCCTTCTTTACCCAAGACTTGTCTTTCCCTTCTGGGATTCTGAATCCTGTATTCTGAAGAGTCTTACACACACAGTAAGTCTATAAATTTGACCTATGTTTTTCTTCACATACTACAAACACAAATTCCATGGACTTTCACTGTCAGGGTAACAACACTATAAAATAGGTACCATATCTGTAAATGTCAATCATATACCTATGATTTGCATATTAAGCCAGGCCACTAATAGGGCACCTGAGAGACACTAGGCATACACATTTTTCATCATCAGTCCTCAGAAGACACTCAAGCGAACATCTGGGCAGCCCAAATAGCTCAGCAGATTAAAGTTCCTGCAGCAGGTAAAGGGGCCAGGGCTTCGATCCCTGGCCTGCCATGCCAGACCCACCCCCAGAGTACGCTTAGACAGCAATTGAGCCTGGGCATAGTGGCGCATGCCTGTAATCTTAGCTCTTGGGAGGCTGTAAACAGGTGGATCACTATGAGTCCAATCTAGCAATGAGACCTTGAACACCCTGTAGACTTCTCCCAAAGAATACCAAAAAAAAGAAAAAAGAAAAAGAAAAAGAAAAAGAAAAAAAGAACATAGCCTCAACCCAGCCCACATGCACCATACACTCAAGGGCCCACAATCAGAAAGTGTGTATTTCTTTAATAAAACTTCAGAACACAAGCTACGGCTGTCACCGACACAACCTGACTGTTTGTTGTGACAGGAGTCAACAAATCTCTAGGCATCCAGGACAGGTGGAGTTGAGGTCTACATTTCCTCTGTGGTGGGACCTTCTAGGGCCCGTCTAGTTAGAAGACAGAATGCTCCATTGTTTAAGCCATCTTATATGTGGCATTTTATTATAGCACTCTGAGTAAACTGACACAAATGTATGGGGAATAACAAAATTATGGAGTTTTAAAAAAATATTGGGGGAGTTACTGTCTAATGAAACTTCACGTTGCAAAATTCTGTCATGCTTCTCACATTCTGTTGACTCCCGACAACATTTTCTGTAATTTGATTCATTTGATAGTTTTATCAAAGCAATTTTAATCCCATTTGGTTTCTAAAAATGCAGCTATGTTTCTTGAAATTTTATATAAATAAATATTGTTTTTAAAAACTCATCTGACTTTTTTCTTTTTCTTTTTTTGTATTTTAGAGAAGGGTCTACAGGGTGTTCAGGGTCTCACTACTAGATCAGACTCATAGTGATCCGCCTGTTTACAGCCTCCCAAGAGCTGGGATTACAGGCACGTGCAACCAGGTCCAGTCTCAATTATCTGCTCAGCACGCCCCGGGGGCAGGGCTAGCATGGCAGGCCCCAGGGATCGAACCCCCAGCCCCTAAACCTTCTTACAGCCACTTTAATCCATGAGCTATTTGGCTAGCCTTTCATCGACTTCTTGATTCAGAATGTTGAATTTTTTTGGCGGAACTGGGGACTGAACTCAGGCCCTTGCACTTGCCAGGGAAGCGCATATTCCACTGAGCCATCTCCCTGGCCTTGAATCGTTTCTTATTGGCTCAATAAAAGCTTGAGTAATATACTTGTATACACACAAATGCATGCATTTTCACATCCTGATATCTTCGGTGAACATCAAATGTGGAGGACTCTCCTTGAAAGAAGAGCAATTATCTCCATTTTAACTAAACCTGACTCTATTTCCATATAGAGGTATGTACAGAGCTGGCTAGGACTTTTCTTTATCCCTTTAAGTAATGCAAATTGGTCCAATGTTCTTGATGAAATCCAACAATGCAAAAGACACTTAAAATTTTAAAGTCTTTAAGTAAAGGAAAGCCAATCATAATAATGCATTTTTACACTTAAATAAGATATTTTACTTGGATATTTTAAACTAAATAAATATATAAATAAATAAACAAGTAGTGTAGCAGCAGAAGCAATTCTTCTATGGTATGTTCTACAAAAAATCAAGCAATAATCATCACGTTGTGTGCATTTTTCTATTTGTCATTGGGGCTACCTTACCATAGTATGATGCACAATAATTTTTCTCAGTGACGAGGTAACTGGTTTTCTCTGTTTATCTCTTAAGAATACTGGAAAGAGTCAAGCTAGCCTCAACAAACTTGCATTCATCTCAGACAGTGCTTACTGTGTCAGAACAAATTCTGAGAAAGTAACTCAGCATCTATACATAATTGTGAGCTCTGTGCTTCCTAGATTTCACTGGGAAATCTCTCACCACCTCAACTCTTTTTCCAGATCTCTTATCAATGTAAGGAACACTGAGTCATCTGTGGAAAATAGAAAAGTATGTGCCCTAACATTTGAGATTTCTCCTATATTTTTCTTCTTTCTGAAGAATTCATTATTTTTTAATAAACTAACTCACATTATAATATATTATATTTATGATTTATCACCCTTAAATCCCCAAAAACATACTTCATAAATGCACAATCACTTTTCCTACTGCCTTCCCATTTGTTTCTTTTTTACTAAGAATAGATAATTAATAAATATTTCTAAAATTATAGGACAAAGAACTAGCTCTGAAAAAGGCAACCTCTTGCTCCTTGGATAAACAAACAGACAACCCATGTTGTGCATTATTAGAGGAGCTAGGCCTCTGCTTATGTGGCTATTGTGGCTATGTATTCAAAGATAAATGTTGTGGTGAACAAAATAACTTTCAGATCCTGCAGTGAAGGAGACAGGGAGACCTGTTACCAAAAAAGGACTGGATTTCCTTTCCATCATATGCTGGTCTCCCCAGTAGAAAAGAAGCCAACAGTTTTTTCTTTGTGAAATCTTAGGAATCAAGAACCAACAAATGCAGAACTACAACCTACTTTGGGGAACATGTAATTTAAGCAAGGAAGAACAAGTTGAATGTCTAGTACAGAGCAAATTCTACTAACGTGGAAAAAGGCAGAAAAATGCAAAGAAAATAAAGTTTTTAGAGGCTGGGGAGATGGCTCAGTGGAATAAGCATTTCCCTGGAAAGCACAAGGGTTTGAGGTCAATCCCCGATTCCACGCCCCCCCCAAAAAAAAAAAAAAAAGAAAAGAAGAGAAAGTTTTTCAGAAAAAAAAAAATATACAAAGAAAAGAAAAACACACAAACAGGATAAATACCAAATCTTTGAAAAAATAATAAAGTTGGGAAGACTTCTTTCACTTTAAGAACTATTGACTTTGTAT
>NW_004524715.1:2121152-2160904 GCF_000260255.1 Octodon degus
ATAGTTACATTCTGTTAATGAATAGAATGATTTGTTCTAATGGTGTTTGTAAATAGGATATCAAGTCTGCATCTTGTACAGCAATTAACCACTAAGACGAATGTATGCAGTGTGTTAATTATTGAAACTGTCCTACCAGTTTGATTTGAAACTGTCCCATTGCTATTTGTTTATCAATAAAATTATGGCAAAAAAGAAACTACAGACAGATATCTCTCATGAACACAGATATGAAATTTCATAATCATGTTACAAATTAAATCCAACAATATATTAAAAATATCATGTACCATTATCATCATATTTATCTTTAAAATAACCCTTAATACAATATTCAAACAGCAATCAATGTAACTTGTTACATTTGTTAGAATGGAAAGGAAAAAGAAAGCATCTCAACAAATAGAGAAAAATGCAATTAACAGATTTCAGCATCCATTCCTTATATAAAAAAATCACTCAAAGTGGTAGTAATAAAAGGAAACTTGCCAGATCTAATCAAGAACATCTATGAAAAACCATTCACATTGAAAACTGAATGCTTACCTGCAACTTAATGAAAAATACAAGATTTCTTCTTTCCCTACTTCCATTCATCTTTAATGGAGAACCTAGCCAATGGAATTGAAAAACAAGTGAAAAGAAATTATAAATCCTGAATTGATAATAAGATTGTATTCATAGATAATATGATCACATTTGAAGTAATTATAAGGAACTGGGAAAATATATTAAAAGTAAAAAGTAAGGGCTGGCGAGATAGCTCAGTAGACTAAGTGCTTGCTTAGGCAAGCACAGGGACTGGGGTTCGATCCTGCGCACCGCATGCTGCATTGGTTCTGCTCCCAGGTGCACTGAGCTGGTCACTGAGATGAGGAGTGGTGGCACACACCTGTAATCCCACCACTGGGGAGGCTGAACACAGGAGGATTACTATCAGTCTGAGCTGAGTTGTGAGATCCTTTTCCAAATACACACAAAAAAGAAAAAGTAAATATAAGAGATATCAAGTATTAAAGGCAATTTTACTTAAAGTGTATTTGCATATACAAACTTTGTGTACACACTGCTAAATAGAGCTTTAAAATTAAAACATTTATTATAACATCAAAACATATATTATTTAAAAATTATGTAATCTTAACAAAATACTGTATTTGAAGGGATTAAAAGCATTCCCAGGGGCCAGGGAGATGGCTCAGTGGAATAAGCGCTTCCCTGGCAAGCACACAGGCCTGAGTTCAATCCCTGGTTCTGAAAAAAAGAAAAAGAAGAAAGAAAGAAGAAAGAAAGAAAGAAAGAAAGAAAGAAAGAAAGAAAGAAAGAAAGAAAGAAAGAAAGAAAGAAAGAAGAAAGAGCATTAGGAAATGGAAAGTAGGCACATTAAAAAACATTTATCTCTCTTAGTCTTTACAGAAATGCAAACTAAAATCACAACCAGATATCAGTAAAATTTTTTGAATGGTTAGGATGAAAATGAATGACCAAGTTTTTCAATTTGTGAGACAACTGGAATGATTATACATTTTTGAAAGGAAGAACCATGTTGGCTAGCTGTTCGGCAATATGTTATAAAGTTATATGTGCACTTATTTTGTGAAGTAATTATAAGGAACTGGGAAAATGTATGAAAAGTAAAAAGTAAGGACTGAAAAGATATCTCAGTAGACTACCCACAGAAATAATAAAAACACATGCCCACCAAAAAGATGTACTGGACTTATCACAGCAGCATTAGTTATAACAAGATAAAGCTCAGAACATCCCAAAGTCTATGAACTAGTGACTTGGCACACTTTGAGACCATAATAATGTTAAATAAAGTGACTCAGAAGTTTAAGCTTAAATATATCACATGGTTTCTTTTATATGAAAACTCATATATATAATTTCCCTCCTCTCCTTTAAGTTAGAAGCACCAGATATTTGTCCCAACAATAGGAAAGCTGGCATATGCATATGGTTTGCAATAAATTCTAGACTAAAGGAAATGGAAATGATGGGAGTTGGGGAGTGACTGATGATTCCAGAGGTGTGAGAGGAGCAAACTCGAAGAGAGAGCCTTGTAGCTTTATGGGATGATACTAATACTCAGGCTTTCACATTTTTTTCAATTTCATTGTATCTGAATTATAAGTCATAAATCTGACTGAAAATATTAAAAAGGCAAAGTGAGCATCCCTCCCTCAAACACCTACAATGATTCACCTCACACAAAAAAACAACACACACACACACACACACACACACACTCAACAGATTTTTTTTTTTTTTTTTTTTTTTTGGTGGAACCAGGGATTGAACTCAGGCCCTTGTGCGTGCCAGGAAAACACTTATTCCACTGAGCCATCTCCCCGGCCCCAGATTTTTAAAAGTAAGTCTGTATGATCCTGCACATAGGAGGTAATATTTTCCTTCTGGAATCTCCTGTGATACTTTTCCTATCTCTACCTGAGAACTTTCAAGTTCAATGTTGCAGTATTAAGTTTTCTTTACATTTATATATCTACATTTATGGCCACTCTCCTTGTTATGAAACATAGTTTGGGTTACTATTTTTTGTGTGGCTTCACAGTGTCTTGACTCAATCATATTAATTCAGAAGTACTCCATAAGAGTGCATTTTAGGTGAAGGAAACTTTAGCATTTAATCTTATGAATTGGCCTACTAGTCTATAATTTATCTTCTTCCTATAAGCCAACCTATTAATTATAAGAACCTTTTCTTATTAGCCAATATGTATTATGGGCTAAAATCAGAGAATTTATTGCCATTTGCTTCATCAGCTGTTTCTATTTGCTTTATATGAATTTGAATTCTATTTAAGTTCAGAGGTAAAAATAAATTATTGTGAGTCCATGCATGGGGGCACCTATTTGCAAATTATATTTATATACCTAGAACATCTACTAGATTATCAGTTATTGAGGTTATTAATAAAAAATCTCATTAAAATGTGAAAAGAAATTGCTTAAAGCTCAATTTGGTGATTATTTTTTCATTCAGCTTCTCTCTACTCTCTCAAACTTACTGTTTATCAAACAAATGGATAACTTATGGACCCACAAACCTACCTTTCAAAATCATTCATTCTGGATCTACACTTGTACAATAACAAAGCACTGAAACAATATGACATTCAAACTTAAAACAGGGCCATTTCTTAGAGACTCTGCGTGGTGAAATCTCTGCTAGCATGTCTCTATATTCTTCATTATTTCTGTTTACTGTTTAAAGTAGTACCTAGGCAAAAAGTACTAATCAGTGATAACCCAATTTATTCATATGTAAATGCAGGTAATATATTTCTATAAATTTAATGCAAGTATAATTGCAAAGACCTTTAAATATTCCATTTACTTCAATTAGTAGCTTTGAAAACAAAATGCTGGTTTTCTGGCTAAAAGTGTAAGTCAAAATTGAAAGTTAATCATGAATGTCACTGAGAAATAATGAAAGTAATGAACAGACGCCTCTTAATGGCTCCAGGTAGAGTTTATCTAACTTTTTATTATTTGGAAAATGGTACATACTGACAGATACATTTGTTTAGGTTTCCTTTAAATTAAGAGGAATGAGTGCTACTAAAGACATACACACATTTTAGAAACTATAAAGACTGAGGCAAGAGGATTGCAAATTCAATGCCAGCCTGGGCAACTCGGGAAATTGAGTGAGACCCGATCTCAAAATAAAAAAAGGGGTTAGAATGTAGCTCAGTTTCAAAACCCTGGGTTCCATCCCCATTACTGGAAAAAAAAATCTGTAAAGTTTATTCATTTGAATTCAGCCTAAAAAAAAAAAATTTATTCAAATGCAAATGTCATAACCTACACTAACATCAGAGGTCTGTCACATTGGTTAGAAGAAAATGCAGTCATTTGCATTTATAATTGTGAGTCATGGAGTATGGTTGATGTCACAGAATTGCACAGTAAAGTGCAAATATGATATCTCACATTTATTTGTATTTGTTTTGGTGCTATTTTTGTATTGATGGATCTTATTTTCCAGTAGAAGAAACTGATGAACTCATGGTGTGTTTGCCTTCTTTAGAATTCATAAAATACAGTAAAATTGATAGTTAATAAAAACATAAAGTTTGAAATAAATTATTTCTCTAAGCTAAAAATTTCCCAGAATTTTATGGAAAACCATTGACACTAACAAACACTGCTCCAGAATGTGAAGTAAGCCCTAAAGAAGCACCAGTTGATCTCATGTAGATCATTCTATAATTGGTTTGCTGTCCCCGAGCCTACCAGTCATAGAGAACTATAGCTAGGGGACATTTCACAGGATAAGTTCTCAGGGAAAAAAAAATAATAGGCGGAAACCATATCTTCCAAAGCATTTCTCTTAGATAATTTGCTGTTTTTAACATTTTAAAGAGAAAACAATAAAAATGATGCAGAGTTTCAAAACAAGATGATACAAAATTAACAATGGTTTTTATATTACATATTGCTATCTTCAAAACCGTTGCTCAGATTACAAGATGTGAGCATGCAACATTGATCAAACAACATAAGCACTAACTTTCCTTTTCAATGAACAAATAGACGTTAGTAGTATAATTATCATGGCTATCTCTATCTCTATCTATCTATCTATCTATCTATCTATCTATCTCCTTTCTTCTCTTTTCTCCATCCCAGTTGCGCTTTCTTTTTCAGCAGTTTCCTTCTCTTTCACAGTATCTATTGTGACTTTTGGTTCTTATTTGCTCTTTCAGTTTCTGACACTAGGAAGATAGTAAGATGTTTACATATGTAGGTCTGATTTATTTTACTTAGAAGTATGGTCCATAGTTGCATCCATTCACCTATAAAAGCCTTATTTATCTTTCTTCATAACTACCTAATACTCCATTGTATAAATTGGCACATCTTTTTGTCCATTCCTTGGTTGATGGGCATTTGGGTTGTTTCCAAGATTTATGTGTGACAATTTGTGCTGCTATAAACATGGAGGTATATATGTCACTGTGGTGTGATGTTTTAATTCTTCTGGAAAAATACCCAGAAGAGAAATAGCTGGGTTGAACGGGATCTCTAATCTTAGCTTTTGAGGAAGCTGACACTGATTTCCACAGTGGTGGTACCAGTCTGCACTCCCACCAACAGTGCAGAAGCATCCTTTTCCCCAAGTCCTATCAGCCTTTGTTACTATTTGATTTCTTGATGATAACCATTTTTTCCAAGATGCAATAAAATCTCAATGTTGTTTCAATTTGCATGTCTTGAATGACCAGCGCTGCTGAACATTTTTTCATATATTTATTTGCTATTTGTATTTCTTCCTCTGAGAGTGTGTATTCAACTCAGATGCTAATTTTTGGATTAAGTCCTTGAATTTTGGGAGCTTCATTTTTTAAAAAATTCTTTATACATTCTAGATAGAAGTAATCAGAATTTTCAATCATTTTAATTAACAATGCTGAAGCAATGTTAAAATTATTATTTGAAAAGCCCTGTTTTCCAACTTGCATAGTAATAGCTACTTCGTAACTGACCTGTCAAGATACTGCCTTCTCTCAAGGAAATCTCAGCTTCTGTTGTCTTTACTCAGTAATAAAAAGCCATTAACATATATCCCAGTATCTCAGTAACTGTTTCATTATAATTGTTTTTAAAAATCTCAGGAGAAAGAGACCATGCTGTTAAAATACAGATGATAAACTGTAAAGAAATCATCCTTCTAAAATCATGGATATTCTCTAACTTCAGCTAGTTGAAACTAAGATCTTCAGATATCTTTGTCAGACTTAACACCTATGAAGGATTTAGGTATTTATTCTTCTCTACAGTATCTGGCCTGGAGATTTAACAAATGTGTTCAAGAAAATGCTTTGACATGAAGGGAACAAACTGTAGTACATCCTTAACCTTATGAATTAGAAGATTTAGCTGTAGAAATAGTGTACTCCAAATATCTCTTTTAACAGGTGCAAATAGAATCCTGATACTTATATTCTATCTATTGATTTATCAACTAACCTACCTTTTCATTTATGTGTGTATTGCTGAATAAACACTACCCACACAATGTAGGAGTTTAAGAACCATTTCAAATCAGATTGGACTAGGGAGGTTGGGTACATTTGTATGCCTGGTAAGATGCCAAGAAAGTTAGGAAGGATAAATTAGCAGTACCTTTCTTTACTATATAGGGGCATGGTCATTAGGTTCTCTTCATCAGAGTATCTGAACCAAGTACATAGAAGCTAAAGCTTTCAGAGATCAAGCTAATCTTTTTTTTCTAGAGACTAGGCCCAGAACTAAGATAATATACCATGTTATTACTCATGTTTAAAGGTAGTCATGTTCTTTCCTATAGTCAAATGAAGAGAAAACCAACATAACCATTTACTGAACTAGCTAAAGAATCTTTACCATTTCTAATATGAATTTTTACCATTTCTTCTTTCTCTGGTCAAAATTATTTGCATTTCTCCCACATGAAACTCCTTAACTCCTCCCGAGGTCCCTCAAAATCTTATTTCCTTTCAAGAGTAACTTGATATTCCATACCTAATTATGTAAACAAGTTCTAGGTCTGGATAAGTCTACCTGAGTAAGATTCCTGTCAACCCAAAAATCTATGAATTTATTATATGCTGCCAGTAACATACAGTGGTAGAAAGAACACAGGAAAGCTACCATAAATATTCCTTTTCTAAAGAGGAAAAGGGGAGACACATTACTTCCCAGTCTATAGAAATTATGAAATCCATGTGGAAAATATTCCAGTTCATTGATTAGAGCCAAGTCCTGCTCCCTGGGACAGATTGATTCATTTTCCCAAGTCTCCACCATGAATTTTGCCTTTGGAATCTTTCTTCTCTTACAAAACAGCCAGATTTTGTAAGGGGGCAGCTTTTTAATTTCTTTCCTGTCTATCAAAATTTGGGAAGTCCAACAGCCTTTTTTTGACTTATTGCTATCTAACTTGAACTAAGCTAGCAGTGTCTTTTCAAAGCAATTCTTTCAAAAATTCTGTAACTTTTCTGTGATCCTTACTGATGCTTTCATTAGGGCCAAAACAATTCGCATGACCATATTTTTCTGAGATCAGTTTTCTCAGCCTGCTTGCCTCCAGTGTTGCTATCAACACCCCCACACACTACCTGCTAAGATTTTTAAGATTCTTTGCAGCTAAGAGACTCTTACAGCCTTATATCTATCCTGTTACTGTTTTACTGCTGTTGAATTTGTTATTAGCCTGCAACTATTTCTTAAATTGATAATCCTTTGTTGGAAGCTAATATTTTCCTGAGTACCTTGCATTTCCCTAAAATCCACTTTGAAACTGAACAGGTCTTTTGTTAGTAAATGAATTAGATGCCACTGGAACCAAATAAGCTCCTTAACAAGTTAGGTCATTAAGTCACTGATCTTGCATTTTACTGTGGGTGATGATGTTGCTGAGTTTTCCTCCCCTGAGCAACAAGGGTGAGCTTTACCCAGGCAGTCCTTTGCTCATGGACCTTCAAGTACCTCATGGATTTCCAGTACCTCACTGCAGTATCCATGAGGTCCTCTCAGCAACTACCTACTGCCTGCGTCAAAATGGTGCCCAAAGCTTTAGTTTTTGTTCTAAAATATTTCCATCTTCAGTGCAGTTGCTTAGTTCACAGGTGTCAGTATATATAGTTAGTGAGGGTGAGAATCTTTCCAATTAACTGCTAGATTCAAAAATCTTCTGAAGATTCTCAGGATCATTGCCTCGCCCATCTTTTACATATAACTGTATGGCTAGCCACTGTCATGTTTTCTAGTTCTTCTCTTTGCTCTCTTTTCATTGTCTAGCCTCAAGTTCTTGCTTTCCTTTTAGTTGTATTATACCTTTCTATTTGTATTTCTTCTTGTGAGTTCTTATACTAGGGAAACTATACAATATTTACACATGTGTCTGGTTTATTTCACTTATGAGTATATCTTCAAGTGGCATCCACTTCAATATAAAGGCTTCAAGTTTATCATTTTATAGCTGAGTAATACTCCATTGTATAAAAATACCACATCCTTTTCAACCATTCCTCAGGTGATGGGCATCTTGGTTGTTTCCAAGATGTGGCTATCACAAATTGTGCTGCTATAAACATAGGCACACATATATCCCTATGATATGATGTTTTCAGATCCTCCGGGAAGATTCCCAGTAGAGGAAGAGCTGGATTAAATGGGATTTTCAGTCCAAATTTTCTAAGGAGTCTCCACACTGATTTCCATAATGGTTGCAACAGTCTACATTCCCACGAGCAGTGAAGAAGGGTTCCTTTTTCCCTACAGCCTCTCCAACATTTGTTATTGTTTGATTTCTTTATGAAAGCCATTCACAGAGAGCACATTGGCCAAGCAATGGCCGTGATCCATCCACATGGCTGACACTGACAAAGGTTCTACAATCTGAGGTACAGGATCTCAGGATAAATCCTGAGGGGATTTCACTGACCTTATCAGATCTAAAAGCTACAATTCTTTTTGCATAGGTCTTGCTTTATCTTGGTCTTAACCATCCAGCAGAAAAGTATAAAAATGAAGTATAAGAAGTAAAGCCATGGTATTATGTTGAGCTATAGGAGACTCAGGTCAACAATTTCTGACACTGTCAGTCAAGAGGAAGACCCAATACTATTATGGACTACTGGACTTTTTTCGAATATTTTGCTGAGTTAACACACTATAATATTCAAATGATGGAAGTAAACAAAAAAGGGGATACAAATGAATGTCCATTTTGTATCTGTGTATTCAAAATGGTTAGGATAGATATATAGTTACATTCTCTTAATGAATAGAGGGATTTGTTCTAATGGTGTTTGTAAACAGGATATCATGTCTGCATCTTGTACAGCAAATAACCACTAGGAAGACAGTATGCATTGTGTTAATTATTGAAACTGTCATACCAATTTGATTTGAAACTATCTCTTTGCTATTTGTCTCTCAATAAAATTATGGAAAAAATATTTCCAACTTTCAAGGAAAAATAATTGAGTTTTATTTATTTCTTACTATATTTACAAACTCCCAAATTTCTATTGGTTTCAAACAAAAACTAGATTGTTCTCTTTCATGATTTTCTGAACTAGCAAAACCCAGTTGGAGAAGAGGTACTCTCAAAATATTTATGTTGAACAAACTGTCAGGTTTTTGGATTGACTAAGTATTAACACTCAAGCTATGTAAAAATATATTTTCCAAAGAACAGCCAATTGTAAACAGCTTACGGTGCCTCCTTGCCTGGGTATGCCTCAGTGGTGTTTGGATGGGTCTTGAGCTGTGTAAGAGAGAGTGATGCAGGTTTCAGCATACACCTGCAGATGGTTAGGAAGCAGGGCCCAGTCTGGCCTTTCTCTCCATGTAGTTCAGAGAATCTGGGTAAGTAGCTGAAAATCTTAGAAACCAATTTAGGACCCCCAGACCTAAGGATGCACTAGTCTTTTTTAAAGAGTAGGCAAGAATTGAGAGCACACCTATGCTAGTATTTTGCATTTGCCAAATCATAGTCCAGTCCAGAATTGAGGGTGGAGAATATGCATCCATTTCTGAGAAGTTTCAAAACTTTCATTGCAATTTTTAGTCCATTATGAACATTTCCAAGATGCCTGTGTGTTAGTGGAGGAGCTTCCATGTAGTCATGTTTACTGAACTTCAATTCTCCATTGCAAACATTTATCTTCAAATACAAAGGTCTCTTTGCTTATTATCTCATTTCTCCTTTTGATAAACTTCTTTTATAAAAATGTAGCACTTTAAGTAACTGTTAAAATTTTACAGTCTCATATAGGCAAGTTTTCTGAGTACATTTCATGCCAGGATCTAGAAATAAAAAGGTAAGCCAAAGAGTCCCTGTGGTCTAAATGTCACTGGAACTGCAAAACATATAATTTGTCCACATCCCTTAAGTTTGTAATAAGATATTCTAATTAAGTATATATGTATATATATGATACACTATTATATTATAGATAGATAGATAGATAGATAGATAGATAGATAGATTTCATGCTCTGAGAACTTAAGAATTAAAGTTTTGCCTATACATTTAGTTTTTTGTGGATCAGTTTTTGATATTTTCCCTTTCCTTTTTTATACACACACATATTCATATATATCCAGTAAAAATATTTATATATTTTTTATTTCTTGTATATCTTTGTTGTTTTTGTTAGTTTTATTTAGTGTTGTTGTTAACATATGTGCTATAAACATTTTTCAACCCAGAAAGAAAATATTTCTATCCTCTGTCTCCATTGCTATTCAATATAGTTTTGTAAATAGTAACCAGAGAAACTAGACGAGATACAGAAAATAAAGATGAGAAAATAAGAAGTGAAATTATTTGCATATGACATGATATTCTACATAGAGGACCCCAAAAACCCCACCAAGAGTCTTGTAGAATTAATTACTGAATTCAGCAATGTAGCAGGATAAAAGTCAATACACAAAAATCAGTAGCATTTTGCACACAAAAATAAACACACAGAGAAATTAGGGGAAACATGCATTTCACAATAACATCCCCAAAAATGAAATACTTAGGAATCAATCTCACAAAGGGCATAAAGGTTTTAAACAGGGAAAATTATGGTACTCTGAGAAAAGAGATTGAAGAGGCTTTGAGAAAATGAAAAACTCTTCCATGTTCCTGGATAGAAAGAAACAACGTTGTGAAAATAACCATTCTGCCAAAATTGTTATACATATTCAATGCAATCCTAATTAAAATACCTTTAGTATACCTCACAGAGCTAGAGAAAACTTTCCTCCAATTCATTTGGAACCAGAAGAGCTCCAGAATATCAAAATCAATCCTGGGAAATAAAGAAAAGGCAGGCAGTACCACAATTCATGACCTTAAATTATACTATAAAGCTACAGTGATAAAATCAGCACAATACTGGCATAGAGACAGACCTGAGGATCAATAGAAAGGATTAGAAGATGCAGACTCTACTGCAAATACACTCAGCCACCTTATCTTTGATAAAGGGGCCAAATAGGCTCACTGGAAGAAAGATAGCCTCTTTAATAAATGGTGCTGGAAAAACTGGCTTACCACAGGCTGAAGCTAAAACTAGATCCATTCCTATCACCATGCACAAAGCTACAGTCAAAATAAATCAAAGATTTAAATATTACAACAGAAACACTAAATATTCTGGAAGAAAATGTAAGTAGAAATCTTAAAGACATAGAGGTAGGTAGGGAGTTCTTAAACAAAAACCAAACTGCACAACAAATACTTCAAAGAATCAACAACTAGAATCTTATCTTTTTGAAAAGTTTCTGCACTTCAAAGCAAATCAACAAAGTAAAAAGAAAACCCACAAACTAGGAAAAAAAATATATAGTTGACTGTTCCTCCAACAAAGGCCTTCTATTTAGAACATATAAAGGATTAAAAAAACAGGCCCCCAAAATTCAAAGACCCAATCCAAAAATGGGCATCCGAGATGAATATACATTTATCAGAGAAAGAAATACAAATGGCAAATAAATATATGAAAAAATGTTCAACATCATTGGTCATTCGAAAAACGCAAATTAAAACAACCTTGACATTCCATCTCACCCCACAAAGATGGCTAACGTCAAGAAGTCAGGGGGCTGGGGAGATGGCTCATTAGAATAAGTGCTTCCCTGGCAAGCACAAGAGTCTGAGTTCAATCCCTGGTTCTGCCAAAAAAGAAAAAATGTCAGCCACCAACAAGTACTAGAGAGGCTGTGGAGAAAAAGGAAACTTCTGCATTGTTGGTGGCAGTGCACACTGGTACAACCACTATGGAAATCATTGTGGAGACTCCTTAAAAAGCTAATATTGGAGACCCCATTAAAGCCAGCTATTCCCCTCCTGGGTATTTTTCCAGAACTGAAAACATCATACCACAGCGATGTATGTGCACTCATGTTCATATCAGCGCGATTTGTTAGAGCTAAGTCTTGGAAACAACCCAAATGCCCATCAACTGAAGAATGGATAAAGATGTGGCATTGTTACACAATGGAGTATTATTCAGCTATAAAATAGGATAAGTTTGAGTCTTTTTTGGAAAGTGAATAACTAAAGGACACACTCTTATGTAAAATAAATCAGACCTGCATGTGCAAGCATCGTATTGTCTCCTTAGTGTTAGAACCTGAAAGAGAAAAATGAAATCTGAAGGGTACAATAGATACTAGGGAAAAGGAAGGAACTTATTCAAAAGGAAAGAGTTACTGAGTTGAGGAGGACAGGAGAGGAAGTGGAGAAAGTGATTTATCTATGTATGTAAGCAGTATGGTTTGGACAACTGTACTGTGCATTTCTGCTGGTCTATGGAAAGAAGTAATGTTTTTATTTGTTTCATCTCCTTTTTCAATTGTTTGCACTTTTTTTTCTTCTTAATTTCTTAAATATTATTCCTTTTTTCTTCTTCTAATTTGACATGCATATATCTGGTAATATGAATAACTTGTTGGAAGATAACACTATATTTTACACCAAATAACTGTGAAATTCATATTACTTTGTTCAGGGAAATTCTGTATTGGTTATAATTTTCTGTTTTAATTTTAATTTGTTTTCTCTTTAAAAATAAAAAATTTGAAAAAATATTTCTACATTTCTTTAATACTTTCTGATAAAATGTTATAATTTCCTGTTAAACATCTTAAACATCTTCTTCACATTTATTACTAAACACTTTATGCTTTTTACCAATCATAGTATCTTATTCATTACTCATATACACAATAGTACCTTGATGACCTCATATACAGCTGTCTTCTTGAATTCATGTATTTTTTTCAATTATTTATGTCTTAAAATTGCAAATCATACAAGCAAATTGAACATGCTCACAATTGTTTCTTACTCTCCAAAGTACTGCTTTCACTGTTTTTGCTGTGTTCTGGCACTGGTTTGGGCCTCAAGCTCAATATTGCTTATAAACAGCCACACAAGACATTATTATCATTTTCTTTAGTTGAAGTAAAATACTTTTACTGTAAGTGTGATGCTTGCTGAGATTTTAGGAGACATTTTTTTTTTCAGAAAAATCCAAATTTTCCAAATTTTGTTTTAATAATTATGGATGATTACTGAACTATATAAAATATTCCTCACATAATAAATTGGACACATTGTTTTCTCATATAATATGATCATTAGTAATTTTGAAACAAAATGTTATTCTTAAGCTACTGGAATATACCTTCCTCCGTCATAAGATATCTTAATTTATTACTAGACTTGCTTACATAATGCAACTCACTTTTATTTTTACACATATTCATAAGTGAAATTTCCTTGTACATTGTCATTGAAAGCCACATGTTGCAGTACTCCAAGTATATATTTTATTTTTTTTTATTTTTTTTATTTTTTATTTATTTGAGAGAGAGAGAGAGAGAGAGAGAGAGAGAGTGGTGTGTGTGTGTGGCCAGCTCAGCCCACCAGGGGGCGGGGCTGGCTGGCATGTGGTGCTGGGGGATTGAACCGCGGTCCCTGATGCTTTGCCAAGCTTGTTCTAAGTAGGTGCCTTAGACCACTGAGCCATCTCTCCAGCCCCTCCAAGTATATATTTTAGAGCAAGTCTTTTTGAATTTGCATCTACACTTTCTGATAACTACTTTGTTATCTTCTGCAAATTACTAAAATTTTTCTCTTCTTTCATTTCCTCATGTGCAAAATAAAAACTTAAAGAGTACCTAGTCTAGTTGCTTACTAAAAAAGCTACATAAATTAACAACTGCTTAGAATATTATCTACCACATTATCTACCAACTACTATGTGGGGTTAACAAAAATAAATAGCATGAAGGTAGCTTAATGATTTGTTATTTATTTTCTGCCAATCTCCTAAAACAAAATGAAGAAAAACTAACATCGTTTTATCTTCTTAAGAAAGTATTATATGGCCAGCCAAGTAGCTCAGTAGATTAAAGTTCCTGCAAGTAGGTGCAAGGGCCAGGAGTTCAATCACTGGGGTCTGCCATGCCACCCCTGCCCTGGGCACACTGGGAAGGCATTTGAGACTGGGAGTGATGGCCCCCACCTGTAATCCCAGTTCTTGGGAGGCTGTAAGCAGACGGATCACTATAAGTCCAATCTAGATGTGAGACCCTGGATACCCTATAGACCTTCCCTAAAATACAAAAAAAAAAAAAAAAAAAAAAAAAAAGTATTGTAGAGTTAGTTAGTTAGTTAGTTAGTTAGTTAGTTACCTAGCCCTTGAGTATTTGACAGTGGGCCTACTTTTGTTTTCTGTTCATTCATATGAAGAGAAAGTGTATAAATTACACTCTCAAGTCCTTCTTTTTGAAGTTCTCGTCAACTTTTCTATTTCTTTGTAGTACAAGCCTAGAAAAGCAACACTTCCCTTCCTTGGATCTTCCTTTTTCATGACAGTGAGACAACAGCTCAGAGATCAATGGAACAGAACTAGTCTCCAACAAGTGCCCCGGGAAGTTCTCTGCGATTGGCAACTGTATTTCTCTCCTAAGCTGTTATAGAATATACCACAAACAAGATTCCTTAAACAAAAGAAGTGTGCTGTCTCATAGCTGTTGACATCCAAAACCGGCAGCTCTGAGAGCTTTGAGAGAAGGATCTGCTCAGGTTTCTCCCTTTGGCTTATGTTCACGAGGTATTTTTTCTGTAGGGACCCCATAATAGCTGGAAAAAGTGTTGGAACTGAGGGACTAGTGAAAGGTCCAGATGTGGGAGCTTACCTGGCATCTCCCAAGAACAATATATCCAGTGTGTATGAACCAGAGTGAAGAAGAGGGAGAATATAAGGAGATAAACTCAGCAAATCACCAGGGACCAAATCAAAAAAGCCTAGACCAAGGTGCCTGGTAAGCAGATCATGGTTAAGGACCAGGAATAGCTTCTGTGTGGAGCAGAAACATAGAGGTCTCAGCAGGTGATGATGCCATTGGACTTTATGAATAATAAAGGAGTAAATTTCAGAAATGGAATAGCTATAGTGCCTACCCAGAGGAGAGATTGTAGTGCCAGGACTAGCATGTACTGGCTCTCTTGACAACTTTTCTCATGCTGAGAGAAAATGCATAACACTCAAAGTTAAAGGAAGAAAGGTTTATTTAGCTAATCGTTCATCAAGGTTTCAGTCATAGTCAGCACTCTGACACCCAGGGCGCAGCACCTTTAATCTGGCCAGAAGCTATGCCAAACCAATCAGTGGGCTCCTTTAGTAACCACAACCACTTTGGTCCAAGCATCACACACTGCATATCTAGCCATCTCCAAAAAGCCTGCCCCTGTCATAACTGCCTGAGGCTTTGGGAGAGATCTAGACTTGAACCATAGCATAAAAGGAGATTGGAACTGACTTGATACCAAATATAGCTTGAATATTAAGTCTCCATATTTTCATATGAGAATATGACTAAAGTACTACTAATGAGTGACTACTTAAGTTAATTTCTCAGGCCACCTGGATAATACAAATTTGGGCTTTACACTTACAATGTGTCTGGGCTGTTGCTATATGCTCTGAGATCCTTCACCACTTAAGCCTAGATCCCAAGCTGAATTAAACTTCCAGTTTCATTTCCTATGATGTGGGAGACCAATGCTTGGCCTCATCCTACAGACTGCTGCATTTAATCTGTTGTCTTGTGACCTTCCCAGAGCTAAGTTTCTGTTTCCCCTCCGAGCCATTTCCCAGAAGTCACTTGCCTGATCTCCACCCTAGAGACCACCCCCCAGTGCCTAGCGACCTGATGACGTATAATCACTCCTCCCTCTTCTTCCCTGCTTCCTATAAATTCTCTGAGACTTCCTTGAATAAATGAGGCGTGATCAGAACCTTTGTCTTGCCTCCATTTCTCGTGTCTCCCGTCCCTATTTCATCCCCACTCCCCTTCCAGGGTCCTCGTTGACTAACCCGCGGGTCGGGTCACTATGATACACTGGCAGATTTCCTCTAGACCTATTTTGCAAAAAGGTAAAGAATAGAGATTTGAGGGTATAATTCTCTATGCTTTGAAAGTTCAAGGGGTCTAAAAATTCCCCGTCCTTAATCCATTCCTCTCCCATCCTTTCCTACAGGCTAAAATCATAATCACCTAAGTCAGGGAGACAGCAAACATTCTCAGCAAAACATGCTTCATAGTTAGCTTATCCCTATAGCTCACTCTGCACTTATTTGGTGCCAAAATTTCATCATATTTAAAATAATTTTAAGTTACATCCCTCATATTTAGAAGAGAAAGGAGTTCCTGAACTTACAGATACAATTTTTGTGATTAAAATAAAGGAGAATTTTCTGCTGTATTTGACAATTCAATCTCAACTGCAGAAAATCATTCATATTAAATGGTGAATGTGATTTATTTTACTAAAATGCATACTCGTAATCTATGTATACTACCATTAGTCAGCATGTTTCTTTTACTTAAGAGGATTTGATTTCTTTTAATTTGAAAGTTTCTCTTGTTGTGGTTCTCATTAGTGCTTAATGCTAGCAATAACTAAATTAAGTGAAAAAACTTGTGGAATATTGTCATTTTAATTCCCTAGAAGGTTTCCTGTTTTGTTTTTAATTTGTTTTTTTTTTTAAACTTGTGCTATCAGTATATTACATTGAAAAGAATGGAAGTACTTTGTATAATGTCACTCTTTACAGAATACATGTTCACAAGAATAAGCCATAATAGTATTATTGACATTTAAATTACCAATAAGTTTATATATAATTAAATATATTTTAGCCGTTATTTTAAAATTTAGCATCAAAGAAGTATACAGTTAGAAAATGTGAACCTACATGCATGCCAAGGTGAGCATATTATTAACCAAAGCTTGTCAGTAGAGGAAACACCACCAATAACTGTAGAAACTGCACTTACCCACTTTTCTAGTCACTACTAGGGCTGACTGGACATATACAGAATTTTAATACTGTTAAGTATTAAAACAGGAAACAATTAGAGTCTTTTCAAGCTTCATAGAAATCCAATAATACAAGATATATAATTTAATTTGTGTTTGTGAAAAGTATTCCTTATTTTGTTTGTAGTTCTAGTGTGTTTATTCATAATGCAGTTTATATTATTTATTTAGCTTACTGATACACATCTGAATTCCTTCCCATTTAGGATTATTATATACACCTTTTATACAAACGTTATGCTGATTAGTTGGTGGTCATTCATATATATATATATATATATATATATATATGTTTATATATAATATGAATTTTAAATATATATATTTAAGGATAGAGCGGCTGGTCATAAGGTTTCCCTATATTCTTAGATTATAGTAGTTACTGTCAGAGACTTTCCAAGAGATATTTCATAATTCATAGCCTCACTGGTGATATATTATGTCCCCGACCTCACCAATAATTCACTTCATTCTAGCCATTGCAGTTTCTCTAAGGTTGTGTTGGGTGGCATTTTAATTGGTATTTCTCTAGTAACTAAATAAGTCAGACTTCTTAAACATTTATTTGTGGTTGGTTATATGTTTTTATGAAAATAACTAAATCTCTACAGTTTTCATCTAGTAATCTGCTCTTTTGTGAGGGTATGTGAGAAAAGTTTACTTATTTTGGAGAGATAGGTGATTTGAGTCACTTGAATTCTGTGATATTGTTATATTTATATTAATCTATAGTCCTCATTCCACCACATACACTTCACTTTAAGGCAGCATCTGTTGGGGCCATCTGCCCCGAACACAATGACTAGGTCACACGGCCTACCACGTGGCAAGTTGACCTGCTGACTTTACTCATGGCATTTTCCTTCATCTATTTTCTATGTAGCAAAGGTGTTTATTTTTATCTTTCTCAGGGGAAAATGGAGAAGAAATAAAGCAAAACTGTGGCTGATAAGTGCAGTTGACCTGTGGCAGAGTGCTATCAAGATATCTATCGTCTGGGAAAAGGAACAACTCTATCTGCCTGGCAAAGATATTTGCCACAACCAGAGAGCCCAAGGCAAGTGAATACCCCCCTGGAGAGTTTCAGGACCTCTCGTGGATGAGCTTGGTGTTCATCCATGCACGAAGCACGCATCATCAAATTTGTTCCATGATTGCAATGAGTCACATCTAAATCCTACAGCACACAAAGAAAATCCATTTTTGCACAACTTTAGGAAACAATTATAGTATTTGGTGGGATCTCAAGCTAGCAAAATATGTGTTTCTTCTTGCCAGTATCTACGTCACCTTAGATTTATAGCACGCCAACTTCTAAAGCACCCTAATGATCCCTCAAAGCAGAGGAGAAGATGCTTGTATCCCTGAAAGGAAACTCAAGGAGTAGAGTGCAGTCTATGAAAACAGCCAAAGAAGAGGGTCAGGATGAATCTGTGGGTGCCATCAGCAGATGGGTTTCACCTGAGAACTATCTTTATATCATATCACCTTCAATGTACCTTAAGTATATGCTTCTTGATAAATATTCTTGGAGACCAAAAATGATCTCGGAGCAATTTCTTCAACTTTTAATTAAAATACTGCCATAGTGGATTTTTCCCTTATCATCATATTTCTAAATTTTATAATAGTTTCTGAACATTTGATTTTATATTCAGCTTTTTAAAAATAAATGCAATATCCTCTATTACCACTCTTAATTATCAGTGTCAAGGTTTAGTTTTGTTTCTGCATGATATCTGTGTCTACCTAGCTGTTTTCTTTCTAAATGTTTTGTTCCAGTTTGTCTGTTTCTCTTTTCAAGTCCTATTAATCCATGGGCCTGCACGTGAATAAGAGAGGACAAAGGACTCCAAGGCCAGTGAAAAGAGCTAAGCATCCAGCAGAGAGAAGAAACCTCGAACTCCACTGAGGAGACTTAGCCAATAATTAGGAAAACCCAAATGTTAGCATTTCTGGGAAGGCAAATTTCCCAGAGATAAACCTACTAATTTCCTGTCATAGAGATGGAAGTTCTGTAGTCCTGGAAGCAGTTCTCTCTGCTTCTAGGGAAGCCAAATGGAACACAGGACCCAAAGCATCAGCATTATATGCAATTGATTCTTCTTTTAATAACACTGAATTTACTCTCCACAGTGCAGCTAAGGCAGTTTGACCTTTTGCAGTGAACAAACCGCCAGAGCAATGACATCTGCAGAGTCCTGGCATTGCAGGGCCGCTGATGTTACTTGGAATTCTTTTAAAATCACCCAATCTTCTTTAACAGCGAAGTGTTTCACTCCTAGTTTCTCATTCACTATAGTTCCTGAGGGTTTTGAAATTTTAACAATTTAAGTTTGGTTCTTCATCAGTTTGTTTCTTCTATATCCAGGATAGCATTGCTATGTGAGTAATCCTTGTCCATCTATTTTCTATCTTCCAAAATTGCATCCACTTTGAAAATAACAATATGCACTATAACAATCCTTGTTAAATTTGTTACATTTGTTATATATAATTTCCTATCATCTTGTTTTGAAATTCTCTGTAATTTAATTGTTTTTATTAATTTTTGTTCTCTTTAAAATAAAAAAAATGAAAAAATAAAGGCACTTGTAAAAAATTAATAAAAAATAAAAAGGTTGTCCTCCAGTGGGAGTGGGATTCCATTGGAATTGTTTTTTCCCCTATATGGGCCTAATTCCTCCAAAATAATTGCTTCCCTATAGCTTTAGCTTTTGCAAGGGTCAAAATTTCAGTGCATAAAGAATAAATTTTATTTTAAAAAGGAATAAACATGCGGAAATTGTCAACCCAGAAAAGTATGATCTTTAGTATTGTGAACCAAATAATGTAAAACGTGGATTAAAATCTGTTACAATGTCAAATTTTTAAGTGATTATTTTTTTTTAATCCCAGAGGGGAGACAGGAGTCAGCTAGAGGCTAACATTAAAGTCTAATGATAACTATTACTATTGTCAAAAACTCTACTATTGTCTTATCTACAGGTAAGAATGACTTGGAAACAAAGAGGAAATTACAAAAGTTATAGGAAAACCAAAGCAGCGATTACTAATTAGCTAGTAGCGATCATCAGTGATTTACTAACATTTTTTTAAAAAAGTAACCAGGCATCATATGAATCCAGATGTAGGTGTACATCACACCTGGAAGTTTTAGCAAAGTACTGAACACAGATCTAGTCAAAATCTAGATGTAACAACCAATTTACAGCAAACAGAGACCATATCATGTTAAATCATATGCAGGATTATAAACAGGAAGGAAAGACACTGTGGGAAACTCTACCAGTGCTCTCTACTAGAACCTCAGAGCTAATAAAACTGTTCTATATCTGCATTATTCAATGCAGTAGCCACGTGAGACTATTAAGTACCTCAAAAATGTTCAGTGTGACATTTTAAGATTTTATTTAATTCTATGTTAGAGTCTTTTTAAATTTTAATTAACTGAAATTTAAATAGGTCCATGTGGGTAAGGATAACCATAACAGACCACAGAGCTCTTTGGGACATTTTTCCAATAAGTCAATAGCAAATAAGGAGACAAAAGGGAGCTATTTGGAGACTCCAAAATGTGTCCACTAGCTATAGAGTATAAATATTATCTGGATCCAAATTACAAAAAAGTATGTTGCTAAATTTTTGAAAAATGTGAGAGCTATGTTTTTGATATGAGAGAATAATTATTATTTTGCATACAATAAACATATTGTAGTTATGTTTATAAGTCATGTCTATATAAGATACTTACGTAAAATGTTCACAGGTGGGCTAGGAAGATACCTCGGCAGTCTGCATGCCTATCTGTCAAGTGCAGGAACTGATCCCTGGTGCAGTATGCCATGCCAGACCCAGAACTCAGGGCCCACCGAGCTAGCCACCAAAACCAGGCTGGTGGTGCATGCCTGCAATCGCAGCACTTGGGAGGCTGAGACAGGAGGATCACTAGGAGTCCTAACTGCAGAGTGAGACCCTGTACCAAATAAATAAAGAAAGAAAGAATTTTAAGAGATTTTAAAATATAAAATAAAATATTCACAGGTGAAATTATCTGATGGCGTAGACTTGGTTCAGCATCATCTAAGGTTAAGAGAAAAGACTGATAAAACAAAAAACAGATAAAATACAATGGCAATAAGTTCATTGCTGAAGTTAGTGACGGACATGTGGGAAAACAACATATAATTTTTTCTCTTATATACTTGAAAATTTCCACACACCTAATCCATTTACTACTGTGTCTTAACTCTAAACATCCCCACTCTAATATACAACCAGGCTTAGGATACATAAGGAAAATCAAAGAGTACAGTTACTTTTTAAGGGAAGAATCCAAAGTTGAGGATAGAAATATGTACAATATATGGCCTAAAGTACCAAGTGTTTTTCCTTATGGGGGAGATTTCATTGCAGAGTTACAGTAAGTTTTTCAGATTTCATTATATGTGTGATTTTGAGGAATTAATTTAAAACTTGAGCACTCTGGTACATGCACCAGAACAGATACATAAAAGCTGCAGAGCAATCAATACAATCAGATACATCTTTTGAAGGCATTCTTGCAATGCCCAGGTGAGGCTGAGTGGGTCTAATAGGAATGATGAAAACCTTTTCAGGCATCCACTCTATGTTCAGAAACAAAAACTTCAAATATTAGCAATGACACTCTGTGACACTTATTCATCATTAAAATCTTAATGGGGAAACTAGAAATTTGTCATTATAGATTATTAAGTATAATCAGGTACAGCAAGTAAAATTAATCAAAATAACAGAAAACTCAAAGACACAGCAAGTATAGCATTTTTACTGGTCTCTCAACATTGTACATGAGTTTAAACCACTTTATTTTATTTCTTTAAACCACTTTATATGCTCAAATTCACAATCATCAATTCCCTGATTACATGGTTGCCTTTGTCTGTTACTAATTCACAATGTTCCTATCAGGATAAAGGGAAGGGAAGAAATTATCAATCACTGTACATGCCAGCTAAAATATATTTTCTATCTTAAAGTTATCAATTCTATCACTATCATCTCCATTTTTCAGTTCAAAAAAGTAGATTCAAAGAGGTTAATTCATTTTCTCAAGATTATACAGTTTCTTAGTGCAAGAATAGACTGGAAAGCTAGTTTAACTAACCCTGATACGATTTCCATTATGTCTCACTGCCCTTTACTATTTGCTTTTATCTAAGTTTTACTTGTACATAATAAAGGGAGAAGGAAGAAAAGAAGGAGAAAGGAAGAAAGTGCCAGTGATACACTCTTCAAAAGATGGCACTGTTTTAGATCTAAAATGCTCACCAAAAGCCAAGGATATAGCTCAGTGGCACAGTACCTGCCTGTCAAGTACAGGGTCTTAAGTTCAATTCCTGTTGCCAAAATATAAATACATAAATGAAATAAAGTAGATAAGAAGAGAAAGAAAAGAAAAGAAAAGAAAAGAAAAGAAAAGAAAAGAAAAGAAAAGAAAAGAAAAGAAAATTGGTCCAAAGCCTCATATGGCGAAATCTTGACTAGCAATGTTCAGGGAGGGGGAGCTTTTGAAAGTGATGAGTTCATGAGGGGTCTCATCTCATTAGAGGATTCATTGACCCATAAGGTCACACTTGACTGAATTATTGGAAATTTGGAAAAATTATACAAGATGGGACCTGGTTGGAGTAAGCAGACATGCCCTGCCATATGGTGTGCCTTGTCCCTGGCCCATCGCTATGCTCTCTCCTGTGTGTGATGAGGTGAGCTAGGGGCTCTAAACCCCACTGCCACATTGCTCTGCTTCACCAAAGGGCCATAAGTAGTCCAGTCAAGAGGGTATGGACTGACACTTCTGAAACTGTGAACCTATATAAAAGTTTCTTCCTCCCAAGGTTGTTTTTCTCAGGCATTTTGCCATAGCAATAGGAAATTTATACAGAAGGTATAGATTATAACTGAAAATAAATTGGCAATTATAACTTAAAATGTGAGGAAGAATGAATGTTTGTTTTCTGGGTTAACTATAAAAGACCATAAACTATAAATTCTGTAACTTGAAGCAATAGAAATTATTTGTTTTTCACAGAATTCCTGGAAATAACATGCCCTATCTCTCTCTGCACCTATCTCTCAGGCATTTAGCTCTGCATCTGCAGCTCTGCCCTTAAAGACATTTTTTTGTGTGTATTAGGGATGGGTCAATAAGGTGTTCAGGGTCTCACTATTAGATCGGACTCATTGTGATCCACAAACCTTGTTTGTCTCCCATGTTGGTTACCAGGATACAGACCACTAAACAAGACATATCCTTCCTGTAGAAACCTCACTCTTCTGCCTTTTGCTCTGAAGATTTATTGGACCCATCAGTCATGTACCCCATCAGCAAAAATTTCCTAACCACACCCTTGAACCACTCTCCTACGCAAGCTGACCCAACAGCAGCCTAATTCTAGCATGCTTTGAAATCTAGATAAGCTAAGAAGCCCCAAGAAATCCAGTGATAATTCTTCCTTGCTTAATAATTCTTTCTGGAGCTACTCTTTTCTCCCTTATTTTTCTACAGGCAACACCTAGAAATAAAGCCACATTTTAAACATTTTGATTGGAAGAATGTTCAGTTAAATATCCCAAATTTAATTCTTACAAACTGTGCTTTCTATTCCACAGTAGAAAGCAATTCTACCAAGTTTTCTGCCACTCTATGCCAAGAGCACTCTTCCTCCTGTCTTCAAGGCTGTGCTTATTGTCTTCTAAGACCTCATCAGAAGCACCTTTAATGTTCACATATTTACCAACAGTTTCTTCAAGAAAATCTAGGCTTCTTTCTGGAATACACATCAAAATTGTTCATTCTTTAATTATGACTTAATCTCAGAGATGCATGTTCACTTGCAACATTTTTCACAGCAGCAACACATCTATCAGTAGAAAAGTCTGCTTTAGATTCCCTGGATCACTATAAAAATCTACCTTAGAAGAAGTAGTCTTGAGGCTGGGGAGATGCCTCAGCAGAATAAGTGCTTGCATGGCAAGTGCAAGGGTCTGAGTTCAATCCCCAGTTCCACCAACAGCCAGTGGAGACAGCCCTCTGTAATCCCTGGGCTGCACGTGTGCAAAAGTGTCCCACTTCAGATGGAAAATGAAGAAAGGCATCTTGTTCCGGTATGCAACATACACCAATTGATTTCTTGTCATTTTTCCTAAATAACATGACATAACACCTACTTCTGGATCATTTGTATTGTGTTAGTTACTACAAGCAACCTAGAGATGGTCTAAAGTAACAGAGTCATTTAGGTAGGCTATAAACAAACTCTGTCATTTCATATAAGGAATATGTGCATTCACAGAATTTAGTATCAGTAGTAGGCGCTCAAACCAGCCATCCACAGATACCAGGGTGACTGAAAGAGGCAGCACCATTATTTCTACATCTATCTTCCCATCCACCTTCTCTTTTGTGTCTTCTCTTTGTCTACACAGTAAATATGGGGAATAAATATGTGGCTCACTGTTGGGAAGACAGTGGTGATTGGATTTAGGGTCCACTCCTGCAATTCAGGCGGATCTCACATCAAGAGTATTAAGTTACTTACATCACACATATAGAGTTGCCAGGAGTTATAACTTTGACACATCTTGTTAAGAGCCAACATTCACCTCACTATAGAGGACTTACTGGTATATGCATGTGTATGTACATGTGTATTAGATATAATTTCAAAACCATATGTAGCTACATAGATCTGACTACAATTTACTAAGACTAAAAATATGGAGAAAAACATTGAGCATTATGTCAAAATTCAATTTATATATGAAATTAGTATATATGAAAGCCACAATTTTGCACCATATGTAAACATTGTATTCCATGAGATAATATTGATAGGCAGAATGAAATCTTTTCTAAAATTGCTTAGAAGTAGTGGACAAAGTGAAAGCAGATGTGGGACGAACAGAAGACCTTCCTCTGTAAGGGACTGGTGAACATATCTGGGGATGCTACTTACTCCATCACTCTTTATAAAAGGCACCAGATATTTGTTCTATATATATTGCCATCAAAACAGTTTCAATGGCAAGTCAAAATGTATTTTAATATTGTAGAAGAATGTTGTAGAAGAAGGATAGAATTAAATATAAACTCCAAAAAAGGAGAAAATGCTTCGATTTAAAAAAAATAAATAAACCATTTTTTCATGTTGAGACAGAAAGTCAACTTTTTTCTATTTCCTGGCTTTATCATTCAGTGTTGACATACAGACTAGTATATATTTTACTGCATTCCTATTCGTGTTTAGTAACTGATATTTCACTCTTGACCTGATTCTCCTAGTTCTTCACAGAGAGCATTACCCACTCTGCAGAATAGGTGTGGAAACATTATGCTTGGAAGGCCCATAACACGTTTGCTAATGTCCCTAGCAAATCTGTTCTTTTTTCCATGACTTTAATGAGAAGTAAATAGCAATGAGAGCTTCATACTAAATTGGTAGGACAATTCCAATAATTAACACATTGCATACTGCCTTCCTAGTAGTTATTTGTTGTACAAGATGCAGACATGATATCCTATTTACAAACACTATTAGAGCAAATCCCTCTATTTCTTGAATTAAGAGAATGTAGCTATATATCTATCCTAACCATTTGGAATACACAGATGCAAAATGGTCATTCATCTGTATCCCCATTTTTTGTTTAGCTCCATCATTTAAATATTATAGGTGTGTGAACTCAGCAAAATATTTCAAAATAGTGCACTAGTCCATAAAAGTATTGGGTCTTTCACATGACTGGCAATTTCAGAAGTTGTTGACCTGAGTCCCCTACAGCTCAACATGAAAACATGGCTTTATTTCTTGTACTTCTTTTTTATATTTTTCTGCTGGATTGTTAAGACCAAGATAAAGGAAGACCTATGTAACAAGAATTGCAGCTTTTGGATCTGATAAGTTCAGTGAAATCCCCTCAGGATTTATCCTGAGACCCTGTACCTCAGATTGTAGATCCTTTGTCAGTGTCAGCCATGTGGATGAGTCACGGCCATTGCTTGGCCAATGTGCTCTCTGTGAAAGCCTGAGAGAGTGTTTTCTCTCCATGTGACTCTCCTTAGGCACATTATACATCATTCATCACTCTCCTCTTTGGCCCCTTAGTCTCTTGATCAGAAAATTTGGGACACAACTGAATTACATAATGTTACAGTACAAGTTCTCATATGTCCTGAGTCTTAATTGACCTTGGAAGGCTAGGGCCAAAATGTTGGCTTTCCTTGAAGCCCTCCTTTTTCTCTAATTTTTGGTCTGCAAACTTAGGTCGTTAACCCTCCAGAACAGAAGCTTATTGTTATTACCATACAACCTAGGCTGTTGAGCTTAACCTCACTATCTGTCTGAATATCAAATATCTTAGGCATAACATGGAACAGGTATTTTTCATAAAGTATTGATATATCGAAATTTAAGTTCCTACAGAATATGACAAAAAATTTTTAAAAATTAAAATATATTTTAGAATAGGAATAAAGAATTATATATGTTTACACAGAAATCTAACCATATACAACATTGTTGCAGGAGAGTCCTGCAACATCCCTTTTCCTGTCTCCTGCCTTCGTTCACCACGCCCTTCTTTTTGAACAATCATCTACCTGAGAGACAGCACAGCAGCTACTGGCATGTCATGACAAGCAACCCGTATTCAGAAGACCAGAATGACAGGCACTCCAAGCATGAACCTACTATTATAAATTGCCATCTTCAGTGCAGTTGCTTAGTTCACAGGTGTCTGTATATACAGTTAGTGAGGGTGAGAATCATTCCAATTAACTGCTAGATTCAAAAATCTTTTGAAAATTCTCAGGATCATTGCCTTACCCATCTTCTACGTATAATTCTATGGCTTGCCTCTGTCATGTTCCCTAGCTGTTCACCTTGATCTATCTTTATTGTCTAGTCCTCAAGTTCTTGCTTTCCTTTTAATTGTATTATAACTTTCTATTTGTATTTCTTCTTTTCAGTTCTTACACTAGGGAAACTATACGATATTTACACATGTGTGTCTGGTTTATTTCACTTCAAGTGGCATCCATATAAATATAAAGACTTCGAGTTGGTCATTCTTTACAGCTGAATAATATTCAGTTGTATAAAAATATCACATCTTTTTCATCTATTCCTCAGGTGATAGGCATCTTGGTTGTTTCCAAGATTTGGCTATAACAAATTGTTCTGCTATAAACATAGGCACACATATATCACTATGATATGAGGTTTTCAGATCATCCAGGAAAATTCCAGTAGAAGAATAGCTGGTTTAAATAGGATTTCCAGTCCAAGTTTTCTAATGAGTCTACACACTGATTTCCATAATGCTTGCAGCAGTCTACATTTCCACCTGTAGTGGAGAACGTTCCTTTTTCCCCACAGCCTCTCCAACATTTGTTGTTGGGTGATTTCTTTATGACAGCCATGATTTCCGGGGTAAGATGATATCTTAGTGTTGTTCTAATTTGCATTTCATGGATGGCTAGTGATGTGGAGCATTTTTTCATATATTTATTCGCTTCTTTTATTTCATCCTCTGAGAAGTGTGTGTTCATCTCAGATCCCCATTTCTGCACTGGATCTTTAAATTTTGGGGTCCTAGTGCTTTTTAGTTCTTTATAAATTCTAGAGATCAGACTTTTGTCTGAGAACTTATTTGTCAAAATATTTTCCAAATTTGTGGGTTGTTTTTCTACTTTGTTGGTAATGTCTTTTGACATGCAAAAATGTCTGAATAAGAGGAGATCCCAGTTATTAATTCTTTCAAGTGTTTCCTGTGTGATTGGATTTTTGTTCATGAACTCTTTGCCTACCCCTATGTCTTCAAGAGTTCCTCTTACTTTCTCTTCCAGGAGATTTAGTGTTTCTGTTTTAATATTTACATCTTTAAACCATATTGACTTTAGCTTAGTGCATGGTGATAGACCTGGGTCAAGTTTTGTTTTCGGCATGTAGAGAGCAAGTTTTTCCAGCACCATTTGTCTAAGAGGCTCTCTTTCTTCCAGTGATTATGTTTGCCCCCTTTGTCAAACATAAGGTGGCTGAGTGCGTTTGTAGAGGCTTCAGCATCTTCTAATCTTTTCCATTGATCCTCAGATCTATTTCGATGCCAGTACCATGCTGATTTTATCACAGTAGCCTTGTAGGGTAATTTCAAGTCAGGAATTATAATGCCTCCTGCCTTGTATTTATTTCCCAGGATTGCCTTTGCTATTCCAGGTCTTTTCTGGTTCCAAATAAATTTTAGGAATGATTTCTCTAGTTCTGTGAGGTATGTTGGTTGTAGTTTGACAGGGATTGTACTAAATCTGCACAGCAATTTTGGGAATATGGTCATCTTCACAATGTTGGTTCTTCCTAAGCAGGAGCATGGAATATCTTTCCATTTTCTGAAATCCTCTACGATATCTTTTTTCAGAATACTGTAATTTTCCTTGCAAAGATCTTTGACTTCTTTAGTTAGGTTAATTCCAAGGTGTTTCATATTCCTCAGTGCTATTGTAAAAGGTATTGTTTCTCTAATTTCCCTCTCAGTGTGTTTGTAATCTGTGTAGGGGAATGCTATTGACTTTTGGGTGTTGAGTTTGTATCCCGCTATGCTACTGAATTTCTGTACTAATTCTAGTAGCTTCTTGGTGCAGTTTTTTGGATCTTCCAAGTAAAGTATCATGTCATGTGCAAATAATAATAAAACTTCTTCTTTACCTATTCTTACTTTTTTATTTCTTTCTCTTGTCTAATGACTGTAGCTAATGATTCCAGAACTCTATTGAATAGGAGTAGTGATAGAGGAAATCCTTGCCTTGTACCAGATCTAAGAGCAAAAGATTTCATTTTTCCCCTTTTGGAATTATGTTAGCCATTGGGTTTTCATAAGTGGCTCTTACCAGATTGAAGTAGAGGTCATCTATTCCAATTTTCTGTAAGACTTTGAGCATAAATAAGTGTTGGGCTTTGTCAAAAGCCTTTACTGCATCAATGGAGATGATCATGTGGTTTTTAGTTTTCGCTCTATTGATATAGTGTATTAACTTTATAGATTTTCGAACACTGAACCTTCCTTGCATACCTAGGATGAATCCAACCTGGTCATGTTGTATGTTCTTCTTAATGATTTGCTGTATTCTATTTGCTAGGATTTTATTGAAGATTTTGGCATCAATGTTCATGAGGGAGATTGGCCTGTAGTTCTGTTTTTAGTTGCATCTTTCCCTGTTTTTTTTCCACCTAAACACAGCTGAATACACATTTTTCTCAGCTGCACAAGGTCATTTTCTAAAATAGACCACATACTGGTCCATAAGTCATGTATAATACTTCCCTCCAGGAATGATTCTGGGAGGTTGCTTCCTTTGCAATTTCATTGAAGAGTTTGAGGAGTATAAGGACTATATCTTCTGTAAATTTCTTCTAGAATTCAGCTGTGAATCCATCTGGATCTGGAATTTTCTTTGTCGCTAGGTTTTTTATTACATCTCATATTTCATTGGTTGTTATTGGGCTACTGAGAGTGGTTGTATCTTGTCGATTCAGTTGTGGTAATTTGTACCTTTCTAGGAATCTGTCCATATCTTCTGTGCCTTCTATTCTGTAAGAGTAAGATTGTCAAAGTAGCAATTGATAATCTTCTGAATTTCCACTGAGTCTGTGGTAATTACACCTTTTTCATTCCTTATTGCTTGTATTTGAACTTTTTTTTCCTCTTTTAAATGAAGTTAGCTAGGGGCTTATCAATTTTATTTAATCTTTCAAAGATCCAACTGTTTTGTTTCAACTGTTTTCTTTCATCTCAATTGAATTAATTTCTGCTCTAATCTTTATGATTTCTTCTGTCTTTAGGCTCTGGGTTTGGTTTGCGCTTCCTGCTCTATTTGTTGGAGGTGCAGCATTAGGGTGTATATTTGTTCCCATTCAGTTTTCCTAATGTGTGAATTTTCAGCTGAGAATTTCCTTCTGAGAACCGCTTCCATCGTATCCCACAAATTCTGATAAGTCTTGCTTGAATTTTCACTGAATTGTAGATACTGTTGAATTTCTTGTTTAATTTCATCTGTCACCCATTGGTTGCTAAGTAGGGTGTCATTTAATTTCATGTATTTAGAAGTTTTTTCTGGCTTCTTTTGTCATTTATTTTCAGTTTCATTGCATTGTTGTCAGATAATATGCATGGGATAGTTTCTGTTTTCTTGCATATACTTAAGCATGACCTATGGACCAGTATGTGGTCTATTTTAGAAAATGACCCATGTGAAGCTGAGAAAAATGTGTTTTCAACTGTTTTTGGGTGGAACACTCTGTATATGTCCACCAAGTCCATTTGCTTCAAACTCTGGTTCAGTTCTGTTATTTCTTTGCTAAGTTTTTGCCTGGTGGACCTATCTTTTTGGGATAAAAGGGTGTTAAGGTCTCCTGTTAAAATTATGGTATTTTATATTAGATTTTTCATGTCCATTAAGATTTGCTTTATAAAGTTGGGTGCTCCCGTGTTTGGTGCATATATATTTATGACTGTTACCTCTTCCTCTTGTATTTTTCCCCTAACCAGTATATAGTGGCCTTCTATATTTCACCTGATCATTCTTGGGTTGAAGTTGAAACTGTCTGAGAATAGGATTGCTACCCTTGCTTTTATCTGAGGGGCTGTGCTGTGTACTATTGTTTTCCAATCTTTGACTTTCAGCTTATGAATGGATTTATGAGTTAAATGTGTTACTTCTATACAGCAAATTGTTCGATTTTGTTTCCTAATCTACTGTGCCAGTCTATTTCTCTTAATTGGTGAATTGAGTCCATTTACATTGATGGTTAGAATTGAGATGTATTGATTTATGATTGACATGTTATTTTCCCATTGTGGTTTACTCCCTTTTCTCCTGTGTTTAATTGTTTGCCCTATTAATTGGTTGTTTCTGATCTCATTCATGGAGTTCTGATCATTTTTGTCCCTCTCTAGAACATCTTTCAGGAACCCGTGCAGGTTGGCATTGTCATCATGAAATTGTTTGTTGTTCTTTGTCATGGAAGTATTTCACTTCTCCATTCAACTTGAAAGAGAGGTTTGCAAGGTATAGTAGTCTGGGCTGGAATTGGTTTTCATAGAGGACTTGAAGTACTCTGCTCCATGCTCTTCTTGCCTTCATGGTTTGTGAAGGGAATTCGGCTGTAATTTTGATGTGTTTTCCTTTTAATGTGATCTGCTTCTTTTCTCTAGTGGCTTTCAGTAAATTATTCTTGTGCTGGATTTCTGGGATCTTGACTGTTATATGTCTCAGTGTGTTTTTAATTGGGTTTAGGTTACTTGGAGTTCTGTATGCTTCGGTTATCTGAATGTCAGATTGTTTCCTCATATTTGGGAAGTTTTCTGCTATTACTTCTGCCCATTTTTTTTATTGTCATTTGTATTGACTACTTCTTTCTCATTGATACCTATTCATCTCATATTGTTCATCTTTGCATTATTTTGCAAGTGATGAATTATTTTTTCCTCCATCCTAGTTGTTCTTAAGAGATCTTTTCTTACATTTCACTTGCTGCCCCAGCACCTTCAATATCTGAAACTCTGTCTTCACTTGTTTTGCAAGCTTGTGATTGAGATTTTAAGTTCCTCTATTCTCTTTGACTCTGCTTCATGAAATCTATTTCTTTTCTGTATTACTTATTCAAGGAATCCTTTATTTTTCTAATCTCATCTATTTTTTATTTATGTCTTCTTTAGAAGCAGTTATTAATTTTTTACTGCAGAGTTTCTTTCAGATTGGCTTTCCTCTCTATGTTTCTGTATTTGATTTTTTACTTCAGATGCTATGAGTTCAGAGAGTTCTTTTTTATTTCAGAAAATAATTCCACTCTGAGTGCCTCTATAACTTTCTGCCGTTGCTTATTTACATTAGACGCTATTAATTCATATATTGGTGCTTAGCTAGTGTCCTCTGCACTTGTTCTGGGTGGGCATTGGGTTTCCTCCATATATTTCTGCATTTGATTCTTTATTGCAGATGCTATTAATTCAGAGATTTCTTTTTTTCATTTCCAATATGAGTTCCTCTATACCTTCTGCAGTTGTTTTTTTTTTTTATTTCAGAAGCTGTTGATTCATTGATTTCAGCTGTTTGACTCCCAATTTGTTCTGTGTTAGTGTCCTCTGCACTTGTTATGGGTGGGCTTGAGGTCTGAGATTGCATTCTGCTCCTTCTCATTGTCATTTTGTATAGCACTGTCTTCTGACCTTTGTTGTAGAGCTTTGGTGCAGTTATAACTTTAGCACTAACTGAAACTCAGGTGCAGATCTACAAAGTTTGGATTTATCCAGCTGTTCCTGGCTTGGGTCTGGCTGCTGTGCTCAGCTCCTTCCTGCTGCTGCCCTTTGGAGTGAACTTGTTTTGCCCCTGTGTCAAGATGTTCTTCTCCTGGACTAGTAGGGTGGTTCTGTCCCCTACTCTCTCTGCAGGGACTACAGCTGCAGAGTTTTACTCCAGGCCTATATGCCAGGCCTGAGCTGAGTCTGAAGGGGACAAGGTGGAGTAGGGTGTAGAGGTAGCTCTCCCACACACTCACCATGCCTGGGCTAGGGCTGTATCTGGGGGTCCCAAGAACGTGGCATAATTTCTCACTCAGCAGGTGTGGGGGTGCTGTGGAGTTGTGGGGTGGGGGTCCTAAGGGAATGGAAGATGGTCTCACCCACGCTGCACCTGGGCTTGGACCAGATGGGTCCTGCCAGCGCAGGGTGGCCAGAAGCTCTCCCACACACTCCTAGCAAATCAAATTATTTTATACCCTAAAAAAACCCTTTGTGTTCACTTCTTTTGGCTAGAAATACTTATATTGTATTAGTGTGGCTTATTTTGTGCAAGGTTTTGAAAGAAAAAAGCCACCGTTCAGCCTATAAGACTTTCTCACGAGAGAGAGAGAGAGAGAGAGAGAGAGAGAGAGAGAGAGAGAGAGAGAAAGGGCCAGCCAAATAGCTCAGTGGATTAAAGCACCTGCAAGTAGGCACAGGGGCTGGGGGTTCCATCCCCAGGCCTGCCATGCCTGCCCCACCCCCGGGGTGTGCTGAAATGGCCCTTGAGACTGGGTGTGGTGGCATGCACCTATAATCCCAGCACTCGGGAGGCTGTAAACAAGAGAATCACTACAAGTCTGATCTAGTAGTGAGACCCTGAACACCCTGTGAACCCTTTCCTAAAGTACAAAAAAAAAAAAGGATAAAGAAAAAAAAAGAAAGAATGAATGAATGAAATGGAATGAACCAAAAAAAAGAGAAAGTAAACCAAGGAGAACACTTTATTTTCTTAGCTACTGACATGGCATTTCTGTTGTCTTAGGTGGAACAGATCATCCTTGGTGAAATCTAAGAACTAGTGTCTCACTACACTTGGATGGTGCTTTGGTTGTGATACATGCAAGGTAATTGCTAACCCAGACGTGGAGAAGGACCATATATGTTTCTGGGGGAGAAGACAATGTTGGCAACAAGAGAGAGGATCAATAGGTGTTACCCCCCAAAATCAAACCAAACCCTCAGAGTGGGGAAAACATTTCAACACCTGGGGGTCTATATCCTGAATACACAAAGAACACTTATGACTCAACACAGAATGACAAGCAGCCCAATTTAAAATTGGACCAAGGACTTGAGAATACATTTGTCCATGTATAAAACACAAATGACCAAAACCCTCAATGTCACTTACCATATGAGAAACACAAATGAAAATTGAAATGAGACATCACTTCATTTCCACCAGGGCAGATCTATTAAAGCCAAACAAAACATGGGAAGCAAGAAGCATATTGACAAAGATGTCAAGAAAATGGCATCCTCATGCACTGCCGAAAGGAGCATAAAATGATGCAGCTGCTGAACAAAATATTATGTTAGGTCCTTAGTAATTTAAATATAGAATTATATTTAACTATTACATAATTCAGAAGTTTCACTCCTGTATTTGTATCCGAATGAGGTAAAATAAGGTGTTCAAAGATAACCTGTACACAAATGTTCATAGTACTAATATGCACAATTTACAAGAGATGGATACAGTCAAGTGTTCATTAACTGATGAATGGAAAACTAAATGTGATATAGAAAACAATAGGATAAGGCAGGGAGATGGCTCAGTAGAATAAGTTCTTGCCTGGCAAACCCAAGGGCCTGAGTTCAATCCCCAGTTCCACAAAAAAAAAAAAAAAAAAAAAAAAAAAAAAAAAAGAAAGAAAAAGAAAAAAACAACAGCTATACACACAACTGAACTACTGATACATGAATGAATGAACCTTGAACACAACAAGCAAAGTGAAAGAAGTTACTATATATAGAAACTCAAGTATTCTATAATTCATCATGAACTACCTGGAATAAAAACAGGATTTAAAGAAAGATAAAAACAGAATATGACTGTTGAATAGGTGTGGGATTCCTCCTTACAGTGAGAAAAGTATTCCAGAATTACTGTTGAATGTTGGACAACAGTGTGGCTATGTTAAAGGCCACTGATAATAAATTTTATGCCTGCTTTATTTTATTGTACATAAATAAATACAGCAATATGTGGAAAGAAAGGACCAGGGAAGGAGAAGCATAAGAAATTTCTGTGTGATCCAAGAAAAAGTTTCCTTTAATATGACCCAAAAATAATTTAGTCTTTTCTAAAAGACCATAAAAAATTTAATATTTCTGATTTAATTGGATTTAGTCTGAAATTGGTGTCATAGCTAAGATAAAATTAAGCCTACTCAATCAATTTGTGCAGGCAGAGGTAGCAAATGTTTGATAAACATGTTTAATTTTAAAAATATGGAGCACCTACTATATATCCTCATTCTAGACCTTGGGAACTCTAAAATAATATAACAAGATTACTGTCAGAATTAACCTTACAGTTATGCTTTTTTCTCTAAATTACTCTCAATATTCCCTTCATCCCTCCCCTCATAACATATACAGGCATGTATCTCCATTTTATCTGAAACTCTAGTACTTTCCACAATCAGCTCAAAGTGATGGAAGAGGTGAAGATTCACCAGCCCACCAATCATACCAACTTTTAATGAATAAGTATTTGCCATGTTACCAGATTTCTGTCCTCTGTGTATAAATCACTGACCTCCAATCTCCCCAAGTCACATCTCTTGCTGTTTTGCATCAAGTAAAACATCAAGGTTGCTACAGCACACTCTCTCCTATGGAACAGAAAGCAGTGTTGGACCTGAAATCTTGTCCTTTAGTCCAAAGCTGTTTCCTGCTGCCAAATCCTCCTAGGGCCTTGCATTTCACTATACTTCTGCATAATTTCAGCTTTTAATTTCTATGTGACTGGGCTCTTTTGTTTGTTAGGACATTGTCACCACATTCTGGCCCACTTTCAAACCAGTGCTTGTTTGGACATATTCCATTATTATGAATATTTTAATAACAGAAATAATAATAATGAATAATGAAACAATAATAATGGTCAAATTAATAGTACAAATAGCTCAGCCCATTAAAGCACATATAAGTAGGCACAGGGGCCATGTGTTCGATCGCAGGCCTGCTGTTCTGGCCCCACCCCCGGGGCATGCTGAGAGGGCAATTGAGCCTGGGCGTGGTGGTGCACCCCTGTAATTCCAGCACTTGGGAGGCTGTAAACAGGTGGATCACTAGGAGTCCAATCTAGTAGTGAGACCCTGAACATCCTGCAGACCTTTCCCAAAAATATAAAAATAAAAAATATAATTAATAGTACGTATTTTGTACCATGTACTAGGAATCACTGTAAACATTTTAAATATTTGGTTTACTCTTCTCATCAAACAAGCAACTAAGATGCACAGAAGTCAAATCAGCTAGGGATCTGATTAGACAGAACTTGAACTCAAGTGTCCCTAGGGCCAAAAATGTTAACTTTTAATCACTATACTACACTGTATAACCTGGGGCCTGTCACTACACTACAGACACTATCAACCTTAATGTTAGTTCCTAAAGAGACTGGCTGGTATGAGTCTTACCTGAGACCATGTCCCCACAGTCACCACTGAAGGGAGACAAATATTTGGATTCTATCTTAACTAAATCATCACGAGGATGCAACAAAGAGAGCTCAAGGTTTGTGCACTGTGAGCCATACTATAAACTATTACAATCTGATAATATAGAATGGTTGGAAATCACAAAATATTCTTTGGGGTAGAGGTTTTAAAAGCAGTTAGAAGTGGAAGAAGTTTGATATTATTTATTTGACTTTCCTCTTAAAGTATTTTCAGAACTGAAATAGGTGCTCAACATACATGGAATTGGCATAGGTCTCAAAATGCCTTTATCATAAAAATATTTCACAGACAGTCTCACAGTACTTATTGGCAACATTATGTTCTGGAAAAAGGAGAGGATTTCCCAAATACTATACATGAACAAGTCAAATCATGTTCCTGTTGCAATATATTTTATTTATTTTACTACAACACTGGAAAAAATGTTTAAATTCATCACTCATTGGACTCTACTACACTCAGGTACTGTGTTAACTTCTTGGAGTATTGAGAACTTAAATAAAGCTACCCTTAGCTTCAAAATAAAGTGCAATTCTCTCAAGAGTTACCTGGTTATAGAAAAATTTTCCTATAGGTTTCTCTGCAGAAGAATTCATTAGTCAGTACTACTGCCAAAGCTCTACAGACCTAGAAGGGAGTATCGGATGAATTGTGGTCACATTTGATTAGATTTGGACCTGAGGGAATAATTGCATACATCAAGGTAACAGGAGAATGAGCTCACCTGCGATATTTGTCCCTGATGAATTTCACTCTACTAAACATGAATAGTTAATATTTAAGGAGGCAACATGAAGCACATGCATACCACATTTAGAGGTGAAACTATTTCATCTAACACTTTGCTATAAAATGTATTTTAAATTTAATCACTGGATACCAGAAAATAGCCTTTGCCATTAAAGTACGCCAGTAATTTATGTCACTCTGACAATTTAAAATTGCCTAGCTTGCACATCTAAAGGGAAATTTAAAAACTGGTAAGCAGAGATGATATATTCTTGTCAGGCAAAAAATAAATACTGTAACTCTAACTTATATGTGAAATATCGATGATGACTTCGTTTTTTCTTATATATTATTATTTCCCCACTTTAGGTTTTCAAAAGCATTTATTATCACTTTTTTTTCTTATGTGGTCAAAAATTTCCAGGAAAATGCAATTATGGACTAGGAATTTATTATTCAAGTACGAAGAGGAAGAAATGAGTACAGGGAAGAAGATTGAAATAGAAATAAATTGTGCCTTATGTTAAGAATTTTGTTAAATGATTGATTCACTTTATCTCTCTGCGATACTTACAGCAGCTTTGGAAGCTAAATGAAGCAAGAATTCAAAGGAGTACACCTCCTGTCGCCAGTCTAAAGGGAGGAGCAACCATTCTGCTCTGCAAATCTTACCTCAGAATCCATATTGATAACACTCAAGAAATTAGGGAGAGGTACAGAGAGGGAGAAAAGAAGAAAGAGAAAGGAAGGGCGGGAGAAGATCTAGAGAGAATTTATATGGAAAGAGGTGGTGAGAAGCTGTGTACTGTGATTTGTATCTAGTTGTCCCCTCAAAGCCTCATGCAGTCATGAGGCAGCTTCTAGAGTTTGTGATTACCTCATGATCCACTGGTACTATGAGTATGGTTGCTGTTGGGATTAGGGGTGTAAATGCTGCTGGGATTATGGGTGAGTACTACACCCAGCACTACACCCAGCCTGGCATGGACAGCCTGAATGCAGCATAAGGGAGACAGACTTGCTCTCTGTTGCCATTGTTTTTTGTTTTTGTTTTTGTTTTTGTTTTCTTTTTCTGTTTGCGAGACCGGGGATTGAACTCAGGACCCTGCACTTGCCAGGCAAGTGCTTATTCTATTGAGTTATCTCCCCACCCCTTCTATTGTCATTGTTGTCATTACTCCTCCAATTTGCTCTTGCTGTTTTACTGTTTTCCATCACTATGAATGGCTGCCCTCTGCCATGTGCCAGTCTGCCTTGGAGTCAGCTGTGTACGGACTGAAACCCCTACTAATTGTGAGCTAAATAAGGCTTTCCTTCCTTAATTGTGTATGTCAGATATTTTGTCCCAGCAATGAGAGAACAGTAACTGAGACACTGAGGTATCCACGTGAATGAGGAGGTGAATGTTATGCCCTTTAACTCAGTGAGAGGTGGCTTTCACCTTTGGCTTTGCACCTCATGGAATTTTGAGGCAACTGCAACACTGATACCTCAGAATATCCAAATAGAAATATTTGTGATTGTTCACCTGCTGCAAGAACAGAGTTTTTAAAAATAGCCACATTTCTAGATGTCAAAAATTAGTGCTTTGAGGAGAAGTTTACTTATATTTTATATCACACAAAATAGGGACACCAGGCAACAATGGGATACCCCCAGAACAGGGAGTCTTCTTCCAAATGCCCATTTATTCACTCATTTCAGCAGCAAATATTTACTAAACAATTAATAATAAATAACAAACTTTATGGATAATAAACTTATTAGAGTCCTAGCCCAGGTCCGGTGAGTGTGCGGAGAGCTTCCTGCTACCCTGCACCGGCAGGACCAGTCCCAGCCCAGGCCCAGCATGGGACGGATACTCTCCCACCCCCTTGGGCCACCCCCCACCACTCCGCAGCACCTCCCCCACCCCTCCCGTCGAGGAGGAATTTCTGCCGCATCCGGGAACCCCCAGACACAGTCCAAGCCCAGGTCTGGTGAGTGTGTGGAAGAGCTTCCTTTTCCCCTACTTCACCTTGCCCCCTCCAGACACAGCTCAGGCCTGGAATACACGCCTGGGGTGTAATCCTGCAGCTGCAATCCCTGCAGAGAGTGTAGAGGATAGATCCAACCAGCTAGTCCAGGAGCAGAACATCTTGCCATAGGGGCACAACAAGTTCACCCTCAAGGGCAGAAGCGGGAAGGAGCTGAGCACAGCAGCCAAACACAAGCCAGACACGCTGGATAAGTCCAAACATTGTACAGCTGCACCTGAACTTCAGTACGTGCGAAGGTTATAACTACAGCAAAGATCTACAACACAGGTCAGAAGACAGTGCTACACAAAATGACGAGAAGGAACAAAATGCAACCTCAGAACCCAAGACCACACATAACAAAGGCAGAAGTCACTAACACAGAACAAATTGGGAATCACGCAGCTGAAAGCAATGAATCAACGGCTTCTGAAATAAAGAAACAGCTGCAGAAAAATGTAGAAGACCTCAGATTGGAAATGAAAAAAGAAATTCTTGAATTAATAACATCTGACTAAAGAATCAAATGCAGAAACATATGAAAGAAACCCAGTGCCCACCCAGAACAAGTGCAGAGGATACTAGTTCGGCACAAATGCATGAATTAATAGTGTCGATAGTAAATAAGGAACAGCAGAAAGATATAGAGGAAATCAGAGCGCAATTCTTTCCTGCAATAAAAAAAGAACTCTCAGAACTCATAGCAGATGAAGTAAAGAAGCAACTACAAAAACATAGGCAAGAAACCCAATCTGAAAAAACATTGCAGTAAAAGAATTTCTAACTGCTTCTAAAGAAGAAATTGATGAAAAAAATAGAGATTAGAAAAATGACAGATTCCCTGAATGAGCAATACAGGAAAGAAATAGATCACATGAAGCAGAGCCAAAGAAATATAGAGGAAATTAAACTCTCAATCATAAGCTTGCAAAACCATTTAAGTGAATGTGAAGACAGAGTTTCAGATCTTGAAGATGCTGGTGTAGCTAGTGAAAAGGTAAGAAAGGATCTTTTAAAAAC
>NW_004524715.1:2166654-2185226 GCF_000260255.1 Octodon degus
AAAATAAATAAATAAATAAATAAACTTATTAAACAAGTTAAGTCTTATTCTACATACAGAACGGTCAGTCTTGAAATATAGGTAACCTGGTCTTCTGAAATTTCATATCCTAGTGAGCAAAGAGTACTAAACAAATACGTCAAATTGTGAAAAATGCTTTGGAGAAAAGTAAAGCCGTGGAGCAGCATAGAAATGCATAGTGGAATATGGTAGGCAGCTGTGAGAAAGGAATCCCACGTAAGTAGCCAATTGGGCGAACATGCCCTGGTGGCACCAGAGGGAACCCACTTAGAGGCTCAGAGCACAGGAATCTCAGAGAAAACAAAAACGTTCACTCTGCGCAAGGCAAGAGGCAATTTTCAATATTTTCTAAGCAAAGAAACATTTCTTCCTTTTTCTCCCCTCTCTTTATTGATCCCAGCATCGTAAGAAGCAGGAGAAAACCAATGCACGGAGATAATGTTGAAGAGTACAGAGGGCTGGAAGATTAGAGAAGAAAGCGAACGTGAGAAGGGGCCTACACCTGCGTTACCCACGACTGCTTTGTCTCCTGAAAAATACTGTGGGGGAGGGGAAATGTTTTAACATCGATTAAGCCTAGAACTATCGATTACTTGACTGCACCAGCATTTTAAGGAAAGGAGAGTGAGTGCTATTTTAACCAGAAAGGCCCCTTGGGACTTTCTTTTATACTTTGGAGTGACTGAAAATGTCATGGAACTTTATTGAGATTGTTAAGAGCATCCAACAAAAAATACATCATAGTCACCTGAACAGAAATGGGAGGAAAATAAACTTGCTTAGAGACTGTGCCTCATTCCGTTACACTCTTTCAACTTAATAATCTTAGGTAAGAAATTGAAGTGCAGGTAGTAGATCACCCAAGTTCATATATATGACTAAAAAAATAGTGGAGCCAGAAAGCAGAGATAGGAAAACAAGTGGGTTTTTTTGACTTGTTCGGAAAAGACACTGGATTCAAGGCCATGAGCAGGACAGTATTCAACAATAATAATTTCCAGGGTCAGTGAGCTAGCTCAGCAGACTAAGTGCCTGCTTTGACAAGCACAGGCACTAGGGTTCAATCCCTATTCCCGCATGCCATGCCAGCCTCACCCCCAGGGCCCACTAAACTGGTGACCGGGTCCAGGAGTAATGGATCATGCCTGTAATCCCAAAGCTGGGGAGGCTGAAAACAACAGGATCACTAGGAGTCTGAGGTGCATAGCAAGACCATGTACCAAGTACATTAAATGAGGGGGGGAAGAATAATTTCCTTGTGAAAGAGACTATTTCCTTAAAGATCTTGAGGGCTACACAGCTGGAAGTTCAATACCAGTTCTCCTTGGAGAAGAACAATTCTTCACAGAATCTCTAGTCCCAAATGTGGTAGCATCCTTTCATTACTCACGCGTAGGATTGACCCCTGTTACCTTCTACCTACTTCTTGCCTATGTTGTCAAACTTGATCCTCAAGCTCTGATCTGATATTAATTTGACACAACCCTTAGATTTAACCCTTAATAATTATTTAATCTCACAGTAGTCCTAAGGAAAGAAGGATAAGTATTATGATGATAATTTTTTCTCATAACAGAAAACAAAACTGAAGCTAGAGGATAAAACTGAAACCACAGAGTTGGAGTGAATCGCCCAGTTAGCACGTTACAAGCTGCTAGAGGCAGACCTTGGATGCTAGTGCTCCAGCTCACAGTTTAATGTTCTTAAGAGAGATTTAAGAAGATTAAAGTAAGTACTTTCACTGCTACTGATAAAAAGGAATTAGATAACCATTTGTGTCAGAACTAGACATGCCAAATAATTTAGTTTCCACTACTTTTAAGTCTTACATTTGCTATAATTCAGTCTTTTTCTTTAGCTATGCAAAGGCCCCTGGCACTCTCAACTGAGAACACTTGTTTGAAAGTTTCAATTAACTTCAATTTTTCCCTGTCTGTGTTCTTAATTTATGTCAGAAAAATACAACATTTATCTAGTTAACTTGTACCACCCACACCCCATGTTTTATGCAGGGGACAAACTTCAGCCAGATACTATTATTTTCTAAAAGAAAGGTACAAAGCCTTTGCTTATGAAATTCAAATAAGCAGCACGTATTGAACAGCAACTCAGTAAATGGATGCAAAGCATAGATTTCAAACAATTAGGTTGAAAAGTTTTGTTTCAATATATACTCATACCTGAGACCCGGTCTGTGTCATTAAAATTGTCACCAAGGAATAACTAATAAAATAAGTTTTAAGGTTGTGATATTAGAAAATAAGACTCTTTATACATGTGCAATAATTTTAGTCATTTAAGTAACTGTTCTTTGTTCAGCACTTATTTAATGTCTCCAGGTACTGACCTGTCATTGCTGTTATGCATTGTTCTTATGCTATGTTGTGTTCAAAAAGACCAAAATTTCTTTTATAAGTTGAACACAGAAAAGGGCTATTAAAATGGCAAAGCTATATTGATTAATTTATACAAATGTGCATCAAAAATATTTAAACTGTAATGTGTCCTCCAGGGAAATTAATTCCTAGGTTACCCCTTCAACGGGCTGGCATGCACAAGTTTCATGATGGCTGTGCTTTCACTCTGGCAAAAATAAGTTACAAATTATTAAAGTTCAGATTTTACCAAGTACTCCACAGTTTTCTCAATATGGATTATCATCAAAGTTATAAACATGGAAGAACTCTTTCCAATGAAATGCACAGATGAAATGAGAAGCATTTGCTTTTCCTTTTTACTTGCCATTTTATTCTATTTGCTACTATATATGCAGATTTGCTTGAAATTAGAAAAATAGCCAAAAGGGCTTTCTTCCTATCAACATGGCACTTTATAGAATATTAATACAATGAACATTCTATATTTAACTACTTTCATTATAGATGCTTTTAAATATGCGACAAAACAGATGAAATATAATACTAGATATTTATATTTCTGTCAAATAGCTTTAACAAATAGCCAGTATTGCTTTATCCATCTTTCTACCTTTGAAATTATTTTGAGAGAAATATTAGATTTCTTAGGAACTTCTCTGTAAGTATTTCACTATATTTTTAAGTGATTTCAAGTTTTTTAAGAAAACTATAATATCACTATAATATAAAATTAATAATTTTTATATACTATCAAATACTCCAAGACCATTCAAGTTTCTACAATTTGGTTGCATTTCTTTTACTTAATATGTTTGTGGCTTTTTTGGCAGATTTTTTTCTCTCACTTTTAGTCTTCAATGTATTTTTTGAAAAACCTGAACTGTTTTTCTCAAACCATTTTCTATAGATGATGCTGATTGTATTGCTGCATTTGTTTTCGGTAGCTTTCATGAACCCGTAGCTAACATATTTTTTTCCTCTTTTGTGGTAAAAATACATATAACTGGTTTTCAAGGTTTTTTATTTTTTGATCCTAAATACCTATAAAATGGCTGCTTCCCTTTCTGCAATTGGCCCGGAGAGTCAAGTATTATCACTTTGACTCATTTATTCTAACGTGCCTCACCTGCTTGTCATTTACTGCTAATGGCAACCATCGGTGTTTAGTACAAACTCCATTAAATGCTCCTAAAGTGGTACCTGATTCAATGGCCTTAAGTACATGTACTAGCTACAGTGTTTCTTACACAGTAAAATATTTGCCTAGTATTCAGTTAATTTGAGGAACAGATATTTTTCTTTTAGTTTATAAAATCATGTTTATTTCTTTGATTGAAAGTTGTCCCTATAATACCGGGGTCTTCGGGTTTTTTTTCTCTTTTTGCATAGTTCTACATGGTCTTAATGACAAGCTTACAATCCACAGCAGTTTCATATTGTTCTCTTCAGAATTCTATTCCTGTCCACACTGAGAAAAGAAGATCAAATCAGGAATCAGGTGCAGTATCACGGCTTACAGGAGAGTTCTCAGCCAGCCATGCCTCCACTTCTTACCAAAAATAAGGGATCAAAAGCAAAGCAACCTAGAAAAAGCAAATGATATCCCAACAAATATTTCAGGAGACCACGTTTGTGTACTCCTTCCCCAGGCTCCTCCGGAGTGAGAGAAGTCAACCAAAGGCTAACAGCTGTGGTTCTTGCTTCCTCTTCTTTGGAGCACACAATTTCTCTTCAAGTGGGACTGGGACAAAGCCTCGTATTCTTTTACTTCCTGGGTTACAGGGTGTTTACGATAGTTGATCTAATCACATCAATGCCAGGATGCAAGCGCTCCATCACGCTATCCATGGTTGGTGGTGGTGCATAAAATCCACCAAGAAGCATGGTCTTCTCCAGGGCTGTTGTCTGTGAGCAGAGATCTTGTAAGAAGGCGCTCACTCCTGCAGGATTTCCAAGTTGCCTACCATGGCTTCTCTGTCCATTAAGGCTCCTATTGTATGCTTCAAAGCAGCAGCGGTCTCTGGCACTCCATGGTTGTGCTCCTCCTATTTAGGCAGACCAGGTTGCCAACTTCTTTATTTGATGAAACCCACTTCATGGCTTTCAGAATCAAAGCCAGCTAGCTCCTAGAGGAGCATGTCTGAACGCTCAGCGAGCGTAGCTCCCAACCGAGGTATTTACCAGTTTTTAGATTTAGATGTTTCCATAATATTTTCCTAAGGTGACCAATAAATGATAAGGTTGCCTTAACACATTTGCCACTTTGTAACTCACTGAACATTCAGATCGGGTCATGAAACAGAAGTAACTGAGGCTTCGATTCTAAGGCTTTTATGCAAAGTCAGAAGTCCTGGATGCCTTGCTCGCCTTGTGCTGAAACCAGAATCTCCAGGGGGTTTTAAAACTTGTTTCTCTTCCTAGATCTGGAATTGGCCATTTAGCCAATGAACCTGATTCTTCGTAGTGAGAAAATTCAGAAACCATAATCTGGATTCGACGGAGTTATTTACTGAGTAATGGGTTTTAAAGCAGAATACAGAGCTGAAATCAGGAAACTGTTCTAAGCTTGTGTTATAAAAGCCATGAAAGCTGAGAAAATGGCACATTTTTCTAGAGAACTGAAGATCTCTTATAATATTTTACACATTGTTATTAATACATATTTTACCTAATAATACTATAACTGTAAAATTTCTTAGTAATTTTTTGGAAAAACTGTTTTCTATTTTCTTTACTTGAGTTTTATACAAGTCTTTTACTAGTAGAACATGTCTTTTCATTGCTTTTATTTATTTGTCTGTTCTCTTATGTTCTGGTCATTCTTTAATAGTATTTTGAATGAAAATTAGTCATCTTCTATGTCTTATGCTGTAACTAGGTTTTACTATTTCATTACTTTTTATTTGACTTTGTTTTGTAAAAATTTTTCCACTGTGGCTACTTTGCTGATAGAAGTGAATTTTGCATTTCTTTCTATTTTTAATTTACATTTATAGAGTATTTATCATGCATATTTATAATCTAAAGTTAGTCAACATTTCTACCTCCTCCTGAATAATAGCAACAACAATAACAAAACAAAATTTAAAAACCACTCTGATACTATATATGCAAATTTCCCTAGGAGTTCTAAGATTTCAGTTATAAATTATGCTTCTATGTGTCATGGTTTGGATAGTCTTATTATAGTTCATACATATAAATTTAGATCTATACCTTTTACCAATATTGTGGATGTCATCTCTCTTCCATCTCAGACTATTCTTTTTTTGCATATTTTCTTTTCCTTTAATATGTCAATTGAAAGTTTTCTGCAGAAAGTAACTACATCCATAGTAATTTAAAAAATAGACTGCAGAATTTTGTTTCCAAATGCTAGCTGTAGTCATTCCTTCCATGACTGTTGGCAGGATCTATAAACAGATAAATAGGAATCTCTGAAATTTGAGATGCTGCCTATCCAGGGGAAAACAGAAAGTGGACAGGAAGGCTTTCTCTAAACCCTTCTGTCAGCTGCCCACTATAACCACACCCTGCATAACCTTCACTTGTACTCCTGTTTCCTCATGTACAATAAACAGAAGTTCAGGACTAAAACCATATTATCTAATTCTCTAATTAAAGACTTAGTAACAAGTCAGGATGGTGGCACTTACCCATAATCTTGGCACTCTTGGAAACTGAGGCTGGAGGACTGGAAATTCTGGCACAGCCTGGGCAATTTAGCAACTTAGTGAGGGTCCATTTCAAAAAAATTAAAAATGTTTAAAAAGGTGGGGAATGGGAAGGTATCTATCTCAGTGAGAAGGTCCTGGGTTCAATTCCACCCCCAGTACAGAAAATAAAAAGAGTCAGTAACAGATTGAAAGTATATTTGTAATCTGAAGACATTTCTTAGCAAAACGGCATTTAGAAAGAAGGAAAAAAGAGGATCAAGAGATAAAAGGAGGCAGAGCGAGAGGAAGGAAAGGGAAATTAAAAGAATTAAGATGTATTTAAATATCACAATGTGTCCGTTATAAGAAACTGGAAAGATAAATAAGAACCAAAATGTATAACAGATAGTGGGAAATAGGAAGAAAATACTAAAATGGTAAGAGCAAGGGATGTGAGAGAAAAAAATGGAAGAAGGGAACAGAATAAAAGTATAAAAAATGAAAATGGAAACAAGGTTTTTGCAAATATGGAGGGGAAAAGGGTTGAAGGGAGGAGAGTATATTACAGGAGAACAGAAGAATCAAGATATATCATATGCAAATACAAACTCCCTCTGATGAATGTGATCATTATGTATGTCTAAAATGTACCAATACAATTAGATAGAACTAAAAAAGGAATTAAAATGTGTTTTGTACACATAGCAACTCTCTCGGATGAAAGGAATTACTATATACTAAAAGTATGTACTGGGCTGGGGAGATAGCTCAGTGGAATAAATCCTTGCCTGGCAAGCCCAAGGTCCTGAGTTCAATCCCAATACCACCAAAATAATAAAAAATAAAAATAAATAAATAGAATCAAAGCATGTTCTAACAAAAATTTTAAAAATAAATAAAATATTCCCTGAAATAGATACAGAAATAATATGAACTATTTGATAAAAGCTAGTATGAGGTTCATTTTTTTCTTAAAACAATAAATTTATTTTACACAATCCATATTTTCTTTGGACTTCTGGTTAAAAAGATGGTAATTATGGTTATTTTTTTTTGTTTCCATTCCTTTTCTCCTAACATGACTATTCACTGCATCAGTTTTATGCCTATATTTTGTCTCTGCCTCGGGGGATAATGGTTAGCAATCAGAAAGCATCTTAAACTCAGGGTGTTCCAGAGGTACCCCGGAATTTTCCCTGGTAACACATTTATTAATAAGTAGAAAACAGCATGTATTTTCTGTCAAGTTCCAATTGAATAGAAAAATATAGAGATGCTCAACTGTCAACCCTGATGCTTGTCTATCTATAACTCATGCATAAGCCTTACTATATCTGCATTCAGTCAACTAATGAATGGCCTTCTGGTGCTATGATCACTAGCAACTCATAAAGTACCTAGCAGTGACAAATTATGTGAATCATAAAGAAAACACTTGGGGGCAAAACACTTCATATGTGAAAACAATATCATATTTCATAGGAGAAAAAAATTCATATGTAAAAAACAGTATGAGACAATATCAATATCAAAACAATATCAGGCAAGTTATGAGTGAATTAATACAATAAGGAATATCACAGCACTGCATTTTCTAAAGATAGGAGTCTGTGACTGTGGCCTTAGCAATTCACATGGCCAAGCATGGAGTGTACTCCATAGCTAAAGATGATTCATTTGTCCTTGATGCAGTTAGACTCCCTGCTAAGAAAATTCTACCATGTGAAACCAAATATTAAGCCCTGATTCCACTGACACTGTAATATAACCCACTAATGTAGAATGTTGTAATTAATTTGTTAAGAGAAACATTATGGAGATGCTATCTTCTGAAATGGAAATAATGAATTAAATATGTGTTGTCCAAATGTGCAGTGTATTTAAATTTTTCATACTGTTCCTATTCTGTTGATGAATCCATATGAATATTTAACTATTAAAATGTACTATAGGGTGGGAACCAAGTAACCCATAGGAAGAGTCCTGACGTTCAGCTCCTTACTTTCTCCATTGGCAGGACATAGCAGTGACAAGCAAGAAGAGAGCAGTGATCTACAAGCAGCAGAAGGCCAGGAACTCTTCCCTGCCTCCTTTGCAGAGCCTGGAGACCTACCTGAAATCCAGTGTTACATTAAGGACCCAAGTAGGGTACACATGATGGATGGGTGAGACTAGCTACATGGAAAAGTCCAAAGCGACAGTGACAATAGGCCAGCAGGTGGTAAGGTAGGTGAACCAGTGTTATGCTTGAGGAAAAGATGTTTGGAACAGAAGAGGATGGGTAGGGCTGCCCCCCTTTTTCTTAATTTTTTTTTTGCTTCCTTCCTTTCTTTCTTATAATAATAAAAATATAATTAAAAATATCCTTCCTCAGACCCAAACTCAGCACAAATCCTCCTGCAATCTTGGCTAGAGTACCCATTTCTGAGATCTGACTTGGACCTACCTTGGAACTGTAGACACTAAAGGAATTTCACTACTTTTATTGTCTTGTTCTGATTGATTTTCTTCTTCATATTTCACTAGATTAGTTTTTTCTCTTTTTCTCTGTGTTATGTATTGCTTAGTTTTACTTCCTGTATGTTTACTGTTTTTTTTCTGTGTGGTTATTTTTGTTTCCTGTATTTTTCCCTCTTATTTTGTCTTTTCTTTTTTCTTTTACATTCCTTTCAGAAATTACATCTCTAGCTTTTATTTTTGTTTCATTCTACTCATCCTGTTCCTCTCTTTCATCAATAATCTCATTTGATTTTATGATAGTTTCATGTCAGTGAGCATTGTCTCTTTGCTTTCTGGCTCATTTCAAATTTTTTAGGCTTTCTCTTCTAATCTTTCCCTCTTGTGTCCTAAAATTACCCAAAACTTGAGTAATCCTCTGATACTCTCCAACCTTACTCCTATTATATTTAATTTCACTCATCTCTCCGTCCTAACATATATCCTTCTTAAATCCACCAAACAATAAGGTAAATTCACTCAACTAAATGAAAAATCATCGCACAGAAGTTCCAGACATAATCAGATTATAACATATAACTGTGGAACTTCTTCCAATGGCTAAAAATATCAGGCTAATGCTACCATAGTTGTTAGCAGCCAGGCAATGCCTGGGTCTGTTGTTATTGATAATTGTACTACTTCAACCGAGATGCCATACCTGTTATGATTAGGTTTTTTTCCCTTGTGTGATAACACTGTAAATGTAATGGAACATAACCATCAATATAGTCCATTACCAAAGGAATGGGCTCTGCATCAAATAGACAGCAACTCAACATTCTTAACATATTGGGAAGGTAGGCTCTTGGGATAGATATAAACATCAAGAACCACTTACATCTAGAAGACATCTTGAGGAAAAGATATTTCCTTAGAGAACATCAACACCAGAGATAAAGGTACATAATGTAAGAAATCTACAAACATCAACACAAAAAAACAAAATAAAATGAAAATAAAGAATGACAAGACAAAGAATAAAAATGCAAACCCAAATGGCTAGCCCACCCAAGCCACATACAGAGCACAAAGAGACAGAGGAAATCAGAAGCCAGTCACTGAAACTGTTGGAAATGTTAGGAGCAGAAATGAAAAAAATGGAAGAGGTCATAGAAAAAATAACCTCAAAGGTGCAAAAAGATATGAAAGTCAAAGTGAAAAACATTAAAGAAGATATAGATTTTTTTAAAAATAGAGGCACTCAGGAAAATAATAGAAACCATGAACGTATAACATAGAGAAGAAATGGAAACAGTGAAACAGATTCAAACAGAAATGCAGAATACTAAAAACCTCATTGAAAATGTAAACAACAGATCAAATTAAGGGATAGATAGAATATCAGATCTAGAAGACAGGAATGCAACTAGCAACAAGAAAAAGAAAGATATCTTGAAAATAGTAAGAGATCACAAAAATGAATACAAAAACTATAGGACAAAGAAAAGAAGAACAGCATAAATTGAATTGGTATCAATGATAAAACTAGACAGTGAAAAAAGATATTAAAAACCTCTTCACAGAAATAATGGCAGTAAGCTTCTCAAACATGAATAAAAAATTTGACATACAATAAATGAAGCATTTAGAACTCCAAATAGCCATGACCAAAATAAATCTCTGCCAAGATACATAAGTAACCTGTTTGCTTATTTATTTATTTATTTATTTATTTATTTATTTATTTAATGTATTTAGTACAGGATCACACTACCCAGCTCAGATGCCTAGTGATCCTCCTGTCTCTGCCTCCTCAGCACTGGGATTACAAGAGTACACAGACACACCCAGCCTTAACCACCAAGGTGTATAATAATCAAGATTCAAGAAATTCAATACAGACATAAAATATCAAAAGCATCTAGAGAAAAGAAACAAATCACCTCTAAAGTAAAGCACATCAGGATTATAGCAGACTTCTCAACACAAACCTTCCAATCAAGGAGAACATGGACAGAGTTATTTCAATCCCTAAAAGAAAACAATCTTTAATCCACATTGATGTACCCACAAAACTGTCTTTTAAAATCAATGAAGAAAAAACAAAACAAAGCAATGAAGAAATAAAATAACTCCATGACCAAGAACTGAAGAAATATATGATCACCAAACCAGCAGAATTCTCTGAAGCACATATTAAAAAGAGATAATGAAAATGAAAATCACAAGAACACTACTAAAAAGAAGCCACCAGGCAGGGCAAGGCATTAAAACGAAGACAAAGGCAGAGAACCAACAACAGGAAAATAACATGAAAAAGATAAACCAACATGTATCAGTTATAGTCATAAATGTAAATGGTCTCAAATCACTAATCAAAAGAAAAAGACTAACAGAAAGGATTAAAAAGGAAGATCCATGATACATTCAAGAAATATATTTAACAAAAAATGTTAGATATTAAAGTATTTCACAAAAAATTCACAGACTAAAATTCAAAGGATAGAAAACAGTTCTCTATTCAACAGAAATCCAGAAAAAAAAGAAGGGGTATCTATTCTACTTTCAGACAGTGTAAACTTTAAGCCAAAACTGATCAAAAGAGATAAAAAGGTCACATATATACTTGTTAAGGGAAAACTACAAAAAGAAAAGATATCAATCATAAATACTTATGCAAAAAAACACTGTTGCACCCAAATACACAAAAGAAATATTAACAAACACACAAAAAGTAAACACACACTAACACAATTGTTGTGGGGTACTTTAATACCCAACTCGAACAAATAAATGTATCAACTAGACAAAACAAAAATCAACAAAGAAATACCAGAATTAAACTAAGCCTGTGAACAAATGGTCTTGCAGTTGTCTACAATCTTAAAACATCAAAATACACATTCTTATTAGCTGCAAATGGAACATGCTCCAAAGTAGGTCATGCTTACTGTCTGACCATAGTGCAATGAAAGTGGAAATCAATGACCAAAGAAGCCACAAAATTTACATAAATGTATGAAAATTAAACAACCCCCCTCTGAACAAGAAATGTGTAACAAAGGAAATTAAAGACAAAATAAAACAGTATATACAGTTAAATATTAATGCCCATACAGCATACTGAAACTTATGGGACGCGATGAAAGCAGTCTTCCAAGAAATATTTATATTGTGAACTCTCACATCCGAAAAACAGAGCAACCTCAAATAAGCAACTTCAAGTTAAACCTCAAATTCTAGAAAAAGAACAAATAATACCCAAATCTTCCATGCAGGAGAAAAATTATAAAGATAAAGGTAGATATTGGGGCCGGGGAGATGGCTCAGTAGAATAAACACTTACCTGGCAAGACCAGGGTCCTGTGTTCAATTCCTGGTCCTGCAAAAAGAGAGAGAGAGAGAGAGAGAGAGAGAGAGAGAGAGAGAGAGAGAGAGAGAAAATATGAGAGAGAGAGAGAGAGAGAGAGAGAGAGAGAGAGAGAGAGAGAGAGAGAGAGAAGATATTAGTGTAATTGAGATTAAGAAAGTAGTACCAATGAATTGAACAATCAATGAATTGAAAATCTGGTTGTTTGAAAAAATAAATAAAATTGATAAACTGTTAGCTAAAAAGGGGGGAAATCCTGCACTAATTCAAGGTATTAGGAATGAAAAGGGGGAAATCACAACAGATTCATCCTATTGAACTCCTGAAGATCATTAACACCTTCTATGAGAACTTATAATGTAGTATGGAAAACACAGAAAAAATGGCCAGATTCCTAGACACAATTGAATTACTAAAACTAAATCAAGAAGTCATAAAATTTTAAATAACCTAACATCAGCCAATGAAGTTGAAAATATAAAAACTTACCAACAAAGAAAAGTCCAGGCTATGGTGGATTCATACTTTAATTCTACAAGAAATTTAGAGAAGAACTAATGCCACTAATGCTGAAACTCTTTAGGGGAACTGAAAAGGAAACAATACTCTCAAAGGCTTTCTTGGACAAAAAAGTATTACCCTGATTCAAAGACCAAAAACGAACTCAACCAAAAAGGAAAACTATAGGCCAACCTCCTTAATGAACATAGATGCAAAACTCCTCAATATGATACTGGTTCACAGAACGCAGCAGATCATCAAGAGGATTATTCATCGTGACCAAGTAGAATTCATCCCAGGGCTACAGGAATGGTTCACCAAATACAAATCAATAAATGTAATATACCATATAAATGGGACAAAGACAAAAATCACATGTTCATCTCAATAGATGCAGAAAAAACATTTGACAAAGTCCAACACCTAGTCATGAAAACACCCTACAGAAAATTGGAATAGATTTTTATCTCAATCTGATAAAAGCCAAAGGCAAACATCATAGTAAGTGGTCATAAATGGAAGGCATGTACCCTAAAATCAGGAACAAAATAGTAATGTCTACTATAGTCTCTCCTATCTAACCTAGTTCTGGAGACATTATCCAGAGAAATTAGATAAGAGAAAAAAATAAAAGGAATAAGGATAAAAAAGAAATAATTTAAACTATCATTATTTACAGGTGACACATACTCTACATAGAAAACCCAAAAAGTTCCACCAAAAATCTTACAATCTTAATAGCCAAATTCAAGAGTGCTTGGATATAAAATAAACACTGTGAAATAAAGAGCATTCCTATACACAAGCAACAAAAAAATACACAGACCAAGAATTAGGGTAATCACAGTCTTTAGAATAGCATCTGAAATAATGACGTACTTAGGAATCAATCTAACAAAGAAAGTTAAACATATATTCCTTGAATATTACATTACTCTGAAAAAAGAGATCAAAGGGGATATCTGAAAATGAAGAACTCCTGCTTCTTGATAGGAAGAACCAACATAGTGAAAATGGCCCTCCTCCCAAAACTGTAATACAGATTTAATGTAATCTCAATCAATATACCATTAGCATGCCTCACAAAACTAGAGAAAACAGTCCTAAAATTCTTTTGGAATCACAAGAAATATAGAATAGCAAAAACTATTTTTGGCAAAGCAAGTCTGGGAACATCACAATCCCTGACTGGAAATTATAATACAAAGTTACTTTGATTGATAAAATCAGCATTGTGTTGGGTCTGCCAGATAGCTCAGCAGACTAAAGCGCCTGCTTAGGCAGGCGCAGGGACCAAGGTTTGATCCCCAGTATGCTGTGCTCCCCCCAACCCACTCCCAGGGCATGGTGAGACTGTGATTGAGACTGGACGTGGTGGCATGTGCCTGCAAGCCCAACGCTTGGGAGGCTTAGAACAGGAGGATCACTATGAGTCCAATCTGTGTTGTAAGACCTTGTACTAAATGCATTTAAAAAAAAGAATTTAAAAAATAAATTTAAAAGTCAGCATGACTTAGGAAAACATTTTTTAAAAAACTTGAGGATCATTGGAACAGAAATACAGGTACAACTCTAAAGACACTCATCCACCTTATCCTACAAAGTAGCCAAACATGTTCATTGGAAGATAGTCTCTTTAATAAATGGTGCTGGAAAACTGGCTTTCCACATGCTGAAGACTAAAACTACACACATGTCAATCATTATGTACTAAATTAAAGTCAAGATGAATCAAAGATCTAAATATTAAAAAATAAACATTAAATCTACTTGAAAGAGAAAATAGCAATTTTGAAGTCATGGATGTATGCAGAGACTTCATGAACAAAACCCAGACCATATGGGAAATACTTCAAAGAATCAACAAACGGGATCTCACCTTAATAAAAAGCTCCTGCACACCAAAAGAAATACAGCCAAGCCACAGTGCATAAGAAAAGTATAGACATTTGTACCTCAGAAAAAAGACTTCTATCTAGAACATATAAAGTATTGTAAAAATCCGGCTTCCCAAAGTCATAGGCCCAATCCAAAAATGGACCTCTGAAATGAACATACTCTTCTGAGAGGATGAAATGCCAATGACAAATAAAAACATGAAAAAATTTCAGTATCATAAGTCATTTGAGAGAAAAATTAAAGCAACACTGAAATTCTGCCCTACTCCACAAAGATTGGCTATAATCAAGAAATCAATGAATACTAAATACTGATGAGGGTATCCGGAAAAATGAACCCTTCTCCAATATTGGGGAGAATTTATACTGGAAATGAACCCTTCTCCAATACTGGGGAGAGTTTATACTGGAAATGAACCCTTCTCCAATATTGGGGAGAGTTTATACTGGAAATCCATTCTGGAAACCATTGTGGAAATCCATTTGGAGACTCCTCCATAAACTATAATTAGATGTCCAATTCAACCTAGCTTTTCCCCTTCTGGGTATCTTCCCAGAAGAATTAAATCATATCATAGAAATATATGTGCAAACATGTTTATAGCAGCATAATTTGTAATAGCTAAAACTTGGAAACAACTCAAATGCCCATCAACTGAAGAAATGGAAGAAAAGATGAAAAAAATTTTCACATTAAATTGAGTACTACCCAGCTATAAAGTACTACCCAGCTATAAACTTGACACTTCTACAGGTGAATAGACACAACTCAAGACCATACATATAAGTGAAATAAATCAGACACCACGCGTAAACATTCTATTGTCTTATGATTGTGAGAAGCTTGACAAGTGAGCAAGAACCAAAATATACAACAGATATAGTGAATCAGAAAGATACTGTTCATAAGAAAAGAGAAACTGAATATGGAAACAGTAAAGGAAGGGAAAAAGAATATAGATATAAATATAGATATAGATATCATTAATATAGTTATGCTACCAGCTTCTTTTATTTCATTGAAAAGAAATGTGTGTGCTATTGTTCAAACCATATTTCTTGTTTGTATCTTCTGCTTAGAATCACTACTATGAAGATAACACTTAATGTATTATTGTTACTCTATTAGCCTATTTTGAAAGTTTTATTTTTAATTTTTCTCTTATAAATTAAAAAATAATAATTTAGAGGTATTTTAACATAATTATAAAAATATGATAGCACTAAAATATGTTCCTTTTGTAATTACTACGAAAGCGTTGATAGTGTAATAAAATAAAGTTCATAGTGATTATTTTAAAATCAAGTGCCAACCTTTTCTAATGAAATTAAGGTTTAAAATAATTTAAAATGGCAAATGATTACAGAAGCATATTTTCTTCCACAGAAAATTATATTCTAATTTGAGATATTATAAAAGTCTTCCCTTGGTGTTTCTTTCATTATTCAATTAAATATAGAGAAATACTGTATCAATTTGATTTTAGTGTGCCAGCTTGGCAAGTCAGAGCAATTAGCCTACATAAATTATTTTTCACTCATTATCAGCTAATATTTAACAGTTTGGGGAAATACTACCTAGTAGCATCTTAAATAAGGAGCCCTCTGCTAACGTTAGGAAACACAAGTAAAAATGCAAAAAATTGGTCATTTTGTCAATGTAGTTAGAACCATCTATTTTGATGGGAAAATTATCATTTTTTCTAAGTGTTTACTACTAAATCAACCAGGAACTTTAAGTTAGGTGCTGCTCTTGGCCCCTGAGATTTGTATTTGGATGGCTCCCCTCTGTGTCACCAGAGTTTTATTCCCTGACTTAATTTGTCATTTGTCATCTAATTGCAAAGGTTTCCTTTTCTTTCCTTTTGGCCTGAAAACATTTTGGAACATTTTTGCCTATACTCTATAATTTTTTTTCCAGAATCTCTATTTTTAGCAGAAAAGACCTGTTTATGTATATATATATATATATATATATATATATATATATATATATATTTGATAAAACTTCCTGTGGTAAAATAAACCGAAAACACATAGGAAGTTTTAATTTATATTACAACTTGGTTTAGCCGAGATTGTGTCAAAAAAAATAAAGATAGTTTATATGAAGAAGTGAGTCCAAGAAAATAGAAGTGGGTTCTATGGGAGGTGACACAAGAACAAGGAAAAATAAATTTGTGAGTGAATAATCAAGGTGCCCACCACTGTGGTAACTAAAACTTGGTCCTGCCAAGAACCAAGGAAGAGCTAGATCCTACTCAAACTTGAACATCCAAGAGACAAAGAAAGAGACTAAGAAATGCTCTTCTTCCTCTACATTTGTCAGAGTTGGTTGCATGGGCTGTTAATCCCTTGGTATCCCTAGAATCATGCATGGGACAGGAACATTCAGCTGGTCCTCCCAGGGAACTCCACTCGGTGCCACCAGGGAAGCCCTGAAAGGACAGCAAGGGGACCTACTAGAGCTGTGGCCCTGATGTCCTGTTAGGTCCCATCTGCTCATACAGCTGCAGTCCTGGGAGGTGAAGGGGACAAGAGACAGGGCACAAGAGGGGTGGATAGCTCTTTTCAGAAAAATAACAGCTGGCCAAAGTTTACCTGCCCTTGCTCTGAGTGAACTCATATTTTTGGAAAACTAAATTTTCTTGTGAAACAAATTATTCACACATAGGTTGATATATGATTAATTTCTCAAAACAACAATAGATGCATATCGTATCAGATTTTTACTCTTTTTAGTTTACAATTTCGTTAATTTTCTATGCTATTTTATGAACTTCTGCTCACAGTTTCTTTTATTGTGTTTTAAAAAGAGTTTCCTATGTCTTTACAATCTTTACCTTTTGTTCAGAGCATATAAATTTTACCTAAATATAGCAATTATCTGTTGTAAACATTGAATTATTTTCCATATAATTTACTTTCTATATTAATCTTTATTTCATTTTGTCCTTTGATATTTTTAAAATTAATAAATTTATTTATTTTTATTTGATATAAGATTTCACTATGAAGCTTGCATATGCTGTGATCCTTTGTTTCAGCGTCCCCAGCATTGGGATTACAGGCATGTACCACCATGCCTGGATTTGAGGCCGGCACAACCCACCCGAGGTTCCAGGGCTGGCATAGCATGTAGTACCCGGGATCAAACTCAGGTCCTTGTACTTGCCAGAAAGGTGTTAGGCTACCAAGCTATCTATCTTTTGATATTACATTATATATAAATTAAGATTTTATGAGAGGATAGATCTCATGTTAAATATTCTTTTTTAGCCTATAGCTTGTTGTCACTTTTTTTAAAAAAAAGAATAAAAAATAATGTAAAAATTAGAAATGATAAAGAATTTCACTAAACAAAATGATAAGTTTTCAACAATGGCTAAATATACTTTTTCATTCTTTTACTTTTTAATTATTTACTTATTTATCTAATTTTTTTATTTTTTTATTTTTTGGAGGCTCGGCCCCTTCTGAGGGCAGGGCTGGAATGGCATGTGGTGCTGGGGATTGAACCACGGTCCCCTGCATCTGCTTAAGCTTGCCTAAGCAGGTGCTCTAGACCACTGAGTAATCTTGTGGTCATTATAAGATTTATTTAACCAGCCCTGGTTAAATAATCTTATAATGAACTTGAGGGCACAAGAAAAAAAATTTTTTTTTGTAGTACTGGGGATTGAACTCAGGACATTGCGCTTACCAGGCAAATGCTTATTCCATTGAGCTATCTCCCCGGCCCCAAGAAAATTTTTTTTGAGGTAGAGACATTTATTATGCTGTCACAATAGTTTTATAGGTATGTACATTTGTTTAAACTACTCAATTAACATATATTAAATTTCTATATTAAAGATGTACAGGTTTTAAATATCAATTACACCTGAGTAAACCCTTAAATATACTTAGGTGACAGTTCCTTGTTTATAATTTTAATGAAAATGTAACACATTAAACCTTTACTGTTAAAATATCTTTCTTAATTTCTAAGTGAATATAATTTAAAATCAATAGCTATCCACAATGTATATTTTATTCAATGACTAAAGCTCCGTCTCTCTTATAAGTGGCTATAAAAATTCTTGTAAGAGGTACAAATTACACTATTAAAGTTTCATGTGTGCTTATACAATTTTTCTTTCATCTAAGTCTTTCTTTTTTCCTACTATAGCCACCTGGTTCTGATAATAAAGTCAAGTATATGATTATGGCATGGCTTTATTTTTAACCACTTTCTACTTATATTAAGAAATTCTCGCCTTTATATTGAAGTGGATGCCACTTGAACATATACTTATTTTTTTTTATT
>NW_004524715.1:2186810-2201946 GCF_000260255.1 Octodon degus
AATGGTGTTTGTAAATAGGATCTCAAGTCCGCATCTTGTACAGCAATTAACCACTAAGAAGAATATATGCAGTGTATTATTTGTTGAAACTGTACTTCTGATTTGATTTTAAACTGTCTCATTGCTGTTTATCAATAAAATTTTGAAAAAAAAGAAATTCTCTGCATGTGTTTACCTGTGTTGTGGTAAACACACTGTTGTGGATTGTGGCATGCACACTGTTCTTGGTTTCCATTTGTCATAAATTATACTGTCTTCTTGAAAGTTATGCAGTGTCCCTCTTTATCTAAGTATAGAGCTTTCATTGTTCTTGCATAGTGGTACCTACTTTCTTTTGTTTGTAATTTTCTAGCATTTCTTTATGTGTCATATTTTCAATATGTTCTCCATTTATATTAAAATTTGCTTTTTATAGAAACACAACTTTTTAAAAGTAAATCTAAGATTATTCTAACATAGTCCCTGACACGCCTTATACATGGCTTCCTTATGCCTTTCTTAATTATGCTTATTACATCTGTATCATTTTTTTCATTTCTTTTTACAAAATATTTTGACTTGGTGAGCTGCCTTTAATTATTTATTGGGAAACTTCACTCATAATTCAAAATTGATTATTTTTATTTCCATGCCATGATAGTCAAGTATATTATTTCTCTTTATTTAGAAATAATACCCTGAGTACTTCCTTTACTACTAGGATTCAATTTTCTTTACCAAGAACCCCTATTGTTCATCTTAAGCTTTCAATGCTAAAAATTTGAGAATGTAAAGTGTTGTAACCTTCTCACATACTCCTAAATATTTTCCTCCTCCCTCCCATAGTACGACTGTCAGTCCTCTTCCTTTGGTCCTATCCCCACCAGCCTGTCTTTATGTCTGTCGTAATAGTGAAGCATTTACCTGTGGACTCTGCAGATGCTCCACGTTCTCCTTCAGCTCCTTCTGTTCTCCAAGAACCCTTAGCACAATATTTACATTGACAAATAATCTATTCTCATTCACCACTTAGCATGTACATATATAGAAAATTATGTATGATCATGTTAATATTTGTGTACATGTGTATGTGTGTATGTGCTTTACATTTCTTTTTGGTCATTTAACTATCTAGTGTTGGAATGGATTGTCAAGTAAGGGAACTACCACATAAAGATTTCATCAATATGCAAATGCCTGTGTAGATTTTGAGAACTGATAATTAAATTGGGAAAGATAAGCCTGGTTTCTTAGGCTCTTCAAATTACATACAATGTAGTAAATAGTAATGAGCACACATGGATCTACCAGCACAAATTCAATGTGATTCTCAAATACTGATGCTGCCTTATTGAATATATTTTAATGTATGAAGAGAAACTCAGTGCAGGTACCCTGTCTAACAGTTATTTATTCCTGAATTAAATAACCCAATACATGTTGCTAAGCCATCATTTCCAAGAAAACGTCGACAGATATTGTTAAGCTTCATTTTAAAAGAAGGTGAAAGACTGATAAGATCAAAAGAAAAATAATGTAAAGCTTCTCTTTATAATCTTGTGGAGATTGGGCTGGGAATATAGCAAAATAGCCTTCTTATGATATTAACTAAAATTATTCTACCTTCTTCAAATGGCTCAGAACAGCAATGAAACAAACATGTTTTTCATTTCCATGAAGAACATTCAAATCCCAAAAGCACATACAACGTAATTTAATGAAGTATCCATTCTCACCCCATACGTACGTCCTGACCACCTTCTATGCATCCCAGAGGTGATGGATGGATCCTCCACAACACATCAGACAAGATGGACAAGTACATGGCCCCTGACATCAGCCATATGAAATGGAAGGCAATTTCTAGCCACTCAGACTCATCACGGGGACAGCATGCACCATGCAAGGCAACACAGGGTTTGTACCTGGGAAAGAGGGAAAGCGATGTGAAGGTAAACTTTGTAGAAGAAGGGGATGGAGAACATCTGGATGTGATTTTTTAAAATAATTTCACAGGCAGACAAAGTTAGGCTGAGTACAATACATGGCAGAGAACCTCTTCTGCTGCTGAGCTATGTGAAGGGAACACTAGTCTAAGCTTTTGGGGTACAGTGGGGCTCGCAGTTATCAAAGAATCACTTGAAATTTTAGATGTTACCATTTCATGGTTTGATATCTGCTTAAAGGTATTTCCTTTTAAATGCTGTCATTAAAACTAAATATTAAAAAGATAAAGAGATTTATGATAGCCATATTTTATTGACTACATGATCCTTAATTGAAAATTATTTGGCTTGATATAACAATATATTATAAAATAAATTTCACATGTTAACTGCCCTGGTACCAAGATACCAAAACACATCTCTACATTTCCATTTAAAAATCTGTGGGCTAACATGAAGGACTGAATTTTTAATAAGATATAAATTTTCCAGTAATATGACATGATACTCTTTTCCATTTTTGTTCATTCCAATAAGACTGTCTTTTTTCTATCCACACAACTCTGAAGTTGTTCAAAACAGCAAAATGTTATGAAAAGATGCAGGCTACAAGTAAAATAATGCAATTATTCAGTCCTTCTAATTTTATTCATACAAGGAAAACAAAACCATTTAGAAGAAATTTAAAATTACATAAAATTACAACTAAAATTAAAATTATACAAAATTTCAATATACAAAGACCATGATATTAGAACATATTGTGGAACATTAAATTGCTTCCAGCTTTTTCCTGCAATAAAACATAAACTTTATAATACTTTTGTTAATATATCTACACATAAGTTGCATTCTATCAAATTGTGTGTAGATGCACAAATGTTTTAATTAAATATAAAATAATAATGTATTCCAGCTTACATAAAGTGGATTATAGAAAACTGACCACTAATAAATCATGGAATGAGATCCAACTAATTTGCTTTGTTTTTCTGCTAAGTAATCTTTTATAAAAACTCATGAAGCCATGCTAAAGGTCAGACTAATAGTAATCTGGAAGAGGTAAAGTTAAGTGAAGCAGGTTTATATGATGAAATCTGGTTTCTAGAGTTAACACTTGCCAACTAACCAGAAAATATATATGTCCAATATTAGGAAAGCTACAATATTTTAATTCCCAATTTCTTTCATGCATTAATACTTTATTTTTATTACTTCTTTGATTATCATTCAGATTTTTTTAAATGTACTTGGTTGTTACAGGATCTCACTATGCAGCTCAAACTCAGAGTGATCCTCATGTTTTCAGCCCCACCAGCACTGGGATTACAGGCATAAACCACTATGCCTGGACTCTGTGGCTGGCTCAGCCTGCCCTGGGGGTGGGGCTGGCATGGCACATGGTATGGGGGGGGTGAAGTGCAGTCCCTGCACTTGCCTAAGCTTGCCTAAGATATGCTTTTCTCTACTGAGCTATCTTGCTGGGTAGCTCAGTAGAAAAAAAAGATCTGATCTGACTTGCCCTGCATTTGTTTTGATATAATCAAAACAATATATATATATATATATATATGATATGGGAATATATTTTTTCAAATATATTGTATATGTATTGCATTTGTTCTCTAATCATCTTTCACAAACTTTAAATTTTATCATATTCTATATGCAGCAATAAAGCCATTTCTACTGCAAACTTGTAGCAGTAATGGATATCGGCCTTCAGGGTATACATTTCTGAGGAATTTATTTTCTTTCATGTTGCTCAGTGACCCAAGGAGTGAATTTGTTCCTGTGACAGATAAGGACTGCACTGATCATTTTTTAAAATGGTCTTGAGGCACCACAAATCCATAACTAGAAAAAGAAAATGCAATATAATAATATTTCTTTTCATAAATTTGATAAATGGCATTTAGGTATCAAAATTATCTCTTTAATACTTATTAAATAACCTCAAGCACACATCTTAACTATGTGAGTTCCAATTTAAGTGAAGTAATCAAGACCAAAAAAAAATCAATCAAGACAAAAACAAGTTCTCCTTAGCTCTAATGTGGTTAATTACAGAAACATGAAAAACAAAATTTATACCAAATTTAGAAGAAAATATCACAAAGCATGATATTGAAATCTAAAATCATCCCATGACAGAACTTTATAGTTTAATACAAGATAGTTCTGAAACAACAACACACCTTATAGGAACACTTGGGCTGGTGAGATAGCTCAGCAGTATAAAGCTCCTGCTTAGGCAAACTTAGGCAAGCACAGGGACCATGGTTCGATCCCCAGCACCACATGCCATGTCAGCCATGCCCCCAAGGTGGGCTGAGCTGGCCACACACAAAAAAAAGGCCTAGAGTAGCACATTTTATAGGAATACTTTTGCTATTATTTTGTTTTATTTTGAATACTCTCACTTGAACAGTGTCTACTAATAATGGTATTGTACACAATTACTATGGGAGAAGATACACATGTCATATGCCCTACGGATAATAAATATTTGTTCCTCTTAGATGTATACCTTTAAAGGAATCTGACATAAACTGAAATCATAATTTTCTAACAAGATATTTTTCCTGTGATTATTTTCATTTTTCTCTGAGAACATTACATATGCCAAATTAATAAATGGAATGTTGTTTCTCTTAGAGAAATTCCAAATTTCCTTTAGAAAAATGATTTTAATATTTTCTTTCTATAATAGATCTTTTTTTTTACATCTTTTAGAGATAAAGTTGAAATATAGTTTACGGTATTAGGTTTGTAAAATCTAGCTTTGTGCAAAGTGAAAAAGTTAAGTAATTCAGTGAACAGAAATAAATTTGCAAAAATTCTACTTAATTGTCCAAAGTTTATATCTCTCATTGCTTGTAGTTGCTGCATGTAGACATGCCATATCCTGTTGAATATTTTGACACAGTACCCATTGAACATGTCCAAGCAATACCATTTTCATAATTTGTTGAGAAAAACTGATTGAAGATATAAAATAAATGGTTTTCTTATTATAAACCTCAAAAAGAACCTACAGTTAAGATGGCATTCCAAATACATGTTTGAGATAGTTCTACTAGTTCTTCAGTGGACATCATCTATACACAAGATTATTGAGAACATCTTTTAATTCGAGTACCAGTGATAACTAATAGACATATTCCAGGGTCTGCATATGCTTTGGGGAAAAAATAAACAGGATAGGTAGAAGTGAAGTATTCTTTGTATTTCATTAACTGCTCTTACCCTGAAACTTAAAAACCTAGGCTGATAAAATGACAGGCAAATCACTGCTGGGACAGATGGGATAAAACTCTGGGAGAACAAATTATAAATATACTTTACTTTTAGCCATCTGGGGTGACACATTTGACCTTGCAGATTCTATGCCAAATACATAATAATAATCAGAATGATTCCCAAGGAAAACTAGACATTGTATCCATGAGACAAGTACTTTAATTCACATATTCTTACCATGTGTAAAGAGCTAAAAGAAACCACATTCAAATAAATGAATGAAAACATAGACGTAGGCAGTTTCACCAAATAGAGATGATCAAAACAGAAGTGTAATTTTTTTAATGTATCTGGTATAGGGTCTAACTATGCAGCTTGGACTCATGATCCTTCTGTTTTCAGCATCCCCAGCACTGGGATTACAGGCGCTGGCCACCAAGCCCAGACTTGGGTGTCAGCCCCACCCCAGGGGTGAGCTGAGCTCACCACCCCAGACCATCACTGTAATCCCAGCATTGGAGGGGGGGAGGTTGAAAGCAGGGGGAACACTACAAGTTCAAGCTGTGTAGTGAGACCCTGTACCAAGAAATAATAACAAAAAAAAAGAACTTGTAAACAAGAAAATTGAGCAGACAAAAGAAAAATGTCTATGACTTTTAAGATAAGATAATTAAAAATACTAAGTCTTTGGAGTAGAAGGGAAAAATTACAGAAAATTGTATATAGATTAAAGTGGACACCGTTAGACATCCTAACAGATACATAATGGAAGCAGAAAAGAAAGGAAATGAAATAAACTAGAATAACCCTAAGATAATATAAGTAGACCACTGGTAGATAAATAAATAAATGTAATAGGTAATTAGAAAGTTTCCAGCACAGGGCCTGGGGAGATAGCTCAGCAGAATAAGCACTTGCCTGGTGAGCGCAGGGTCCTGAGTTCAATCCCCGGTGTTGAAAAAAAAAAAGTTTCCTGCACAGAATGACCCAGAAACAAATGGCTTCACAAAGAGACATTTAAACAATTAATACAATTAATTTTTAAGGTTTTCAAATAAAGAGTAAGAAGGAACACTTTTTAACTCATTCTTAGGTATCAAAGGCATATAGAAGTATAACCAGAAAAAAAAAAGAATTATGGATCAATATCTTTTCCAACACCAAAAGAACCTCAGCCAAATATTAGCGAACAAAATATGCAAGTATGTGAAAAGAATTATATACCATGACTCTTGGGAAATTATCCCAGGAATACAAAGATGCCTCCACATACAAAAATTAGCTAATAATGTAATATTGCATTAATGGAATAAAAATGGAGAAAAACACCCTCTGAACTTCAAAATTGATATAAAAATGGCATTTAATAGCACCCTTTATGAACAAACTAAAAATACCAGAGAACTCCATTGTATGATAAAGAGCAGCTACGAACACCCACAGCTAATAGCATTTTGTATGGTGAAAGGGTGAACCCTTTTCCTCTGAGATCAGAAACAAGATGACTATGATTGCTGTGACTGCTTCTACTCCACAGTGTTTGGGAGTTCTCACCAGAGACATCAGGCAAGAAAAAGAAGCAAAATACGTTCAAAGTACTGAGTAAAAAGAAAAATGCTATCTGTAGATTACATGAATAAATTGATACAAATAGGGGGATATCTCTACAAACACGCACATACTCATAAAAACTATTATAGCTTAAAAAATAATTTTAAAAGGAGCAGAATACATGTTTACTATATTAAAATCAGTTTAATTTTTACACACTAATAATATTTTTTGTTGGTATTTTTTATATACAGGGTCTGGCTTCCCAGCTTGCACTCGTAGCGATCCTCTTGTCTCAGCCTCACCAAGCACTAGGATTGCAGGCATGCACCAGGACACGTAGTTCTGGGCCCATCATGACATAAGGTACTGGGGATTGAGCTGGGGACTTTGCACTTGCCAGGCAGGCACTTATCCCACTGAACTATCTCCCCAGCCCTAGCACTAATAATTAAATAACCGAAAGACAATCAGGAAAATAATTCATTTTTAAGACTATTGAAAAGAATAAAACACTTTGCAAGAAATTTAATAAGAAAAGTGTAAAACTTTCACACTAAAAACTACAAAGGGTTATTGAAAGAAACTAAGTGGAAAGACAATTTACGTTAATTAACTGGAAGACTTAATTTTGCTCAGCTGTCCACAACTCACACATTGATCTATAGGGTCAGGGCATTGCCTATCAAAATGTTAATTGCTGTTTTTGTAGATGTGGAAAAGCTAGTCTCAAAATCTATAAACGATAGCAAATGACCCCAAATACCAAAATAAACTCAAAGAAGGAAAAAAAAGTTGGATAACCCACATTTTCTCATTTCAAAACTTATATAACACCACAATAATAAAAACAATGAGACACTACTATATAAGTAGACATTTGGAGGCAAAGATTTGAGAATATGATAATAAACTGAATCTGTGGCAGGCTGACTTTTAGCTGAGACATCAGGATGGTTCAATAAAAATACAGCTTCTTTAACAAACTCTGGGCATACAGAGCAGCCATGCAGAAAAGTATTAAGTGGGACATTTACCTCATACCACATAAAAAAATTAATCCTGAATGGATAAGAAAGCTAAATGTAAGATCCAACACTATACAAGTCTTTAGGAGAAAATCTAAGAAAAATTTTATCCGTCTTCTTCCTGGCCCTTCGTTGATTTATTATTACTACAGCATGTTTTCCTTTAAGCATCATGTAAAGAAGGACACCCTTCAAGGTACTGATGTGTGTGTGTGTGTGTGTGTGTGTGTGTGTGTGTGTAATTGAGCACAGGGCCTCATATTAACACTGAGCTATGTTACCAGATCTTTTATTTTTATTTTTATTTTTTGGTCTAAATATAATGAACAACATCTTACTAAGCTGCTGTATTACCCAGGTAGGACTTTAAGTTCGGTTCCTCCTGCCTCAACCACCCAGAGCGCTGGGATTCTGGGTGCACACAACAATGCCTGGCCCAAACTACTCATTTTTAATGGAAATTAACACCTTCCTCACTAAGAAGATGAATTAGTAAGCTAACATGAGCACAGACATTACTTCCTGGCTAAGAATATAAAAGAGGAAGCTAACTTAAGAAATTTAATGAGCACCTATGTAAGAAGTATTATTCAACATCTAAATTCCAATTTGTTCATTGACACTGAATACACTAGTTAATCATTTTTGCTGTTGTTATGGTATATCTCTTTCCCAAGCCAGTACACCTCTTTGCTTTTTACCTTGCTGAAATGCTAGATAGAGCATTTCTAAGCTATTTGCAGGTTGCTTTTAAGGCCTCTGAGGATTCCTTATGTAAGCTCCACAAAATGAAAATGTTAGGGTAGCATTAGCTTGCAAATTTTTTAGATAATATCGTTATCTGAGTGATCATTTTGCATTGCTTACAGAATGCATTGCTTCATTATAAATTGAACTTCTGGTCCTAGCTTTAGAGGTATTCATCCTAAAGCTTTTTTTTTTAATTTAATAAATACTTTGACTCACATCAGATACCAACATGCAAATACTCTTAGCAAGACTTCTCCAAGCCTGTAAGAAGGAACCATCCTTACTTGAACTGATTAAAACCCAACATATTTTAACTGAAGTAATTTACTAGATTTAATTGTAACTGCATCTCTTTCCTAGTTTTCAAATTTTCATGAGCTAGATACATTTCTAGGCATGCATTCATCCAAATATATTCCCTCAAATATATTCTTTCATTCTTAAGACAAACTTGTTCACTGAGTTCTTGAATGAGAAAGCATGTCCCACAATTTTAGAATCCCAGAGGTAGGAACCTAAGAGTTGACCTTCGGGGTTACAGGTATCATCTGGCTGGTATCTGGCTCTGAATCCAGGTAGCTGGATTCCAATTCCATCTCTGCTAGTCTGTACCTGCATGAACACGAGCAAGGTACTTGATCCAGCTGTCCCTGCCTTTTTTCCCTACTGTGAGCAACCACTACTATAGAGCCCAACTCTTAGTTCCTTTATTTGTCCACACCAGTGAACTCACACTCAGGTATTTCCTGAGGGAAATCTCTCCAGGTGAGACAGAACTGTGGGTGATGAGCTATATTTAGGCAAGGAATTTACCTCAACAGAATGGCCTAGGTACAACTGTCATCACACTCAGGGTTAGTACTCTGGTGTCACTTTCGGTTCAGGGTCATCAATTATTTTACACCAGGTACTTAAGTAGAGAATAAATGAAGTTAGGGAAAGGACACCTTGAATAAAGAAATGAAATTACTTTTTGCTTCAGTACTACTCCAGGAAATATATATAGCACTCAAAAAGCAAAAAAGGGAAGACTACAGGCTCACAACTGGTGAAGTCATGTCGTGGCTCATCCACATGGCTGACACTGACAAAGGAACTACAAACTGCGGTACAAGGTTTCAGGGTATATCCTAAGGGGATTTGACTGACCTTGGCAGATACAAAAGTTACATTTCTTGTTCTATAGGTCTTGCTTTATCTTGGTCTTAACCATCCAGCAAAAAAGTATAAAAACAAGGTATAAAATGTGAAGCTATATTAATATGCTGAGCTGTAAAAGGCTCAAGTCAACAACTTCTAACACTGCCAGTCCTATGGATAACCCACTACTACTATGGACTAGTGGACTATATTGGAATATTTCGCTGAGTTGATGCACCTACAATATTTAAATGACAATAAAATACCCTTCTCTGACAAAACTAAACAAAAAAGGGGATACAAATGAAGGACCATTTGTGTCTGTATATTCACACTAGTTAGGATAGCTATATAGCTACTTTTTCTTAACTCAATGAAGAGAAAGATTTGTAGTGTTTGGGCAAGATATCATGTCTGCTTCTTGTACTATGAATAACCACTAAGAAGACAACAATGAGCAATGTATTAATTATTGAAACTGTCCTACTAATCAGTTTTGAAACTGTCTTACTGCTATTTTTTTCTCAATAAAATTATTTTAAAAGAAAGAAATTTGGGCTTTCTTTGTTGAAGTAACAAGGAGGAGCATTACATCCACCAAAGGACAAACATATTTGCTCTAAAATGGTTTTCCTTTTCCTCATGACTCATTCCACTCAGCAATTACTCAAGATTCACTCAGTAAGGACCATATTCAATTAGATGTTCCACCCTGTGCATTCTTGCTTTTCAAAAAAAATTACATATTAGCATGTTATAATTTTTACAAAACAAAAACCAGGTGTCTGGTAGAAAAATAAAGATAAAACAGTACATCCTGTTAATCTTATTATTGTATGAATCTAAATACATAAGAACCAGAACTTCTACATAATTTTTCTATTTTTTTAGCTATAATCTCCTCAGTTCTATTTCTGTTTTTATATTTCTTTTAATAAGTAATCCTAATGTTTCTAAAAGGGAAGTATTAGTTCACTTTGGTTTTGATAAAACAGTAGAGATAATACAAAAATTAAGATAACAGATATATCTATCTGTTCTTTTGAACATATTACTGTCCTCACTCTAACGTTGTGCCCCAACAAGGTGTGCTTTTAAAACACTGCAACCATATGATGTTTTGTTAACCAATATAGCCCTCCAGGTGATTCTCAATATATGAGAGAACAAAGAATACTCTTGATTTGTGGCTTAAAATACAGAAATTTGGAGAATATTTTCTAAAATAGAAACTGATACGTCCACATCCAGAATATTAATATAAGTGTATTTTCTTTTTATCTGAATATAATCTTTTTATATAAATTATGCCAAAGTACAGTTTACATTGTTTCCTAGATAACAGCAGAAATACCTGAGCAAATGACCTCCTTTAAAATAAAAATAGTCTACAAAAGCCTCACAAGGTGCCATATATTTATTACAATAAAAGGTAATCTGGTCTACTCATCAGCGCATTCCTCTTTATGTACTACAAGAAGTCTTCTTGGGAAAAAATGTGTAAAGGAATGTATATATCAAGACAGGGTTTGAAGTATATTACCTTTTCATATTCTGCATATATGCTTAAATAGTAGTGCCACAAACTAAAATGTTCTTTAATGCTCTTTAACAGTAAGTAAATAGACTATTTTAAGAAATGTGGAATCCAAATGATCACCATGACAAATAAATCACCACCACTCTGTTTTTATTTGTTTGGTTAGGGTTTTTTTGGTTCTGGATATTGAACTCAGGACCTTGTGCTTGCCAGACAGGTGCTTCTGCCACTGAGCTATCTCCTTGGTATCACTACTCTTAGTGTCCATTCTTTGAGAGAAAAATGCAATGTTGAAAGATTCTCCCGCCCTTGACTGTGTTGTGCATTCTTGCAGCTTCCAGGAAGGATTACTTCTCCATCTAGAAGTCCAGGTATAGGCTCAGTGTATTTCTTAGTTTCAAAGAGCTCACAAATGCCATGGGGAGCACAACTCTCCCTTTAGAATGTCTACAGATTTCTCTTTACTGCTTTCCCTAAGATTTAGGCTGGAGGAAGCAACCTGTCACTGTGTCTCATTGGCCTTGCATCTTTTTTCATCTTTCTCTGAAAGAACAGCATGTATTCTTCAAAACATGCGATGCTACAGCCTCTAGGAAAATTTTGTGACTTTATTTCAGTCATTACTAACTCCTGTGAATTTCTCTAAAACCTTCTTACATCATTTTATATGTAACATTGTGGTCTACATCTGCAAGAAATAACATGTATTCTCTACAAGGCCTTACACCATTGATATTCCTGGTAGAATCATCACTTCTGAATGGTGTTGGCATCTCTCTTTGAGCAACTTGCTGTTTTTAACAACTGTGTTTCATGAAACATGTGACACTTCATCTAAAATAAGATGGAATGGCCAGATAGTATGCTCAGATTCAACAAAAAAAAAAACTCAGTTTAAAACAAACTCTCCAGAACATCCTTGTCTTTAATTACTCTCAAGGGAAAAGCAGTCTAGTGGTTGATCCTGTGTGAAGTTAAAGATATAAAAGAAAGCTTCCTGAAACAGCCCATTGTGCTTGTCACACAGCAGAAGTGTGCTGGAATACTAAGAAGGGGATCTGGAGAATACAGAAACACTGGTCAACAAACATGTTCTTCATGGCTAAGATGTGAGAAGATGCAGAAAATCAGAGTGTCAAAAGCATGCAATGCTAAGCCCTTGTGCTTTCCTCCATGCCTGCCTGGGCTGTCTAACCAAAGCCATTTTTCTGATGGAGGAAATCTTCTGTTGGTGTTATGCAAAAAAGTGCTATGATTATTGAATTTAATCCCTTAATGTAACATTTCTCAGAAAATTACTTGCATTTCCAGAGAAATATTTAATCCAGCCAATAAATGACTCAGTGTGGGTTTTGTTCTGCAGTTCTGTTTCTAATCTGTAAGGGGAAAAATTTATTTCCCATAAAAGTGAGCGTGGAGCCTGAATCCTGCAGGTCACCTCATGCTCTGCCTTCCCGGATGGATGCCCTGAACACAGCTCCTTTTAATCTTCCCTCCTGCAAATCTCCATCTTCTTTTCCTGAAGCACTGAGTCACCTCCAAACATGTCTCTCTGGTTAGGTTCTTGCATTTCCCTGATTCATTTTCAAAGAAAACCTCCATCAGCTTATGCCATGATTTTAATAGTGCTAAGCCCTATGTCCACAACAGCAACAAAGAGTGATTAGTCCACTGCACATAAAATTAAATCTGAATTCCACATGACGATGGGAGCAAGTCCATGCTATAGCCCTCAGCTGCATTTCTGCCATTACCCCAGTCTCATCACTTTTGTGCAAGCCCACCAGCCTTCCTTCTGTTTGAACACATTCGGCTTGTGCTTCCTCTGGGCGTCTGTACTTCTTGCTAGAGGAGCCTGAAAATTTCAGTTCAAACATCACTTCTTTGGTGAATTCTTTGTTTTTCCATCCACAGCTTTCCTACTTTTGATATCCTTTATCTTCCACATCACTCTTACTGTTTCACAGCAGATAGCAATGTCTGAAAGAAATTTAGGGCTTACTTTTGACCTCGTTGCTTTTGGTTGTTTCTTTGTTTTTGCAGTAGCAGGGATTGGACCTTGTGCTTGCCAGGCAAGTGCTTATTCTACTGAGCTATCTCCCCAGCCCCCCATTGTTTTCATTACAATTCTTCTTGATCTTTTCTCTCCCTAAAGTGTGGAGCATCTCCTGGAAGTGAGAGGTGATCAATACATGAATGAACACTGAGAGCAGAAGCAACAGTGTCCAGGTGTTTAGTCACATAAGTTTCTGGGAGCTGAACTAGAAACTAAAACAGAAAAAAGGAAAAGGAAGCCAAAGACTTAGAAGCATCTGTTATTATGTGCTCCTTACACACATAACATCCCAATGAAAATCCAAAGCAATGAAATAATTACATGAATAAGTAGAACACAATGAAGAGACAAATGTTGACAGCTTTGGTTGTTACTCTGCTATAAAAGGAAGAGTGCTCAGATAGATCAAATGATTCATTTTGTTTTAAAAATTTGAAATGATATCTATAAATAAGCATGCCTGCTACTTTTATAAAGTAAATTAGCTACCAAGCACATCATTGACTCATCACATTGAACCTACATCCATGAATAACCCATGCATAAGGATGGAGACATAAGAAACATGTTGGTACCTTTAGTATTAAATTGCTACTTATCCTGCATTTTCCTTTCTTTGATGAATTTATTTCTCACGTCCTCTGATCAGATAGTTGAGTCACTCTCTGTGTTGATGCCTCTTTGTCCTCGACAAATTGCTATCATTATGCTTCACTGCCAAGCCATCCCATCTAGTTCCCTGTGACTTAGCCCCATGATTTCACTGGCCTCCTAAAAGTCTTCATTAGTCATTAAAATTCTTCTCGTTGAAATGAATTTCCAATTTCATCTTCAGATGAGCTGAGTAATCAATGGTTCAGATAAAGCTTCTTTCCTTGGCATCTTGACCCTATGTATGAGGACTCCTCAGGTTCTGAACTCGAGCTGACAGGAAAAGAACTTGTACTTTGGTGCCACATGCTCCTCTTTGCTTAATATGGAAGTAATTTCACTCCTGCACACAAATCTTGCATGTTTATGACCAGTGGCAGGTTGAATGCCTGTCCTTTATCTCTATAATTTATAATGAAGTAGATTATCTTTTCAAGAAACAGTAGAATTGTTCTATGATGCATAGTACCCTTAAAATGTGTCATGTAAGTGAGCTATTTCTGTTGTGTATCATTTTCTTGTTTTAAAAGGAGTTCGTGTTCTTAGTCATTGAAGGAGATTCTACAGTTAATTGATGGGAGAGCACGGTTCAAGTTTGCCATGAAAATGACAGCTCTGGTGACCTTTTGGTCATAAGCAGAAAGGATGAACTGACAGGTGGTTCTGCACTGAATACGACAGAAAACCCTGCCAGCTCACTTGATGTGGACTTACAACAGAGAATTGACTTGTTGAAAACACATGCAAACAACCTTAGAAAATAAAGGCTACAAGTCTTTTATCTACAACATTTTTAAAGGAAAAAATTATATGATTTCAACACAGTTGTATTCTAGAATCAATTCACATGGATTATGTACGCAATATAAGAAAGTCAACAGTAATACATCATTGTTTCAAATGCTACTTTGACCTAATGCTAATGAAAATTTTAAAGATAACTTCCATAAATCACAACAATGTTTTCTTGAAGAAACACTTTGTAAAGTAATGGACTAAGTATTTAATATTACTCCAGAAAGATAATCAAAGCATTTATTATTATTATTATTATTATTATTATTATTATTTTAGCAATTAAAGGTAATCTTAATTATATTGTAACTAGAAACTGAGCAGAAAGCAAGCTCATGAAGTATAATTTGATTTTTTGAAAGCATAAAGGTAATCTTAATTATATTGTAACTAGAAACTGAGCAGAAAGCAAGCTCATGAAGTATAATTTGATTTTTTGAAAGCAGGCTTCAACAAC
>NW_004524715.1:2202046-2217762 GCF_000260255.1 Octodon degus
ATTATTATTTTAGCAATCACTAGCATCATTACTATTTTAACATCCATAAAGGTCATTACTTTTCATCCTTTGGAAAGAAAAACTATTAAAACTGAGTCACACAACAGAAAATGCATACATCAAATGTTTAAAAGCTCTTTACTGAAAGCCATTTCGAGAGAGGAGAGGAAAAGAAAAAAGGAAATGGCAAGCACAGAAAATCACATGAAAGAAGATTGAAAAAATAAGGGCCAGTGAAGACTTTGGAATAGGTAGAGAGACAGAATCCCATGTGTGTCAAGAAACATAGAGAGATCATTCTCAGCTTAAGAATAAAATGTTCAAGAAAAATAAAATCCTAAAACTTTTCCCTTTATAGTCATTATCTTTCCTAAGATAAACTCTGGAAGACTAGAGTTTGTCATGTCCCAAAACAACAACAGCAGCAGCAGCAGCAACAACAATATCACCTCTGGCTAGCAGAACAGATGGATACACTGCTGCAATTCCAGGTAGTTCTTAGTTTGCTAAAAATGATGCCAGCAATAGACTCCACAATGACACTCTTTACGTAGGAGCCTAGTGATGTACCACCCTTGTGTATTAGGCCTGAAATCACACTATCATTTTCTTTATTAAGCACCCTTGTTGAACAAAAGAAAGGAAGGAAGGAAGGAAGGAAGGAAGGAAGGAAGGAAGGAAGGAAGGAAGGAAGGAAGGAAGGAAGGAAGGGAGAGAGAGAGAGAAAAGAAAAAAGGAAAGAAAGAAAAAAAGAAAGAAAAGCTTGAGGTTTGAAGCAAAAATGGGAAAGGACTGCGCATTAATGATAGAAAAGAAGGGGACAGCAGACTCGCACCCAGGAGAAGAGAGTCAGGAGGCAGCCACATTAGAGTAGAACAGGACAAAATCTATACTGTGTTCCAGAATTTAGGAGATATACAATTTTATGAACATGTATGCTAGGTGTAAGTTTTTCTTAAAAGTCATTTACAAAGTTGAGAATAATTTGGTAGTTTTCCAAAAGTTCTTATAGTGAATAGTGAATGTTTTTAAATACTTCCTCTGCTTATATTGAAATGATATAATTTTCTACTCATTTAAATTCTTGTTTTGTTTGTGTTGTGTTATATTCAATTTTAAAAAGATGTATGCTCATGAAAAATATCAGTCTGCACTGAAAAATTTTTATTTTATCATCTAGGTGTAGGGGCCTCATTAAAAACTTTGGAAATGTTTTCTTAGTGTTTTATTTCCTGAAAGCATTTGTGCAATGTCTCCCTTCAGCGTTCGATAGAATTCACCAAAGAATAGTTTTAAAACTACTTGTCACATATTTTATACAGTTCACCCATAGAGTCGAACATAATTCCTTCTAACATTCTAACATTTTTTAAGTTCTTCTAAAATTTAAAAAAGTTCTTATTTGCTCTCAATGATGACAGGATATGTAGCAAACATATATAAATTATGTTTTTCTCTCTTTCTAAAATTCTTTAAATCTATTTAGGAAATTACTGTTTCAGCTGTTTCAAAGAAGTAGCTTTTGGCTTTATTGGATTGCTCTTCTATTTACCTGTTTTCCTTTTTTTTAATTTCTGGTATGATTTTTTTTAATTCTACCTGGAACTTTATATTTCGATAGTTTTGAACATAAAACATTTCTATGCTCTTCTTTCTTTCACAAAGAAGAGCATGTGGGGTGTGCTGGCTTTTGCTGTTCATTCTAACAAATGCTGTCTTCAAATTGGAGATACTAATATGCTAACATTTGTTTCGTTATTGATACGACTGGATTAAAGTCTGTCATTTTTTGATTAATTACATGGATTTCCTCTCTGGACTTCAAACTCCTGATACACATCTTGACTTCTATTTTGTGCATATTTTTAAATTCGTTTTTAATTTTTCTATTGCCTTGTTAGCTATATTTATTTGTATCACTTTGTGGTTGTTCCAAGAATTCCAATTTGCATACTTAAATATTCATAGGCTACTTAGGAATAATATTATAACAGTTCCTATGAAATTTAGAAGCCTTTGCAACCACGAAGCCATTTATGCTCTTAGGCTATTTCTGAAACTTAACACATCTTCCCATCTGCTTATGTGAGAACTCTAGAGACATTGTTATGCATCGTTTTTAATTACTCAAGTCTACTAAGGAGAAATTAAAAACAAATACTATACTTCATATTTATGGAAATATTCACATTTTCTCATAGTCTTCCATCAATTCTGAAATTTTCAGTTACATTCTAGAATCAGTCTGCTTCAACCCGAAGAGCTTCTTTAGTAATAATGTCCTGGTACAATTCTGTGGTCATGGTACAATTCCTTGTTGTTGTTTTTTCCTCTAAAAATGTGCAGCACCTTCATTATTAAAGATAAAACAAAAATATAAACAAATAGAAAAGAAAAGACAGATAATAGGAAGAGGGAGAGAGATTGTTTGTAAATGGGAGGACCAAGACTTGAAGGGAAGGGAAGTGAGAGGAGGGGAAGAGAAAACAAGAATTAATAGGGCATGTCCAAGTACCAGTGCCCTACAAGAAATGTGGTCATTATGTACTGTAAACATGTGCTGATAAAAATTAGAAATAAAAGATTATTTTGTCAGGACAAAAGATGCATTTTGAAATATTTTGTTTTGAGCAATATAAAGATGTCATCCATGATCATTTGGTCTCCATGATTTCTGGCAAATCCAGAACCTTCTGGATCATTGTTCTGTGTTACTTTTCCTCTGGATATTTTTTTAGTTTTCTTTTAAACTTTAGTTAACTATGTTTAGTTAGATACTACTAGGTGTGGTTATCTTGTCATTGAGATTTTTTTAGCATGTTCTAGGTCTCCTGCATTTCAAAATATAGATCACTCAAGAACTTAGAAGGATATCTTTAAAAAACATATCTCTTTCATTCCACATTCTGATTGTCTATATATTAAACCTGCTAAGAATTTCATGTTCCCATAAGTTTCTGAAATCCTGTTTTATTTTTTTAACTATATTTTCTCTCTTGAGATTTTTTTTTCCTTTGAAGGGTAAAAATTTTATTTTTGAGGATTTTCTTACTCACATCCAAAAAAAGTCACTTAAGAAAGCAAAATGTCCTCACCTCATCTTAGAAACAAATAAGGACATAAAATTTCTTTCTAAATCATGACATTTGAAAATTTAACACCAGCATTCAAAAGGAACAAAAAAGGGGAAAGAAAAATATGTATTATATATTTATTTGGTTGGGACTCTCCCTATGTGGTAAAAGTATTTCTTCTTTTAATTCAAATTGGTAATTCAATAAAAATATGGAGGAAACAATTATGAACCTAATGGTTGAAGACAATGGGTTGATACCTTCCTGTACTCTGTGCATGCATTCCTGAGATCTCAAGTTGCTGGGAATATTTGTTGATGTTTTTCTCTTGCAGTTGCTACTTTCTCAAAGAGCAATGGTAAGTTATACCATCCCAATCTTGGATAGTCTTCTGCTTTGTTGATTAGACTTTTGGTTCAGTGAATGCACATATGTGGACACCTTTTGGTTTATGTTTGCCTGGTCATTCACTATGTAGGTCACCCTTCTGGTGGGCAAGGTGCATGGGGTGGCTGGGTGGCACCAGCACTGCTCTATGTGATGACTAGAAGAGTTCTTGGCTGGCACTTCACCACCCTGGGTCTCTGCATTTTGGAAGAAGCACTGGAAGGACAAGGATGAGACTGTAGCAGTGGGCACAGCCATTCTACACTGGCAGCTGGTGGCTGTGTTGTATTATTGCCTGCCTGTTGATTTCTTTGTCCCTCCAGTATCTATGACAAGTCAAGGGCTAGGAGGGCACCTGTGTAGCTTGGGTGATCACCTGGATTTCCATAACTGGATTCCAAAACTGCGTTCCCTGGATACGCCATCCTGCATTGCTCTGATCCCACCACCCTGAGATCTGCTGGGCCTGGGAAAGTGCTGGGAGCTGTGAGCACAGGTCCATCCCCCTGAGAAGGAGGGAGCTGTTGCTGCCTATGGAGGGTGATGCCAGGGGTCCAACCTTCATCTCCATCACTGTCCTTCCTTCTCCCCTGTCCTCCTTCCCCTCAACCTCACTTTCCTGCCTAGGAAACAGGAAGAAGAGGGAACTTGGAATGTGACAAAGTGAAAACCTAAATAAACTCTAAAGTTTCATTTGCTTTTAGTTGACTCATTTAGTTGACTTCACCACTTTTTGAGGCCAAGCAGCTTGGCAATACATATTTTTAGTGTCCAGGAGCTTTGCTGTACAACACCTCAAGTGTGTGAGTTAAGATCAAATGCTTGCCTCGGTTTTGTTTCAGGGACTTGAAGGCTACTTTTGCAGAAACACTACCTCCTCCCTTGCACCTAAAGATGCCCAAAGGGTGACTGGAAAGCAGGATTGAAGGCTGCTCATCCCTGCCTTCCTCTATTGCTATTGATGTCTTAAACTTTGGGTCAGATTTTTGCTCATGCAAACATGTTAATCATTTAAGAAATGTTTGTAGGAAACTTGTGATGCAAGGCAGATTAGCCATAAATTCACCTAATCTTTCTTTCCCTGTTTAAGACTGAAGGTTTTAGGTAAGTTAACTAAGATATTGTCAGGATTCACAGGACAAAAGATTTTACAGTGTCCTGAGCACTGGACTGGTACCCACAAGCTTCTACTCAAATAAGGACATAAGCAGACCCAATCCTTTCCCTAGTAATTGCACTTTGTTCCTTTGTCCTATTTCCTTGAGTCAGGTCTGCTTCTAGGTGTGTCTCAGGTTCTAGGAATAAGGAGCCCTGCAGGCAAATACCCTATGACAGGAATCTGCACCCCTTGAAGTAGTGATGCCCTCATACCACCAGGGTTCTATAGGACCACACCTGAAACAATGATCACAGATTGACCAAGTCAGTGTAAGTGAGGACAAGAAGGGAGAGGGATGCTCCCAAAACAGTCAAACCATCATCTTTGCATGCAAAACCATTCAAAAAGTGCTATTTTGGTCCAATCTAAATCTTGCTGTCTTTAATCTTTTAATCAGACTCCTTTGAATCTTATGCTGTTCACAGGACCAATCAGAAGGTGTTATTTTCAATCTTTCATTTGCATGTGGGCACAACCAACCAACTGGCGCTATTCCTGATCCTTCATTTACATGAAACAGGAAGACAAATGAGGTCTTGGACAGAACAGCTCATACAAGGTGGTATGCCAGCTAAGTGCCTGATAGGATGACTGTCCCACCACTTTATTTGCATAAAAGAGAGAGGTAATCCAGGTTCTTTTACTGTAATTATTTTTTAGCTAAACATACACTATGCTTTTTATCAGACTGTTTGCACCCATTTGTTAAGCTGTTATTTGTGCAATCTCCCATCAGTTGCAGTTGACATTTGGCTAGTTGAGATAGTATATGGAGAGACAACAACCCAAAAAAGAGGGTTTGGCAGAAAACAGGTCAGTTGGGTGAATACAGTGGTTAAAGTTCTAGATAAGAATGAGAGTACCATTTAAAATAGTACAGATCAATGAGAAGGGGGCTCAGAGATAAGGGGGGGATAATACTGATGCATAAGAGGAACTGGTGAAGGAAGGAGCCACGGGAACATATAACCAGAAAGGTAAAGAATGAAATGAAGAAAACTATATCTTAGAAATAAAAAGATTAAAAAGTAGGTGTCAGTGTTCACATGCTACAAAAAAGAACCCTACAGGAGTTTACACTATTTGCACCATAAATGGCACACCAAATATATGCCTTTAGCATAAGGGTTATTTTGAGCTGAATATTTTGAGAAACAGCACACACAAGAGACACTTCTGAAAACAGAGAAGTGACTGCTTTGTACGGGAATTTAGATCTCTACAGGAAACGTCCACTTACCAGTCTTTCCTCTGCATTCCAGATAACTAAATTGCAAGAGGCTGACCCATGGAGAAGGCGGGGACCCAAACCTTCATAATGAATCCTATTCTTGTTTACCCTGATCCCACTGGTCACTTCTCCAAGTCTCGCCTCACCCACATTTTCTTTCTTTTCTGTATAACACTGACTTGAGAATTTCTCCTTCCTAATATGATCTCAGGTATATGAAACATACATATTAATAAGCTTGCATTTACTTTATTTTAATATTTATTTATTTATTTATTTATTTATGTGGCACAGGGTCTCGCTGTGTACTTCTGACTCATAGTGATCCTCCTGTCTCAGCTTCCCCAGCACTGGCATTACAGGTGTACACCACCACACCCAGGTTCTGTTCACCAGCTCAGCATGGGGCTGGCACATGTGGTACTGGAGATCCAACCTGGGTCCTTTTGCTTGCCAGGCAGGTGCTTTGGCCCCCGAGCTATCTCCCCCACCTCAGCTTTCATTTACGTTTGTTCCTACTCATCTGTCTTCGGATGCAAGAGCCCCAGTTGAAATCTCAAAGTTTCCTTCCACCAGTGATCAGTAATAAGTGGATATTCACCCAGGGAAGATATAAGACACATTCTTTGAAAAATTTACATAAAGGAACTACAGATATGAAGGTGATTCAAAAGGGAAACAGACCAAGCTTCAGTGCCTAGCTTAGCACCGGGCAGTCTGAGGAGCAGTCCCTTTTTCGTTTTGTTGCTTAGGGTAAGAACTAGAAAAAGACCATGGAAATTTAACAATATTCCTTTCATCCTTTTGAGAATTCTTTTAACCTAAAGATGACACAGGAAAAACTCACAAAGTAATTAGTGGAAATGAAAAGATAGTTATGAACAATTAAAATGCCCTTTCCTTAGGTTTTCATTCTTGAGTGCTGTCACGGATTAATGCAGGGCTCAAATACTGACTATGTCTCCGACATAGCACATATATTAAAAGGCAAATCAAGGGGAGGAAGCAACAGGAGACAACCTCACAATAAAATTGTTACAACAGGACAGAAATAAAAGGCTCATGTTCAAAGAATATGTCTGTATTTTGAACATTCTACCCGGCATTTTTATGCCCACAAAACTTTGTTTGTGGGGTGACATATGTTCTTCATGTTTTCCAAAATATTCCTAGACTTAGTTCAGGCGAAGAGAGCTAGCTACATGTCTGCAGGCTCAGTACGAACTAAACACGTGCAGTCACTGATTCAAAACTCCAGTGCAGGGCCGACGATACAGCTCAGCCATCTAAAGTGCCTGCTTAGGCAGGCTTAGGCAGGGCAGAGACCGCAGGTGACTGGATCCCCGGCGGCACCACGTGCAGCGCCAGTCCTGCCCCCAGGACACGCGGAGCCGCAATAAATAAATAATAAATAGTCAGGTGCAAACAATATTATATAACTTCTGTCTTCATTTTTTTCTTGTATCTCTCGCTCTAGCCTTCTCTTTTTCTTCCTGCCTCCTTCCCTCTCTCCTTGTCCTGGTGTTTATTATTTGCTAGTTAATATCATCCTGAATTTTAAAAATTAAAATATTATTTGTGTGAACTTTACATTCCCTTTCCTATTATACAACACTCATTTTATGTTTTTTTTTTAATTTTCTTTTTATTTCTTTGTATTTTAGGGAAGGATCTACAGGGTGTTCAGGGTCTCACTACTAGATCGGACTCGTAGTGATCCACCTGTTTACAGCCTCCCAAAAGCTGGGATTACAGGCGTATGCAAACATGCCCAGTCTCAATGGCCATCTCAGGGCGCCCCAGGGATGGGACTGGCACAGCAAACACTTTAATCTGCTGAGCTATTTGGCAGACCCACAACACTCATTTTAAATAAAGCTAAGGTAAATTTTATGCAATACCACAAAATAGTGCAACCCATACTTCTTAGCGCGCACAGGTGTACATGTTTTCATCATTCTTCGCACTGGGAAGGTTCCACCAACTAACTAATTTACTATTATTTTACTTCTTCTAAGTCTTTTTAAAAATTTATGATAACAAACATAATACAAAGGCTACCATTCTCATGTCTTTTTTATTGTACCAATCAAGGGAATCTGGTATATTTACACAGTCGCACAGCCACGACTGCAACTTTATGTGACCTTTGAAAACCTCCCATTCTGCCAACACTGTACATTTGACTGAGCAAAGGCCAAGAATGACAGAAAAGAAGGGACTGGTTTTTGTATTTTTTTACCTTTATTTTCATATCATTACTCATAACCTAAATAATTGGCTGATGTAAGAAAGTAAAGCAAACAACACAAAATGAGTTCTTGGCTGATGGTCATGCTTAGGACACAGCTTCTGCCTCCTTTGTATGCTAGAATCAATTCTGGTTGAAGAGGAAAGTGTGAGCAATGGCTTACATAACATCCTGCCTTCTAGAGGCTTCTAGAACTCATAGGTGTTATAGTTCACTACGGGAATTCTAGGTCATGTGTGAGCCATGGACACAAGTGTATCTCCTCCCATTTTCCTCTGAACTTAAAAAGAAAACCAGATCTGTCAAGAACAACAGACTGGCGATCCCAGAGCACCCAAGTGGGAGGCGTCCTGGCATAGGTCACTTGCACAGAAAGCACAGGCAGCAGATGAGACAGAATGAAGAGGATCTGAGGTCCTTGCAGCTGCAGAACCCTCCACTGCCTGCAAACACATTCCTGCCCTCCAGCTCAGGCAGGTGTCACGTCAGTTCCACATGCCGGTCAGTACCATAGGCAGGATATGACTCCAAGGACCTGCGAGCTGACTGGATAGCTTGGCCACCAGAAGGGGTTCAAGGAGGCTCCTCAAAAGAAGATGGGGACCTCAGCTCACCCTACTTGCAGGGTAGCTTGAAGGTTCACAGACTTCCATCACATAAAAATGATTTTCACTACGCATCCATGAGAAGCATAGGGAGGTTTAAGAGGCAGAAAGCAGTATACATTCAGAGAGCACAGTGCAGGCCTTCTAGACAACATGGTCTAAGGTTGAGGGTCTTTATGTCGTCTTGGGATGATCTCAAGGCAGCTTGTCCAGGAAGTGATGTTAGTCAGATTTCCATCCCTGAGCCAAAATATCTGCTCTAATCAATGTACAAGGAGGGACTGCAGAGGTCAGTGCATGGTGACCTGGTTCCAATTGCTTTGGGCTTGTAGTGAGGCAAAAGTTCATGACAGGAGCATGTGGAGAAGACACCAGCCAAGAAGGAGAGAGATGGAGCAAGAGAGAGAGAAAGCAAGAGGAGAGAGATGGAGGGGAGGGAGGAGAAAGGGGGGAGGGAGAGAGAGGGAAGAAAAAGAGAGTGGGAGAGAGGGAGGTAGGGAAAGAGGGAGAAAAGGATGGAGGGAAAAAGAGGGAGGAGAGAGAAGAAAGGAAGGGAGGGAGGAAGAGAAAGGAGAGAGAGGGAGTGATGGAAGGAGGGAAGAAGGGAGAGAAAGGGAGGAGAGAGAGGGAAGGAGAGAAAGGGCTGAGAGAGGGGAGAGGAAGGAAGAGAGAGAAAGGGAGGAGAAAGAGACAGAGAGAGAGAGAGACAGAGACAGAGAGAGACAGAAAGGGACAGAGAGAATCGTATCTTCTGAAGTTTCCATCCCTTCCCAGTATTACCATTAGCTGGAGACCAAGATTTCAACACATCAAGCTTTTAGGGGAAATTGCAAATGGCATGATATCATGTTTGACAGAAATTGATTTAATCTTCCAGCCAATCTTCTTATAGTTGTTTTCCCCTACATTTTTAAGTGTATAAAATAGTGGGCTTTTGTTTTGACCCTGTGCTCTAAAGACCAAACATCTCATAACTGCTATTAGTAATTAATACAAGTAGATATATATATTCAAACCATATTTATATATTTCTGTTAGTTTGGTTGATTTTTTAAATAAAAATAAGTACATACCAGTTATCATAGAAAATATCAAAGTAGATAATACATAAATTAGAGGAAGCATTTAAATACTCTGGCAACATTTAATTTTCTTCCTAATGTTACCTGTTAAAACCATTTTTTACCAGTTACTACTAGGCCTAACTTTACTTCCTACCATCCACTTAATTAGAATGCTTCTTTGTAACTCAATTATCATTTTAATTATTCAGTGTTTTCTGAAACTCAGCTTCTCTAGAGAACCAGCAAACTAGTTTACATCTGAAGCCATTTCAGGGCCACTCACTTGTGGCCACTCTGATCGGCAGGCAAGAATGCCCACTAGCTAGCAAAAAAAAATCGGTGTCATGCCATATCCCCAGAACTTGTCATTTGAGCATGGCTGCCAGCATCTTCTTCACTTTGAGGAACGCATACATCATCAACACAAGTGACACATAACCCCCGTGACCATGTTTTTCCAAGCAGAAAGAAAATCTTAGCCACCTCATCACCAGTTCTCTATTCCTCTTTTCCTCCCTTCTAATATTTTTCTAAGAAAAAAAAAAACATTGTATTTTTTAAGGAAGGATCTACAGGGTGTTCAGGGTCTCACTATCAGTTCAGACTCACAGTGACCTGCCTGCTTATAGTCTCCCAAGTTCTAGGATTATAGGCGCGAGCCACCACGCCTAGTCTCAATTGCCCTCTCAGCATGCCTCAGGGGTGAGGCCAGCACAGCAGGCTTGGGGATCAGACCCCTGGCTACTGCTCCTACTTGCAGGTGCTTTAATCCTCTGAGCTAATTGGCCACCCCTTCTAAGCAAAATTGATTGTATTTCATACCTCTGTTCTCTGATAATAGAAGCACACTAGCACTAGTTATCAAAACATAGTATTTTAAGACCCCTAGTAACAGAAAATGATCCAGTGAAATTATCTCTTTGCTAAAGGACTTGTCTAATGTGAAATTATTCAGGGAGTAGAGAGTGAGACAAACCACAGGTGAATGTAAGGAGAAGCAGTGAGTGTTAGATAAGAATTCCTCGGAGATATCAACTGTCTCATTCATTTCCTTACTCCAAGAACCTACACACAACCTGGAAAACAATAGAAGTAACGCATGGTAGTTTTGCATTCTTTGTCAACCACCAGCATTCTTTTTTGATTCTGAAAATGTAAGGTACAACGTTATTGGACCATTAACACCACGTTTAAGATGAGGAGTTCATGTTCTGGCACTGTTATTAGTGTGAATTTAAGCCTAACACAAGTGTTTGGGGTGGCTCTGTCTTTAAGAAAGCAGATAAGCGATTGTAGGAGAGTTTCAATGTGCAGATTCCTCACCTGAGCCGCTTGAGCAGGTAGCCAGATGCTCATTTTGCACTCACACATGAGTAGGTTGCCAGAAGCAAAACTGCCTTCTATGCCCTGCTATGCCCCATTTTTCAGATACTTAGTGAGCAGCTCATGTCCCTCAATCTGTTTATAACCACACAACTATAAATAACATGGTCTCCCTTAGGCATCCTGAAACAATAAAAAGAAGTTTCCAAGAAGAATAATACTAAAAGTCAATGAACTATATTAATAAGGTACAAAAACAAAGTTGTTTCTTGGTAATTTGGCGGTGCAGCAAGGAGGCCCATTGAAAATTGTTTACTAGAAGAGATTTTTTGTATTACCAGAAGAAATCGCCTTTCTTTCCTCATTACCATCAAGCTTAACACACAATTGTCTATCTTCAAAAAGGGTGAAATTAAATAAAATTTGTCAATAATCACTCGCTGACAATTTCAGCTACCCTGTGGCAATCTCAACTCCAGAGTAGAGATTTTCCATGTCTAGAGAAACTGGTCATAAAATGAGTCTATAAAACACTTGAAAAATGCAGATTCTCCTTAATAAAGAAAAATAAAAATATAGATCACTGTTTAGATACACTCAAAGCCAACAGTCGATAACCATGCTCCAAAACTTACTGATTTCTCAGAAACACCACCTCTCCTCATAACTACGAAAGCTTTACATCCTTGAGTCATGATGATTCAGGGACTCATTATACCTAACAAATGAGGCATCAGAAGATCATCTTAAATAGTTGTGCTTTTCCTACAAAAAATGTTACTATAAAATAGCTAAGTTTAAAAGGTCACAATGTTTCCTCCTTCTAGCTTACAAAATGCTCATCATTTTGTTAGAAGTCTCCTCAATCTTGATCTGGACTTTATTCATTACAGTAAACTTTCTTAACTTGGTGTATTTTTGACACCAGATTCTACACAGATTTATTAAATCATGCTCTCTAGACATAGGGAATTTTGTAAATCTGGTAAAGTTCCTAACCGATTGCTCAGTATACCAAAGTTTGAGAATCATAAGCATAGATTCTAACAGTTGCCTTACAGGTAGGATGGTGAAACACTGGATCACAGCTGCACCTGAAGTGCAAGGAAATCTACACAGGCATTTGTTCCCTTGCTTTTGCTATAAAACAACATCAACTCTCCCTGATGCTAGTTTTTTGTTGATGCATTTGGATGAATGTTAATAATACACTTCCAAATTTTATACTTCTAAATCTTTCCAAAGAACACAGCACTGAATTTTCTATTATGGATTTCATATAAAAAAATCAGCTAACGAATTTTGTGAAAGCATTATAGGATGTTCAGGTTGCCTCCTTCCCTAGATATTCCCATATCATCCTTGAGTCAAACCACTATAAAGCAGTAGGTCTGCATGGCCTGTGCTTACAGAGTCTCCAACAGGACAATGAAACTATTTTATGAAATGACACTTCAGTTGTCATATATTGTTACTACAAGCTTGTTCTCAAATATGTATTACAAACATATGATTGAGAATTGTGTTCAGTAAATCACAACGTATCTCCTTTATGAAGTCATGGTTTACTCACTAATGGAAACTTAGCTCTTTTTTAATTATAGATGGCTGGGTATCCTTTCTGTCCTCAGGGTGTTCCTTCAAAAGCTATGAGCCAAACAATGTATAGTTGAGTAGGAAGCATTTCATAGCACAAACTTTATACAAAGTTCAATTAGAGCTAATATAATTTACTTCTTTAACTTTGTTTTCAGCTGGCGTATTAGTCATCTATCTCATCCTTGGGACAAAATATCCACACCACAAATGTAAGGATTAACTTGGGCTTAGTTTCAATGGACTCAGCCCATAGTTGGCTGGTTCCAATCTGCTCACCACATGATGGCCAGGAAGTAGAGACAAGGAATGAGACTGAACAAGAGCACACCCTCTGAGTCACACCCCCAAGGACCCATCTTCAACCAAGAGCAGCCTCCGAATAGCATAGGGAAGCATGACCCTGAGTTCAGTCATTCAGGTACTCACTGCACCTTCAGCCTCACTCTCAGAACCTTACACACTACCCTCCAGTTGGCTCCTGGCAGGAACTATTACACTGTCACATATTTCACCTGACCTCCAGGTCATCTTCTGAAATCAGGAAGAAAGCCACCATGACCTCATAAGTCTTGCATTCTACATCCCTGAAAAGACAGCAGCACATTTTGTGCTGCTACACTTGAATGCCAGCTTTGGTAGTAGCTGGAATTCTTTAGTCTGTGACTGAAGTGGCCTCCTTTCTCAAATGCATATTTTACAGTTTTCTACCCTTGAACATGCAAAGGACAAGGTCGAACTCATTTTTGGGGGAGTGCCCTCAAACCTTCTTGCTGTCCTGCTGCAAAGTACTTGGCTTCTTTTTAACCCTAGTTTTGTTTACACTATGCTTTCCTTTCCTCCAACTTTTTAGGGACTTCTTTTCTGGCAAAACTACAAACTTTTATAATCATACAGCTCTACCATTTGTTCCAGAATTTCACTATAGATCAGGCTAAAAACAACTGGGAGTAACATGGTACAGCCTGAACACTGGTCTACTTTGACATGTTCTCAGTCAGAATCAATAGTCTGCCCTAATCTCAATCACCCAAAATGTCTCAGGATATGGGTAAAATGTATAAAGTTTTGTAAGTCAGAATATAACACACATGGCTTTTAGTTCAAGTGTCAATGAGTTCTTGTTTCTACTGAAATTTCCTTAGCCTGGCCTTTTTTGTCCCCATTCCTATTAGCATTCTGGTCTTCTAAAAGCTGACCAGAAGCTCTAATGAATCTCTGCTTACAGGAATCTGGAGCTTCCCTAGCCTGTGTCTCCAAAGTTTTCCAAACCCTTCCTAAAAACAGGTTCCACAGGCTTCTAAACCACATGGTCAGATATGGCTACAGCAATAGCCTCACTTACAGTACCAATTTTTAGTAGTAATTGCCTTTCCTATCACTGGGGCAGAATACCCACCACTCCAACTTAGAGGTAGAAAGATTCATTTTGGCTCACAATTTCAATGGATTTGGATAGTGGTATGGACTTGGAGGCAGAAATGGCATGGTGGAGGAAAACTTCAGGACTATGGTGGCCAGTATGCATGATGAAAGAAAGAAAGAAAGAAAGAAAGAAAGAAAGAAAGAAAGAAAGAAAGAAAGAAAGAAAGAAAGAAAGAAAGAAAGAAAAGTAGGATCCAGGAACAAAAATCCAAACTTCCACGCCATGTCATCAGTGACCCATAGCTCTTAACTCCAAATATGATACTTCTGGAGGACAATTCATACTGAAACTATAGCAGGGCTGTGTTCTTTATCTACTTCAATTCTTACCTTATTTTTAATATTCTGTGTCTGTCTTAAATCATCTTTTAGAATAATGAAAGACATGAATAAGTATTATGCTAATTACTTATATTTAAAAGTTATAACTACTAAAACTATACTGAATAAATTAATATTTTACACATTTCACCTTTTGACTTTCAATAAAGTCTCTACCATACACTTTAAGATTAAACATTACATATTAATCTTGTCTCAAAAAATAGTTACCTAAATAATAAAAATAGTCATTACTCAGTTCAAAATATTTAGAAGACTTCTTCAGATAGGTTGAATAAAAACTTTCCATAATGCATCTTTTATTGACTCTAATAGGCATGCACTGCTTTCCTAGATCCATTTCTATCTCAAATTGCATGAGTGAAAAAGCTATAATAAACCCTAAGAGTGCCTTGGGGTCTTGGGTTCAGCTTTTGCTTCATGTTTCTTCTGATGAAAGTGTTTCCAAAAGTATAATCTTTAGTGCCAAGAAATCAATTAACTTTACCAATAACCTTGCCAATAATCAATGATATGAATGGAATCATATCATTTTTTATTGAGTGTGAATAAACACAGTCTGCTAAACTTAGCAGAGTTCTTTCTCTGTGGTCAAGCTCCTTAAAATGAGAGCTACAAATATGGGGAAAAGAAGAAAAGTGATATGTGTAATTGCACCAAATCTTGCAACTGACAGTGACCTCACAAGATTCCTCAAAAGCCTGTGGAGACCAATCTACCTTCAATTCAGGGCACAACGGGACTTTTCCTACATCAAACCCTTCTGATGAGGGGAGAGTTATACAAATTTGTGATAACACTCAAAATGTAAAAATAACCAAGATTTGAATATTGCATTGAAGTATAGTATGGATAAAAGCTTATAAGAAAAAGTCTAAGAATTCTGTGCCATTTCTGCTTTAGGATCTGAACTAGATCAGATCTAGTTTGAAGGCTGGATGACACCAGGCCAAGAGGTTTCCCAGAGAAAGTGTTAATCACAAAGTCTTATGTCTCTCTTTGTGATTCAGGAAGCTACAAGCTGCAGCTACTCTGTACCTATTTCTGTATTTAAAAAAAAAAAAAGCAAAACTTTATTGGGACATAGCCATGTTGTCCATGGTTGCTTTCACAATTGAACAGCATAGCTGAGTAGTTGCTGCAGGAGGTTATGAATCTCAAGGTCTAAGATATTTTTTCTCTAGTCTTTTATGAAAATAGTTTGATGACACCTGATCTAAGATGTAGTAGTTTTTATGCATTCTCACATACTTCTTTTT
>NW_004524715.1:2217862-2220253 GCF_000260255.1 Octodon degus
TTTTGGAACCGGGGATTGAACTCAGACCCTTGAGCTTGCCAGGAAAGTGCTTATTCTACTGAGCCATCTCCCCGGGCCCTGTACTTCTTTTTGAACTGTATCCTTTACTAATTCTTTCAGAAAGTGTTTACAAATAGGAAAATGACTTATTTTTTGTATCCTGTGAATGTTTTGATTTACTCTTTTTTCTTGAATGATAATTTTCAGTACTAAATTTGTTCAGTACATTAAAGTCAGTATTTCTTTGCATTCTAGTATTTAGCATTACTGATAAGAAGTCTGCAAGGTTTCTAGTTATTGTGTAAATAATTTGTCTTTCCACCCTTTTCATTCTCAAGTCACTGGTTTCAGGATAACATGGTGTGGATCTATTATTATCTATCATCAGGCATAATCTGCATTTCAGCCTTTAGTTTACAAGTTTCACTCCCAAAAATTGCCTCCATTGTTTTTAATGTAGATTTTTTTTGTTCCATTATCCCTCTTTCTTGATAATGAGTCTGATGTATCCTGTTACTGTTATTTTGTCTTTAATATTCTTATCTCAATGACTCTCTGTTTCATTCAGATCACCTCAGAACCATTTTTCCATTCCATGAATTCTATCCTCAAAGGTGCTCATATTAAAGTTTAGCCAGAATACTGAATTTCTATTTCAAGTCTGTACTTTTCATTCCCAGAATTTATTGGCTCATTTATATATCATCTTTTCTTCTTGTTGTTTTCAGTTGTTCTTTTTTATGAATGTTATTTCTTCTATTACAGTTTGGAATTTAATCAAATACTTCAGACTAATTTGCAGGTTGTTCTTTCTTTTTTATTTTCCCTAAACCAATGATTTCAGTGATGAGTTGATTCATGAACATTTCTTGGCTTGATCATGTGCTTAAAAGGATTGGTGTACAAGCTCATCTTTTGTAGGGTTCGGCTTTTGTTGTTGCTGCTGGCATAGCCCCAGCTCGCAGTAGGGCCTTTGCACTGAGTCATGAGCCATATCCCCAGCCCTTTTTTACTTATTTTTTTATGTTGAGATGGGGTCTTGTTAAATCAGTAAAGCTAGGGATATGGCTCAATGACATGCTGAGCTCAAGCTCATGATCCTTTTGACTCAGAATTTGAGAGGCCTGGGATACAGGTGTACATCACACCTGGTTTAGTGTAGTTGTAATTATTTTCTGCCTACTTACTTTTGCCTAGTTTCTTGGTTTCCCTTAGCTGACATTCTTGTCCCATGGAGGAAGAATAAGTAGATCTAACACAGGACACCATTAACAAACTCAGGAATATTCATTCTTACTCATAGAGGTGGTACATAAGTAATAATAATAATAATAATAATAATAATAATAATAATCATGTAACACAGCCCAAGAAAACTTCAATCACAAGTTGCTTTCAGACTTCTCTGAAGACCTGGTTTCATGCTAGGAACCTGGTTCCAGCCTCTCCCTCACCAGGACACATGTAGACGCTGGTCCGAGCTGTAGATCAGAGCACTGCCAGCTGACACCTCATGTTACTCTTCTACTTCTCCCTGATGGAAATACTTATTTTTCTTTCAGTGTGACATAAGATTTTATTTTTTTTAATGAGTCATTATTTAATGATTTATAACAAATTATGATATCTCCATATGGTGGAATACTAACAACTATTACAAGTTGGCTTTATTTACACTGATATTGAAGATGACCACATAGCAAGTCAAAAGCACAACTGTATATTCTAACTGGTTTCTAAAGGCAAAAACTGGTCTCACAAATGCATAAAATCCTGGAGAATCCACAGACAAAATCTTCATGGTGGTAGCTTTGGGATTACCAAAAGGAAGGATTAGTGTGGGTAGATTTTTCATTTTTATTAAATATTCTTTAAGGTTTAAAATAATTTGACAAAATACATCTATTACACAAAACTTGTATTCTTAAGAAATAAAAATCTAGAATCAAGTAAGCTTCTGGTTCAGCCATTTGACACAAATATGATATCAAGTTAACCCAGCCCATGATGACCAAATAGAGCTTGGATCTTATGTGTTGATAGATATATAAACTGGGGCTCCATCATAGTGGTCTCAAGTGTAAATGGAAGAAACTGTATTATTATCTGATGATGTATTTCTTAATCCAAATTCCAGAATTGGGGGAAGTAAGAACCTTGTGAAGGTGCATTGTATCTTTTTCTTTTTGTCCATAATTTTATTGAGAAACAAATAGCAATGAGACAGTTTCAAACCAAATTGGTAGGACAGTTTCAATAATTAACACATTGCATACATTCTTCTTAGTGGTTAATTGCTGTACGAGATGCAGACTTGATATCCTATCTACAAACACCATTAGAACAAATCCCTCTATTCATTAAAACAATGTAACTTTATATCTATCCTAA
>NW_004524715.1:2220353-2233244 GCF_000260255.1 Octodon degus
ATAGCAATGAGACAGTTTCAAACCAAATTGGTAGGACAGTTTCAATAATTAACACATTGCATACATTCTTCCTAGTGGTTAATTGCTGTGACATAAGATTTTAATTCCAAGTATCTCTATGTTAGGTTTCTGTTGCTACTTTGGTTTTTTTTTAAATTTCTACCACTGCTAAAATAATTTCTATCACCTCTGCATTTTTGCTAAAAAATTAAAAACAAAGAAAATGGAGGAGAGACTCCAAGCACACACTTTGCGATGCCATTTTAGAAGACCTAAAAGCAAACACCAAAACTAGAAAGATGAAAAAAATGCAGGGTGTAGAGTAGGAAATACAGGAAATATAGTCATTAGGCCTAGCTGAGTCTTTTCATGATCAGTTAGTGCTATATATTTATTTTATTTATAAATGGCAGTGTATAGTAACCTTAACAAACTATTCACTTCATAAAGGAGATTTTGGTTGTTCTAAACTCATTACTCCACAGATTTTTCTTAAATGATGGCAGATTCAATGTCAGCAACATTTACTTCTAGCCTGATGTCCTAATTAGATAGACATATAACTGAACACATTGTGTGATTGTATGAAATAGTTAACCTTCTGGATTTTCATTTTCTTTCCCATTAAATAAAGATGATCACTCAAGATTTTTACTTGGTAATCCTCTCATGCTTAGATTATATTCCTATGGAAATATTCTAAAAACAGCTTGAGATATCTAGAAAGACAAATATTTTAAATAATCCAAATATCTAAAAGATTAATAATTAATTTCAGCTATGAAACTATCATATTTAAATGTCATAAGTCTGACGAATTTATGGATCTGAGTAAGAAGCTGGAAACTGTGCAGAAGTAAACACTAAAACTAAGAAATGAAAGAAGGTATAAAAAATTTTCAATTCCATTAGTTTTTAAGGTTATCAAATTTAAACCACAATATAATACCATACGGAACAACTAAAAGAAAAACAAAATGTAAGAGTTGGAAAGGTTATAGAATCCTCAGATGAATTCTCATAGGAGAAAGTATAATTTGTATAATTGCTAGAAGCCATTTGTCAATACCTTCTAAACATGAGCATAAGAATATGTATTCTTCATGAGATTCCACTCTCTGTCCAACAGAAGGCCATACATATATTTAACAAAAGATATATACTAAAATATTCAAAGATGTAGTACTCATGGTAGCTCCAACTTAGCTATTGTTTTTGGTAAGACAAAAAATAGGTTTTACTATGCTTCCAGGCAACCTGGTTATTTAAGTGCTCATCAATAGTAGAATAGTTATATGTACCATTACTCAGTCACACAGTAGAATATGATGAAGCAAAACAATGAATACTTGAGTGGACCATAATAATAGTAGCATCCATAAATACATTGGAAAAAGAAAGCAACAGATCCTAAAGAGTGCTTGCTATAAAATTCCATCTTATGTCAAGTACCAACATCCAGCCCCAGGCCAGAAGTCTAGAAAACACACTGTTGGGATTAGCAAGAGGAGAAGGGGTAAATAACCTTTTCTGATACTACTGGTGTTTCTTGTTAGTTACAGATATGTTTACTACCAAAAAAATCTCGAATTTTTACTTATGTATGTTATACAATATGTTGTATAACAGTCAAAATGTACATATGTTTGTATTTATATTTATTTACATAATAATGATACCATATGATGCCTCTTTATTAGTTTAATGGGTTTTCAAATTCCACCATCAGAGTCCTAAATACTCATGGATGCTAAATCAAGGCTAGGTTTTGATTTCAATTAATTTTGGTTTGAATTTGTTCTTGCAATACAGCCATTTTTCCATACTCATCCAGAGAGAAGAAAAAATTTATTTCTAGGAGAATAGTCAATCATATAACTATAAAAAAATTCTTACCTGCCTTAATAAGCAGAATAGGCTTGGAAGCAAATTACAAACTTAATCTCAGAGATTCATAGAGGCTGACTCATCTCTGCACATCTTCCCAGAACTTGGTTGTGAGCCTAAACATGGTTTTCTCCCACAGGTTCAAGCTGCTTTATACCTGGGCCCAGGAAGACAAAGTGGAAAGGGAGGCAGGTCATGATATTACTCATCCACCCAAATCTTTGATGGAAATCCATTACTATGTAGATCCCTGGTACACGATCATCCTGCTTCATTTCCTTTTCTTCTAGTGTAAAACTCTGCCAATCTTCCATAGAAATTTGATACATCCATTCAACAATTTCGCCCTATTATCTGCTTTGTGACTTATGACCTTGTATTCTGATTGAAACTACTAAGAGCAGTGTTGCCTCAATCATTTCTTCTCAGTGAAGTTCTTTTGTTTTTACAAGTTCTAATAGCCTCAGAATCAAATGTTTCTACTGAATCATTGAATTTGTCCTCTAGATGCTCAAATTGCAATCATTTTTGTGCAAGTTCCTCAATCATTCTACTACTTTTCCCATTTTCCCTACATACCTACCTAACAAACAAAAACATTATCTTCCTAAGAACTACTGGCTAGTTCCCTGAAGGCTGCATTATGTTATCCAAATGAACATACTCAATGATTTATTCCAAGCCAACACAATCTTTATGACAAAAGAAAGATGCAGTAAGACCTCCCATGAGCCAGACACATTTACAAAACACTACTCAGCCTTCTGCAGCACCAAATCTTCTCAAATGAAGGTTCACCTGAGTTATGATTTGCAGGATCAAAACAAGTTTGCTTTCAAGCCAGTAATCATCTGTTACCTGAAAGTTCTTTAAGTCTAGATTTAGGATGCATTTTTTGTATTTTGGTTGTAGTTGCTTCCTCAAATGTGTAGGCATTGGTCATACATCCTCAAACCCAAAATGCCTGATTCCAGATCTCCAAAAATTTTTCAGTCCTGGTCTTAAGGATACCTGGGTTTTTAAAAGGCCCCTGCCTTGGGAGCTGCTCTCCATGGTGAGAAGCCATGCTTCCAAGCACCATTCTCATGATTGCTGCAGACGGTTTCTGATTGTAACACTCGGAGAAGGCTCACATGGGTCCCCATGGAGTCATTCAAGTAGCCGTCACCAGATGAATGGAGTTTCAAGGAAAGATAAGATACATTGAACCTCCAATCCAGAGCTGAACAAATTTAAGTTGAATTCTTTATAGCCTACCTTTGGTGAGGGGGCTAGAGATTGAATCCAGGGTCTTCGCACTTAGATAGATCCCCAGTCCTTTTATTTTAAGAAAAGTTTTCCCTAAGATCCAAATTGTCCAGGCTGGGCTTACACTTAAGATCCTCCTGCCTTGCCTCGCAGCATGCAGCAATTTAGAGATGTGTAACAACATGTTAGAACCTCCCTCAACTAAAAAGCAAAATCCGGAGACTGTCTTAAACAGAAACGCATTAGTGTGCTTAAATGCATATATTGCATACAGACACATCTTCCTTTTCTTCTCTCTTAGTTTTCATGTTTCTAACTCCTCACATGACCCCAGATCTTAACCACAAATTCCTACAACATGTTCTGCTTTAATAATTTATGAAGCCTCCTTTATTTATGATTTGTTTTCTTGCCTCCTTGTCATCCTGTCACATTTAGTGAGACTTGCAGACTATTAGGGTTCTAGGAGACAGGACCCCTAGTCTGCCTTGTCAACTTCCCTCTGTGAGCTTTTCCTCCACTGGCATCTGGCAGCATATCGTGCGGTCCATTGTACCTGTTATTTCTTTTGTCGTTATAATTTCTTTAACTGTCTGGTTTGCTGTTGTTCTATGTACCAATTCCTTCTTATACAGATATTTTAGACTTAAAACAATTATGCTCAATAGAAAAATAAAATTACTAGAAGAACAGGATACTCACACAAATGCAGCAACCCTGCGTTTTTCAAGCTAATAAACAGTTACTCAGATTCTCTTGTGTTCACTCTTTCACAAGGCCACTTAATGAAATTTATTCTAAAATTATTTTTCATTTCTTATACCTATGCATTTAATTATTAATACATCTTTACTAGTCATAAATATTTTACTTGCATTAATTTCCTCTCAACAAGACTCCTTGCCATCACTGGTTAAGTTATTCAGCAAGTAGTTCCTGAACTAAGTAACTGCTTGAGGGTAATTTCAGTTCTTATCTTAGAAAATGATAATAATTCTCTCTGATTAAAAAAACTGTGATGGATGTTTGAGGGGGACTGTGCTCTACAAAAAAACAAAAGTGGCTGTCAGCAGGAAGCTCACCCTTTGAGTAAATCAGTCTCTACTGTGATAAGAAACCACACCATTCTTTTGGGATTTATACTCTGTCCCCTCACTCTCGGTAGGGAACAGTGGCTTAGAGCTAGAACTCAGCTTCTTCATTATGTTCATCTCTCATTATCTAATAGGCCCAGGTGGGTCAAAAGGAGCTGAAGGCCCATAAAAACTGGCAGTGACCACAGCATAGCTCGAGTGCTGTAGTGTCCATGCTTATCTCTCTAACAGGATAGAATAGATTCTGAAAGAATCTTGGGCATCTCCTGCCTACCAACCAGTGCTTTGAAGTGCAAATTATACCTTGACATCCAACACAGAACCTGTCACTCAAAAGACACTGTGGATAGCCCTTGGGTGGCTGAACTAAGCTCACGCCAAGATAGAAGAATAAATTTTGAAGTAATTTGTGGGTAAAATGTAAAATATAACTTTGAGGGACCCAGGATGATGTCCTTTATTAATTTGCCATACAGAATCAGAATGTGCAGCTAAATTCCACAGCACCTTTCTTTACAGAGTTTTCACTTTGCAGGCCCAAAGTAATTTTTAGTGCAGAGTCAGCAATAATGCTAACATAATGTATTTTACAGTTTGGGGCATCACAGAGAGGTTTCCAATTTTTTTTTTTTTTTTACTTGCAATTAGGTTGGTAAATTTCCCTGTAGCTCATCTAGGTCTAATCATATAATAATGTTCCATTTAAGTGAAAATGAGAAGCTAAAAATGTTTGCATTAAAAAAAAAAGAAGCCTCAAATGAGCAAAGTTTTCTCAAATTCTCTTTCCTCATTTTCCAAACAAGATTTCCCAGGTCATTGTTCTCTGGATCACAGACCATGGGCCAAGGATTATGCAGAAATGTTAAGGTGCAGTAAATACGACACAAAGAAAACCAGAGCGTACCTTACAGTATGGGGGCTAGTGGTTAGAAAGCTAAGTTTTAGTATTTGGTGTCCAGCCCTAAGCATTACCAGACATCTTCATCTGTGAAATTCATACAGCACTGGCTGCCCTGTTTCCTTGTACTACTAAGTCCTTGGTTTCCACTGCAGGCTCCTAGAAGCCCTTCCTGCTCCGGCAACACTGAACTATACAAAGGGCGTTTCCCACTCTCAACAATGGAGATCCATATTCAACACATAGCCCATTAATTATTAGTATTTCTGCAAGGTTTCAGGTAAAAATGAGGCAAACACCACTTCTTCCTAGCTTTAGGCTATTATCTTAGTTGCTTTCCCACCAGCGGGACAAAATCCCCAGCACGCTTAATTTAAAAGAGGAGAAATTTGTTTTGGCTCATGGTTTCAGAAGCTTTTGTGCATAGTTGCCAGTCTCAGGTACAGAAAGGGGATGGTGGGGTGGCCTGCCAGTAGGAGGCCTGCTCTTATCATGGAGGCCAGGAGATCCCTCCTTCCTGGTGCCACCCCCAGTGGCCCACCTCTAACCAGGTCCCCCATCGAACTGCACATTCATCTATTTAGTGGAGAAATCTGCTGATGAATGAAGCACCCTCTTGATAAAATCACCTTCCAAAAGCCCAGTCTCTCAGTGCAGAGGAGTTTGGAGGGACACTTGAGACCCAAACCATAATAGCAATGGGAAAAAAGACAAGATGGATGATGATTTCGGTTCTGCTGTGGTCAAATTCTGGTACAGGGCCCAAGTTTCTGAATGTCAAAACACCACTGAAGGACAGCCCTACCAGATACCCCAGCCAGGTACTATTTTGTATGCTAGGGCTAATTTCTAGACTATCTTCCATATCTGATTTATTTGTCTCTCTAGTATACAAATACCACACTGTTTCAATCATTGCAGCCTCATAAGGAACGTTGAAATCAAGTAGTGAACACCCTCCAAGTTGTTTTTCAATATTATTGTGGCTAGTCTGCATTGTTTGCATTTTCATTAGAATTTTAGAACTTGCTTCTCTATTCAAAAGATACCCCCCATGAATTTGATATGGATACACTATATTTCTAGATTAAATTGGAGTTCCTATTTCTTCTTGTACATTTTTGGGGTTTCTTTTGTTTTTTCTTCTTTTCTTTTGTGGTAACAGGGATTGAACTCAGGACCTTATGCTTGCCAGGCAGGCACTTATGCCACTGAGCTATATGCCCGGCCCCTCTTCTTGTAAAATTTTGACATTTTCATCTGGTACAATTTTACTTCATCCTAAATAACTTCACCAGCATTTCTTACAGTGTAAGTCTATTCCAAGTTCTCACAAATATTTACTCCTAAATATATTTATTTACCTTTATTTTGAAGAATATTTCTCTTGGAAAAGATTGTAGGTTGACAGACTTGTTTATTTCAGCCAATTAAAGATTTTGCTTGGCAGTTGATTCTAATAGTCAGAAATATCAAGTTTTATATTTCTTTGTATATAATACATCTCTTTTCCATCTGTGTTTAAATTTGATTTTAATCATTGAACATGATATGCCAGTATGTGATTTCTTTTTTTTTTATAATTCTGCTTTCTTCATTTATTTTCTTGAACATACACATTGAGGTCTGCCTCCGATTATACCAAGTCCTCTTTTAGCAGCTCTTCGGATATTTTCTTTGGTCCTCCTTCTACTCTTATTGCTACTGCAGGTTTACATAGCAGCAGTCATTATTAAACAGGGATTGGATTCCCAGAAATATTTCACAATGTCTAGATACATTTTTAGATGACAAAACTAGAAGGAGGAATCTTACTGACACCTATTGAGTAGAGGCCGGGGAGAGTCCTAAAGAGCCTCCACCGTACAGGGTAATGCCTCGCCACCACTAGTCATCATCAAATTCTCACCAGCACCATCCTGTGGATGCTATATGGTTTTAGATCACACATTTCATCAAATATATTGTTTCACTTCACTCTTTTGCATTTTAGTTTTGATCCTTTCTATCGCTATTTTCGTTCTTATTATTTTTTTCCTCTACAACGTTCAATCTATGAAGCCTATGAAAAAATTTATTTGTTTAGTACAGTAGTAAGGATTGAATCCAGGACCTTTGCAATGAACTACAATCCCCACCCAATTTGCTTTTTATTTTAAGACAGAATTTTGCTAAGTCATTGATGTGCCCACATGGGGCTTGAATTTGGGAGCCCCTTGCCTCAGTTTCCAGAGTGCTAAATCATAGGCATAAGCCATCATGCCCAGAAAGGAAAGAAAAAAAAAAACTAATTTTGTCACTATTTTCACAACACTGCTGCTTTTTGTGTTTTAGTACAAGGTCTCACTACACAGATCGGGCTTGTAGTGATCCTCCCGTTTTCACACCAAGTCTCAGTCCACCCTCTAAATGGGGCCCACACAGCAACCCACAGATCAAACCCCAGTCACTGCCTAAGCAGGCACGTTAGTCCGTTGAACTATTTGGCCGACCCAACACTGCTGTTTTCATAGCATACGTGTCTGTGCCAAAATTCACTATCTCTTTTCTCATGTTCTTTTCTACTATAAAACTAATATTTTTATCACAATCATTTTACAATATTTAATAAGATTAATATCTGGGAATCTCCAGGTCTATTTTATTGAATATGTTATATCTTTACAACAGATAACATTTGTTTGTTTTTTAAGATGTCTTTTAATTTTCTCACTGTATGGCAGAAATTTTGTATTACACAACAATAGTTAAATAATATTGATCTCTTGAAATTAGCATGTGTCTTTCCCTAGTCTGTTAGCATATAGGATGAGTCAATCTGATCCATGGTCAGGGTGACTTTGGACTTGTGATAAATTTAACTTGAGTGTTAAGTTTGTGATAATTTCACTATGAATTTTAAGCATATGAGGGTAAGATGAGTTGATTCCCTTAAAACTAATGACATGAAGTCCCTCACCCATCTGGATTTGCTGATTTGTAGTACTGAGATATTGTTAGCTTTCAGCACAAAATTTCAGTACTCTTTCCTGCCTTCAAGATTGCCTGCCAGGCGCTTTTGATTGCTGTAATATTTTTCGCTCTACAATATGACCTTTGATTTCTGGATTGCAATCCTGTCTGTCACTCAGCCTTTCTGCCCAGCACAATATTAAATAGAGGGTTGACATGTCTTCCGGATTCCAGGGTAAAGTGCCCATTATTTCACCGGTGTGATTCCAACTACGACTGCATTACAGATACCCTCTATCAAAGCAAGAACTTTTCTTCTACCCTTAATTTTCTTGGGAACGTTGCCATAAAGTAATATGACTGATTTACTGCATTAATGGTTTATTCTGTTAATGGATAAAATTACATTGTTTTTCTGGATTTTATACTTTAAATTGATACAGAGCTAAATTCATGCGATTTTGTGTGTAAAGCTTTGTGGGTTTTCATACACCTAGATTTTCGTAATCAGCATGAGATAAGAGATAGAAAAATTCCTGTACCACAAAAGAATTACCATACTCATTACATGTGTATTAAGAACCTCTTCCCAGACCAACCTCTAGCTGATCTACTGCTATATTATCACCTTTATCAAAGTGTTAAATAAATGAAATTATAGTCTGTAATGTTTTAATAATGGGTTTTTAGTTTAGCTTAATGTGTTTGTAATTCATCTTTGTTATTTTGCCTATCAACAGTTCATCCTTCTGTTTTAGTACTGAGTAGTAGTCATTATTGGCTGATTTGCTAATAATAAATTAGCCATGAATACAAAAGATAAAACCTACTTAGCTGCAGGATAATTTGCCTATCTTTTGTTATGCATTTCTAGAATTGTTGATATATTTAACTAACAAATATCGGTCTGTTTATGAAGCATATTTCTGGAAGCTTCTTTTCTCATATAGAATCTAAGAATATGGACATCCACAGCAAGAGCCAAGGTGGCTCTAGCCCTCTGACCAAGGAGATCTGCACTGTCAGTATCGATACTGTTGCTTCCCATACCAGTACCGCGAGCTCCCAGCACTCTGCCAGTCCGAGGTCTTCTCTCATTACAGAAGTTCACCAAAAGAAGAGATGCATCCTGCTACCTCATCACAGCTCGAGACTTCCCCCTCCCCTTCCCCTCCCCCTCCCCTTCCCCTCCCCTTCCCCCTCCTTTGCCCCTTCCACACCTCCTCCTTCTCCCCCTCCTCTGGTCTCCTCACCAGGGAGCTACTAGCAAGTACCTCATTAGATGGAAAAAACCTGAAGGAACCATTAATTCCATGGGATTTCTGCACACAGAAAGCACCATCAGAGTGATGGCAATGAAATATCCCACACCAGGCAACATGCTTCAAAACCAGCCTCCAAATCAACCACTGAGGAGGATCTAAAGAAGCTTATTGACCTTGAAAGCCCAACTGCTGAAACACAAAAGAATTTTAAGCATAGGCACACATATATCACTATGATATGCTGTTTTCAGATCCTCTGGGAAAATTCCCAGCAGAGGAAGAGCTGGTTTAAATGGGATTTCCAGTCCAAGTTTTCTAAGGAGTCTCCACACTGATTTCTATAATGGTTGCACCAGTCTACATTTCCACCAGCAGTGGAGAAGGGTTCCTTTTTCCCCACAGCATCTCCAACGTGGCTGTGACTCATCCACATGACTGACACTGACAAAGGATCTACAATCTGAGGTACAGGACCTCAGAATAAATCCTGAGGGGATTTGACTGACCTTATCAGATCCAAAAGCCACAACTCTTGTTGCATAGGTCTTGCTTTATCTTGATCTTAACCATCCAGCAGAAAAGTATAAAAATGAAGTATAACAAGTAAAGCCATACTCTTACGTTGAGATGTAGGGGACTCAGGTCAACAATTTCTGACATTGCCAGTTAAGCGGAAGACCCATTACAATTATGGACTACTGGACTCTTTTAGAATATTTTGCTGAGTTAACACACCTATAATATTCAAATGATGGAACTAAACAAAAAAGGGGATACAGATGAATGTCCATTTTGTATCTGTGTATTCAAAATGGTTAGGATAGATTTATAGTTACATTCTCTTCATGAATAGAGAGATTTGTTCTAATAGAGTTTATAAATAGGATATCATGTCTGCATCTTGTACAGCAAATAACCACTAGGAAGAGAGTATGCAATGTGTTAATTATTGGAACTGTCCTACCCATTTGATTTGAAACTGTCTCATTGTTATTTGTTTCTCAATAAAATTATAAGGAAAAAAAAAAAGAATTTTAAGTTCCAGCCATTAGCTGCTTTCCTCCCCTCTGTCTCCTTTCTCCACCAGCCCCCATGTTGAGACCAGCGTTGTATCTACAGTGGCCAGAGGGATCACTCTTTCACCTCGAGGGCTCCACTCCACAGAGTTCTCAGAGCCCCTCCCCCAGCTGCATAACCCGCCCCCTCCCATCTGCCTTTTGCAGAAGAGAAACGCAAAAAAGCAAATAAAGAATTTAAAAAGTAAAATAAATGTTTAAGTGCAAAAAAAAAAAAAAGCCTCCCTGTGTAAGAAACTTGTAAAGTTACTTAGCTGACTAACAATGACTGATACCCTAGAGCTGTAAAACAAGTGAAAAAGTCATTTTTCTTCCTCTTTTTCCTGAAATAATTTGTACAGTACTGTGATTGTTTCTCTAATTGCATTTATAGTCTAATGTTTGTATTGCATTTATTAAATATTTATTAGATATATCATTGAAGCTAGAATTATTCATTAAAAAGCTTTCAATTACATAATCAATTATTGTAATTGACATATGTGTTGCTTGGAATGCCTCACTCTTAATTAGTTTTATTATGTGTGATTTTCCAAGTTGCATTCATCTCACAGAAGGTGCAAATTCATAATTGCTTATAATTTTATCTCTAATACTGGTAATTTATATTTCCTTTATTGCTTCATCAGTCTTCTTAAAGACCGTAAATTTTATTAATTTAAAAAGAGCCAATTCAAATTCTTTAATTTTTTTCTATTGGTTCTTTTCCTATTTTAACTTTTTTCTACTGGTTCTTTTCCTGTTATATATTGATTTCTCTCCTTTATTATCTTTTTTTCCTTATTTTTGTTTTTTTTTAATGGTGGCACATGTCTGATTAGGTATTTTAAACTTTCATTGTATTAAAGTATTGAAATTTCTTATAAAAATTTTTATAGACATTTTACAAATGTTGATAGATTACACCGCTGTTATCATTTACTTCTTTTTCTATTATAATTTTTGGGAGCCACAGGAAGTAGGAAATTGATCAAATGTGTACAGCTTGGACTGGGCCTCAGTGCCTAAAACAAACAAGCTACCTCAGTCCTGCAAAAAGCATCCTGTCTGGTTCAGGCCAGCTATTAATTGCTAGGCAACCTTGTATCATGTGCTACAAACTTTGCAAAAGAATAAGTTTTATTGCCAGTTGAGTTAGTCATGCCCTTCAGGTGGTCTAGAGACCACCTAGCCCAGCTTTCGTGTTCTCCTCTTTCTCATTCCTGCTATCATGTCTCGCCAGGTAGAACCATTCATAGTAAGACCAATGGATCCCTACATATAATATTGATATTGGTCCAAGGATTGTTCAGAACCTGCATTTTCCAGAAATATTAGATTTTCTATATTTTAATAATTTTATTGAGAAAGAAATAGAAATGAGATAGTTTTTCGCTATCAACCTCTACCTGCTGTGCATTGAATGTGCATTGACATGAACAGCACATGATTTGGCATAGTTTTTTTACTCATCCTGACTATCTCTGAGATCTTCTATTAGTGCAATGTTCTATTATCCTGAAAATAAGCACAGATGTGGCCAGACTTTTGTCTGCTACTTGGTTATGGTTTTCTTTTTTCTGTTCATGTCATGATGTTAGCTTTCTTTTCACCTTTCTTTATCTCATTATGGTTAGTGAGATTCTAATCAGGATCTTATGAATTTCTTCTTATTTATCATTAGATGTTTATAGACACTGAGAAAAAAATGCAAACATGAAGTGGAAAAATGTGAATGTAACTTTTAAACTATAGCATTTGAATGACAGGTATTGGAATGTACTAATGATTGTCCAAAAAAGTCTACTTCATTGAAGAGATTAAAAGAAATTTCACCTCAAACAATGAATAACACAAAATCTAATACATAGATTCTGGTTTTTGAATGCCGCTTCTAAGTAGAAGGTATCAAATTCCACACTAGAAAAATAAGGATAATCCTGAATCAGTTTTCTGCTTCAGAAGGAAACGATGTATTCCAATAATGAGGCCACATGGAAGGAAAATAAGAAATTATCTGATAAAACAACTATGATGACAGGGAAAATTTAATACACAAAAGCTACTGCTTTGAAAACACTGACAATGAGTAAAGTAATACATTCACAGAGATACCCTTATGAAAGGCAGAGACTCTAAGATAGAGAGGGAAATTTTTTATAGAATTAAAACAATGAAAAAATGTCATATCAGTACTTGATGGAAAATACCTATTCCATACTATGTCTATGATGTTTGATATTCAGATAGATAGTGAGGTTAAGCTCAACTGCCTATGTTATAAGGTAATAATATTATTTTTTTCTTTTTTTTCTTTTTCAACAAATAATACACTGCATATATTCTTCTTAGTGGTTAATTGCTGTACAAGATGAGGACTTGTGATCCTATTTACAAACACCATTAGAAAAAATCATTCTATTCATTAACACAATGTAACTATATATCTTTCCCAACCACTTTGAATACACAGATACAAAATGGACATTCAT
>NW_004524715.1:2240078-2269282 GCF_000260255.1 Octodon degus
CTGGGTCAAGGTAATAATATTATTAAGCCTCTCTTCTGGAGGGTTAACAACTTAAGTTTGCAGACCAAAAATTAGAGAAAAAGAAGGGATGCAAGGACAGCCAACATTTTGGCCCTAGTCTTTCAAGGTCAGTGAGGACTCAGGACATAAGGGAACCTGTACTGTAACATCCTGTAACTCAGTTGTGTCCCAAATTTTCTGTTCAAAAAGATTATGGGGCCACAGAGGAAAGTGATTGACTATGTAGAGTGTGCCTAAGGAGAGTCACATGGAGAGAAAGCATTCTCTCAGGCTTTCACAGAGAGAAAATTGGTCAAGCAATGGCCGTGACTCGTTCATATGGCTGACACTGACAAAGGATCTACAAACTGTGGTACACAGTTTCAGGATAAATCTTGAGGGGATTTGACTGACCTTGTCGAATACAAAAGTTACATTTCTTATTACATAAGTCTTGCTTTATCTTGGTCTTAACCATCCAGCAAAATGTATAAAAACAAGGTATAAAATGTAAAGCCATATTAATATGCTGAGCTGTAAAAGGCTCAAATCAACAACTTCTTACATTGCCAGTCCTATGGATAACCCACCACTACTATTATGTACTACTGGACTATATTGGAATATTTTGCTGAATTCATGCACCTACAGTATTTTTTTGCTCCGAATGCCTTCTGGGCAGGTTTGGCTGGCTTGAGTTCTGGGGATTGAACCACAGCAACCTGAGCCTGACTGCTTTGTTGAAGCAGGCACTTAAGGAACTGAGCTAAGGGGCAGGCCCCCTACAATAGTTTTTTGAATGTATTACACTCTTTATTAATCAAAAATTATTTGGCAATTTTAAAACCATCAATTACAATGCCCTAAAAATACCCACATTGGCTGAATTAAATGGAAAGTTTCCCCTCCATGCAACTGTATAATAAAAGAATTACACCTGCAGTTGATAAACACTGTGTTCTGTAATAACAGAAGAAACAGGTCTCTAATTGTAAAAAAAAAAAAAAAAGCATTTTATAAAACTTTTTCATATATGAAATATTTTTTTATCTTTTTTTTTGTGTGTGTGGAACCGGGGATTGAACTCAGGCTACTGTGCTTGCCAGGCAAGTGCTTATTCCACTGAGCCAGCTCTCCGGCCCCTAAAATATCTTATTGTGATCATTCCACTTATGACTAAACCGTAATTGTTCACTCTGCCTTTTGCTGTATGACAATCAGTGGTCATACAACTTCAAACAATAAGAGTGCATCTGTTTCCCAGCCTGACAAAACCAATGGGTTCTACTGCATTGTTTCTTTCTCAAACTCATCTGAACTCACTCGCACATACACCAAGCTCCCACAATTTCAACCTTCATGACACTTGCCACACTTTTATCCTATTTCCAAAAATCTGTTAGGAAAATGCTAATGCAAAACAGCTGTTCTCTACTCAGCCTGGCTCTCCATCGCTCGATTCTGAGCTTCTGAAAGACAAGAGCCTGCAGCAGCAGGAGAACAGGCTTCATTCATCTTTCTCAATCCATTTGGGTTCCATCTTTAATGTTACAGTGAATGTAGATTTGCCTCAGAAGGACTGAGTCAAAGGCTTTGCAGATACTGAACCTGAAGTGCATTAAGAGAATAAACATCTGCTACATGGCACAGGAAAGTTGAAAAAGTATCAAGAATAAACACAACTCCCCAATACATAAAGAATAGATAGGCATAATCTACAAATTCCCTAAAAAATCAAATTCATAGGAGGGGTGGAATCATTGACAAAGATCAAAGGATCAAATGCAACTAGATAATAATTATAATATCTGAAAAACACTTTATTTGCCTACCTTCTCCCTACTTGCCTTTGTAAAGTATTTCTCCAGTCTCCAACTTATAAGTATGGTGGACCCAAGAAAGAGAGAGACTAAATAAAGAGATTACATCCGATTTAAAAAGGAACAGAGAACAAACACAGGAAGGCAAGTAAAGAATGGGCTTTTACAGGAAAAGTGCTTTACATGCACTTCTGCGAATAGTATGACTTGGGCACAATTTGGAAGTTTTGACATCTATAGATTAGGCAGAATCATTCTTCTCTGGAGGCAATTAAGTTGAAATATAAAACAAGAACTTTCAATTCTTTCCTCACCAAACCCCACAAAATGGGAGGCAAAACTGCCTTGGATTAAAATTTCCCACATTTAATGCAAAGAACAAGAACAAGGACTTCAAGTGGGTGGCAGGCAAATCACGGGGCCTGTTTGCCTGTATCCCCAACTGCATTCCTTAACACACAGCGCAGATCACCCATCAACTGATTCTCTGCTCTCCTGCCATGAATATCCAGTATTCTGCTGGCTTCCTCATAAAATCAGGTCTCTATCCTCAATAGTTTAAATTAATGAAAAAGGAAAGAGGAGATACACTAAATAAGCAAAAATAAGATAACTCTGTAATCTGACATATTTTATGTTATAGAAGTAACGACTTATATACTCTATAAGGAACATTAAAAGTGAGAGAGAAGCATTTAAAGAGATCAGACTACTCTACCAATACTTCCAGAACAATAAATTTCCTGGAGTTTTAACTCCCTTCTGTTCTTTTAGATCCTAAAAGAGTTATAGGATTTTACTGAGTACCTGAGATCAGAATCAGGTTGCAAAATGCTTAAAACACTCAAAATTATTTCAAAAGGGAGAAATAAAAAAAAAATCACTCAAGTTGAGAGGTAAGTTAACATACGAACGGGATAAAATTATTAGCTCAACATATGCTGACACAAGTCAAAGAGAAAAACTGAAACCAATGAGGAAAGGAGGGAGAGGAAGGCAGACAGGACAAACCAAAGGATAAGTCAAAGTGCCAGTCCTCCCGTGAAGATTGTCTCCTTATGTGAGTACCACAATGTGCCCTCGAAGGGGCTCCGCACCTCATGCTTGCTCCACAAGCACACTCAGGGGCAACAAAACCAAGTGGCAGGCAAACCCCAGCTAACACAGAAGTTGGCGATTTCATTGGTGTCTTTATGCAAGAGGGCACACGGACTGCAGGTGTGGTCAATTCTGCTGGTTGAGCTGAAGAAATCTGTAATAGAAAATACCAAAAAGAGCCACCTACCCATTCTAGGGGAAAAATATACAAAATCCCTCCCAAAGGTAAACAAATAAAGCAAAACAAAACAACAGCCTTCTCCCTCCTAAAGAAAACCACACTGGAAACAAATGCCCTGCAAGAATTCTTATGTGCGTTTTTACAAGGCTGGTAGAAGTTATTTCATTTTTGATTCCACGTAAATTTTATCTCCATCCCTAATGCCAAAAGAATGCAATGCCTAAGAACTGTACTTCATTTCCTCTGGGTCAAATGGCACTTCCTGCTCAAAATAGTAGAGAAGCATGTTGCTTGTGGCTGGCTGCACCAGAGTTTTTAACTATTTCTTTAGTTCTGCAACTGTTTGGTCCAGACGGATGCTTATTTCCTCCATTTGGTCATTAATGTGGCCCTTGACTTTTGCACTGTTCTTGGGTCTTAGGTCCTCTTCTGCCAAAGGCTCCAACCTCCCATATTTTGTGATCAGCTCGTGTTACCTGAATGGTGCTTCTTCCTTTGGGACAGCCACATAATAACAAATAAAAAATCGCTTGGAATCTTCTTGCTCACCATCACTGACAACACTGTCATTAAATTTAGAAACTGATGACAACCTGGCTGTCACTAGCTTCCTGCTCCTCAGTGGTATATGGTTGCAGAAGAGGAATTCCTAACAACCTCGTTTCTTCAAGTTTGGGGAATTAATTTAGTTTATCTATGTCTTCCCAAGACTGCAAACCTGATTTGTGGAGGCTGATGGATCACAGATTAGGAAGCAACCTTGCCAGTGCATCATTAGGCGCCTCGATGGCATTCAAGTGATTGTTGGCCAGGACAAGGTTATCCAGCGAAGGAAACATAACTCCTAACTTTTGTGTCTCAGTCCAGTCTTGGAGGTTGTTGTCCGTTATATGTAGGAGCTTAAGAGAATGACAGCAAATAGATGAACAAGACACTGTTTCATAGTCATTAAGGCACAGGAAGAGCTCCTTCAAATCTGGCAACTCCTGCAGGATCATGTGCACTGTCTCCCGTGAAACTTTGCTGTTGTTGAGGACGAGATTGTGAACCCCAGAGAAGGACCCAGCACGTGTTCTTTCTAAAACTCGTGCCAGTCTTAGAGTTTGTTGTCAGAAAGATCTAACTCTGACACATGAGCTCAGAAGGTGGTGATTTCTCTTTCTCCTCCTGCACAGGTAATGCCACAGCTGCTCAACACTAGTACCCTTGGGAGGTTTAGGCGATCCTCATAGGAGAGCCCTGAGGTGCAGCTGGGACATGGACTCCCGTCCTAGGGCCACAGCAGTAAGGAAAGTTTTCAGGACTGTATTTTTCACATAATGCTTGCATAAAACTTGTTCCACTGGGTTGTTCCATCTTCCTTCCCTAAAGTACTTGGCTCCCGCTTCAGCCACCGGAGCCCAGTTTCCTGCATTGAGCCGGAAGCCCACCTACAATATTTAAATGGTAGTGGAATACCCATCTCTGACAAAACTAAACAACAAAAGGGGATACAAATGAAGGACCATTTTGTATCTGTATATACAAAATAGTTAGAATAGATATACAGCTACTTTCTCTTAATTCAATGAGAAGAAAGATTCGTATTAATAGTGTTTGGACAAGATATCATGTCTGCATCTTATACTATGAATAACTACTATGAAGACAACACTATGCAATGTATCAATTATTAAAACTGTCCTACTACTTGGTTTTGAAACTGTCTCATTGTTATTTGTTTCTCCATAAAATTAATAAAAAATAAATAAAATACCCATTCACATCAAAAAAGAAAAGAAAAAATGTTATAATTTTGCAATTAGCCAGATAATTATAAATACATTCTATGAATTTTATCAGTAAAGGCCAGAACCAGATCTGAAGCAAAATGATTCATTCATAGTTGGAGATTTCCATATTCCTAGTTCATTAATTCATAGTACATGTAGAAAAAGTCAGAAAATGTCTGAATAAAACTTATCAACACACTTAATTAATTGCAAATTGTAGAACACAAGAAGAATCAAACAACATACATCACTTCAAGTGCATGTAGAATATTCACAAAAACCATATGCTCAACCAGAAAGTTTGCTTTCATAATTATCGAGCAATGCTATTAAATTAGATTCATTAGCAATAAGATAGCCAGAAAATTCACAAATTTGCATATCAGACAAACAGTTCTAAAGAACACATGGATCAAAGAACAATTTACAGCATAAATTAGAAAAAAAACAGATGATAACAATGAAAGCACTATATATCTAAAATTATGCAGTACAAGAAAAGTAGTGATTAGGAAAAAAGTTAACCTTAAATGTTTATACTAGAAGAAATTGTACAAACATAATGTACTAAGCTTCCACTTTAATTAAAGCAAGGAGAAAGAAAGAAAATAAAGGAAGCACAAATATTATAGAAGGAATAAAAATAGAGATAGCAGAAATAAATTAGAAAAATATATGAAGTATTTTCATGAATAGACAACTGACAAACAACAGAGAAAGAAAAACATCAAAAGTTGGTTATTTGAGAAAAATAATAAAATGTATTAACTCCAAGCAAGACTTATGAATTGAAAAGAGGAAGCACATAGATTATCAGTAGCAGAAATAGAAAGTAAGAATATGACAGAGATCCGTTAGGTATTAAAAGGAAAACATGGGGATATTATGAACTTTATACCAGTAGTTTATTTTTAAAAATGACTCCTTGGAAGAAACAACTACTTGAAACTATACCAAAAAAAAAAAAAAATTCACAGTTTTGGCTGAAGCAAATTATTTTTTAGTTAAAACTTTTCCCAAGAAACAATTCCAAGCCTACATAATTTCACTGGAGAATTCTATAAAATTTGGAAGAGAAAATGAACCCAACTCCTGATATATTGTCAAAGGAAAGGACATTTTTGATCTAATGTTATACACCAAATAAAATCTTGATATATAAAGACCATCTTGATACCAAAAATGAGAAATCACAAAAAAATAATAAAAGCTAGAATGCCCAACAAAGTAATATTAATTTGAATATAGAGATTTGAATTTTATGGTAATTGATTTACTCCAGAAATACAAAATTGTTTTAATGTCTGAACAATAGAAAGCATATTTTCCCATATTAACAGAATAAAAGAGAAAAATCATATGATAACCTCAACAAATGTCAAAAAAAAAGCACCACCCAGACTTCAACACTCATTCTACCAAATTCAATAGAATAACATCTGACATCAGATATTTAAGAGAAAAATAAAAAAAAAAAAATTAACACCTAACATCGCAGGTGTTGGGTTTGTTAATTGGAAAATATTCTTTTCTTCTAAGAACAGGAGCCAGTTGAGAGTATCTGCTCCCATCTGGCTATGCAACATGGCGACATCATTTCCAGTATAATACCATTAGGAGCATTAAGACTGTCTATTGTGGAGACCAGATAATTATTTTTACATCTATTTTTATGCAGGAATGTTTAAGCATAGCTTACATAATAATTTGTGTAGAAAGTAATGAACTTGCAAAACGACTCTGAGAACTTGAAAGTGAAGTGTAAGGCTACACATTCAGGTATCTGGTAGGCAGGAGTGCTGATGGCCATCAGTGCTTCCTCTAGCCTGACCCTTGCCCTGCTCTGAGCTCCCTCCAAGTGTACAACTCTAAAATAAAGTAGAATAACTGTGTATCAGTTTCCTAACACAGGTGGCAATAAATTATTACAAACTTGGTGGCTTCAAAGCATACAGGTTTGATCCACAGCTTTGAAGGTCAGAAGCCCAAAATGGGTTTCCACGGCAAGCTGGAGGTTTCTGCAGGCTACATTCCTTTCTTTCAGAAGAAATCATTCTACAGTCTTCTTTTTTATATTGATTTTACTGAGGAAAAAATAGCATTGAGACAGTTTCAAATCAGGTTAGTAGGACAGTTACAGTAATTAATACATTGCATACTGTCTTCGCAGTTATTCATAGTTGAAGATGCAGATATTATGCCTTGTCTAAACACTCTTAGTACAAACTTTTCATTGAACTAAGAGAAAGTAGCTGTATATATATCCTAACTATCTTGTATATACAGATATATATTTTTGAGCTTCTAGAGGACATATTTATCCCATAATCCATTTGCAATCCCTGCTTCATCATTGTAAGCAGTGTAACATTCTCTCTCTCTCTCTCTCTCTCTCTCTCTCTCTCTCTCTCTCTCTCTCTCTCTCTCTGGATTGGAAGCTTATTTTCTTTTGGGATACACCTTCTCTAATTCTTAAGGACTTCTGTGATCAAGTGGGAAGCACCCAGGCAATCTCCTTATCTCAAGATCTTTACTGTAACTGTAAAATCTCTTTTGTTATGTGAGGCATCAAGTGCACCACCTACAGGGATGGGCCTCTTTCACCATGGAGACAGGGGCTGCATTATTCTTCATGTAACAAAAGGCATGGGGTTTCCTCCATTAGATTAGATTGTGAAGATGTTCTTGCTGCCATGTAGAGTTCTAGCTCTAAGAGAAACCACGGCATGAGCTGATCCACAGGAAGGCCCTTGGCATGAACCTGATGCCACCAACCAACATTCAGCCAGAATCTGAGGCCAGTCTGCAGGTGGACTCCATTCCCCACCTTCCAAATTTAAGATGACCATGGCCCTGGCCAATGCTTTGATTGTAACTTTGTGAAAGATCCTTAGCTGGAGATAAATCCAGCTAAGACACACATGGATTTCCATACCACAGAATATGTTAGATGCGTGCTTCCTGTTTTAAGGGGCTAACCTGGGGAATAACTGGTTTATGCAGCAATGGGTACCTAATACAAAGTCAATATGTTGATATTCATTTCTACATTTCAAAGGTAAATAACTGGGGAACAAATCATTTTACTGTAGTGTAAAAATAAAGACATATGTATAAAAAGTATGTATTAGAACTCTACAGTAAAAACTAAGCATCAAAATAAAAAAGGAATCAACACAGAGACAAAGTACGTATATGACAGCGGCAGAAAATGGGTCACTCGAGATGCTTGGGGAAGATGAGAAGGATGTGATTTGGCAGAGACAAGCATTTAACTACCATGTTGAAAGAAACATGTTAAATTTCTTTCAATTTTTACTATAGTTCTTAGCTTCTAAAAAGCTGAAATAATACTCTTGAGGACTTTTACTCAAATTTCATAATTGTCTCTATGATTCCACAGTTGCTTTATTATTCTCATTGTCTCCTGCACAGAATACAAGCATCGACGCAGCAAGAGCTTTCCTACTTTTCTTCCCTTGCTCTGTTCAAATTCCAAGAATAGTGCTTGTCAGATGAGGCACCCAGTAATATCTCTTTAATTAAACTCTGATTTATAAGAAAAGAGGCTGGCTGAGAGAACGTATACCATTGAGTGAAGGAAATAAACTTTGCTGGTTTGGACTCTAAATCATCTCTACTTAGTAGTTCAACAAAGCCCATCAGAATTTCTCGAAGTTTCTTCAATTTAGCAGTATCTCGAAACTTAAAGCTTCCCTTTTACCTTGTACTATGTATCAGAAAACATACATGAATACAGAGAGGAGTTAGTAAATCTAGCTCCAAATATTTCCACTCTTTTCTACTGCCCTGTACAACCAATTCAGAACTCTGAAACAGAAAAACAGACACATTTTTGCTTTATGCTTGACTATCACGGAACATCACCTACAGTTACAAAACCTACTTCCTTTCCTAACAGATATTATGTTCTGTAACTTTCACCTACACTTTCTAGACCACCCTGTAATTCTCTAAGGCATATGTTTCATTTTAAAGTGAAACCTTTGGGGAGATGATAAAGTCAAGTGCTGTGAAAACATAGATTTTTGTCTGCGTGGCTTCAGTTATGTAGCTCCAGATTGAGGATGGTGTTTTCTGTGTGTCCAGAATTTTAATAAATAATTGAAGTAAATGAAGCAGTTGTTTCAAGCAAATTTTGGAATTTAGAACTTGCTGCAGAGATCTGAATCCATATTTAATTCTTTTTCCATTACTCAGTTTCCATAAGTTCTGAGTGCTCTTCTACTTCCTGGAAAGATTTTTTTGAAGTAATGCTACTTTTTGCATTTTTCACCTCAAACCAGATGGAGCTTTACTTGTTGCATTAGTCAAAGCTTCTGCCATGAGAACAGCATACCCAATGCCACACCGTAAAGGATTAGAAGTTTAATTTGTCTTGTGGCTTCAGGAGTTCAGTGCGCTGTTCGATGGCTCCAAGGCATGACCATCGTGGTGTGATGGTGCAAAAATGCTTATTCATGGTACCTGGGAAGCAGGGCAGATGAGCAGAGTTAGATAGGAAGGACTCAGAGACCGTGCATAGTCCCTAAGGGCACATATCCATGACTCACACGGACACACATAGAAATGTGCTCTACTGAGCCCTTCAGCGTTTCTTAGTCTGATCAAATTGACATACATGATTAATGGTCATGCCTATGGACACACCCCTGCTAGGCACAATAATACTTGCCTAAAGCTGCAATGCCCATGGAGATCAAAAACAGTGTAGAACAACCCATTAGCATGACTTAGTTTATCCATCCTGAAAACTCTAGCTTCTGTCCACTGACCTTATTAGTTTTCCTTTCAGATACAGATGGCCCTCAATATCTGATAGTTTCCTTCTATTTAGCTGGATTCTATTTTCTCCCTCATTCATTGGTTCACACTACTTGTTTCTGTTTACAGCCACTCAGACAACAAGTGAGGTGCTGTGGGAAAAATCTGCGATTACAGTTATTTCCCTCATCGTGCTTAGGAAAATAACTAAACGATGAAAATTTTTGTTTTGAGCAATGCTCTATGAGAATGTTGGGAGATAGGGAGACTCTATCAGGGGAACTCAGGTATCTCAACTGATGAAAAATGAAGAGCATGCATGCACTCAAGATACTCAGTGAGTTCTAGTAAGCGCTGTTCAGGATTATAGAATCCTGGCTGAAGCAAAGTTTTGCTTCCACCACAGAAGCCCTTCATGTTGATGAGTGACAGCCATTATGCTTGGGTACAAATATTCTGGGTGTGTTTCTTTGGAGCAAAGTAAACCTGTAGTTCTGTGGGAAATCTGTGCAGCTCACTGGGTGCTTTTCCTTCTCTCAAGATGATGGGGCCTCTGTCAATCTCAGTCCCTATGTGAGGAATCATGGAGCAGAGACCGCAGCTCGTTCACAGAGCTCAGAGGGCATGAGCAGGAAATAAAGTTGTTTCCCATCAATGAAATCTTGTAATTGTTTGGTATCTAGAGTAGCCTGACTCACACAAGTCAGGAAGCTGCTGGTGTCCTTGGGATCTTGCTTAAAACCAAGAAGATGAATATTGTGCCGTGACACTTTAATAAAAGGAGGTGACATCACTACTTAATTATCTTAATTATTCTAGAGAAAGTGGATCTTTGGTTGCTAGATGATCCTGAACCGTTTGTCTGTCTCAAATTATCCAGAATTGCTTAAAGCTCATTTCCATACATAGGCTTAATCCGACCTGTTCTGGTCAAGGACAGTGGCAGAGGAGGTCATGAAAGCTGTTCTGAAAAGTTAAATACATATGTATTAGGAAATTCACTTGATTCGCCATAGAAAAGAACTCTCCCTTATATCAGGGCATAAGCCTTTACAGAGTAGAAGTTTAATAAATAGCCATCAGTTTCACTGTAATAGATTATCTGCAATTTTATTAAGTTAACTCACAGAAAATAATAATTAAGGTGAAGCGTAAGTATATATTAAGATTGTTACATAACAGATTTTTCAAAGACCAGGAAGTGTAAGTAACAGTACATAAGAAGATGGTCAATGGACTTAAGTAATTAACCACATCAATAATTAGATGTCCCTAGTGAGGTGAAGCTAATGACTAAATTTCAAGATCTAATATATTACAATGAAGTATCTTGCTTATGTGGTGCTAGCTGTGTATCAGTGACATAATTTAACTTTCTAATGACCTTTTCATCCAGATTTGATTAATTTCTTATCAAGGCATTAGCTCATGCAGTGAGCCTTAATGCCATGTTAGATATTATAATTACCTAACAGAATCAAGGCCAATAAGTGCTCAGAATTACAATAGAAAAATGTCATCATCTAGACATGCTTTGGCATTGGGAGACAGATGTAGGACAAAATTATCTTGTACCCATGCAGCAAACTAATACATAGGTGTCAAAGAGTATGGAGATATCCTGTGTTCATCCTGTGAAGTGAACAACTTCAAATTATGCAAAATTATTAGTAGCAATACTATAATGCAAACAATTTCATTGCTTTTCAAAAGCAAATTTGTTTCTCTGTTTTAACTTATGCGTTGGTTTCCAGCTGCTGGCTGCTTCCCCAGTATCCACTGGCCTTGTTACCTCCAGAGTCACTATCGGCTGATAGAAACTCTGATATGCAAAGTTGCTGAACACTATAAAAAGACTTAAGTGTATTTTTGAATAAATCAACAATGCTTGGGGCCAGGGAGATGGCTCAGTAAAATAAGCGCTTCCCTGGCAAGTGCAAGGGCCTGAATTCAATCCCCTGTTCAGCCAAAAATAAAAAATAAAAAACAAAGTTGTTGCAGATTTGTGTTGAAGCCTAGAGCAAAGATATCCAGCAATTTGTAATGAAAAATAATTGTGAAGGAAAATCAAATACACATTCTGTTTTCAGGTAGTATATAGAAAAGATTTTTAGGGAGACTGAGCCAGAAGCAGAAGAATAAGGCTCTCCCAGGAGAATGCCGTCTCAAGAACATAACTTATACCTAAATAATTACATATTTTTCTAGCATCTGAGAGTTTGAAAATGATTTTCACATCTAATCCTCCAGCAATCCAGTGGAGGGCTACATAAATAGTATCATTTTACTTTCACTGAGTAGGATACCAAGACCAGAAAGTAGCATGTGTAACTTCACTCAGGCCACTAACTAGTAAGCGCCAGGATCAGTAGGGTGTGGATTAAAACACCCGGTCAGAATACCTGAGATCTCATTTCAATGAAAGTCCATGCTGGTTGCATTTCATTGTATTACAGTTAGCAAGTTCTTCACTTTTTCAATACTTCAAGTTGTTCAGGAATAAATAAGATAATAAAAAAGAAAGTTTCATCTCTTACCTGGTAGTATGCTGGCAATTATAAACATATGGATCTTCAAAACATATATATTTTATTAATACAAAATATTTGTACCATATAACTAAGAATGATGAGATATAAAATACACATTGTTATATGTTCTATGCCATTATTGATACAAATATAATACTTTCATTGATTTTTTTCTAATTTTTGTATTGGTTAGACAAATTATGTCTACAATCAAATCAAGATTTGACCAATCAAGTTTTATACCAACCCACCAACTAAGAAATGGATAAAAAAGATGTGGTGTTAAAAAAGTTGTATTTCAACCCACCACTATCTCTTTCTCCAATAAATATATTGTCAATAAATCTGACATATGATTGATACAGGACATGAGTTCCCATTGACTTTTGTGATTACTTTAACATGAGAAAAGTAGCACAACACAGACACTTATCATAACCTCACTTATTTCTTAAAAAATGTGAGCAGGTTCTTTGCCAAATAATTAGATAATGATTTTCAAATATGGGTCGGCATTTCCCTAACTTTGTACAATTCACACTACAACTGCACGTTACAGTTTCAATGTTAATCACTGTTAGGGACATTTGTTAAGTTCACATAACCAAAGAAGCAATAGTCGTGAACTGAACGTAACATCCTCCAGACAATGTCAACTGCAGGGTACCAAGAGGACATCAATGAACATGCTATTAAGAGCTGTGCCCTAGGCCTTGCCTGGCAAGCTCAGAGTCCTGAGTTCAATCTCTGTACCGCAAAAAAAAAGATGATGTGCCCTAGAAAACTTATAGAATTTCCACCTGGCAATTGTCACAGATGTAAACGACCCTGAATACTAATAAAACAGAAAAAAATAAATTGGAAGTTAGGATTTTGATTATTTATCTTTGTATATTTATTTTATATAACATACATGCTAGTTTCAAAATCATGCTATTTTTTTAAATTTTTCAAGAGAAAACAAGATAGACATAACAAGGAAACTGCCAAAAAAAATGCAACCAAGTTTCAAAACAGGTTATTAGGACAGTTAAAATAGCTGATACACTATGTATTGCTGTTTTTTGCAGTAGCTATTCCAAGTATAAGATATAGACATGATACCTTCTCCAGACAATATTAGCACAAGTTTTCTTTTCAATAAACTAAGAGAAGCTAGGCGTATAAGTGTCATATTTATGCATGTCTTTCTCTTTTTCCCTTTCTTCCTTTCCCCTTTCTCCCATCAGTATATATTGTCTTTTGAACAATTACTCCCCAATTCATAACAACCATTGTATATTTTAAAGATTTTGTATTTGTTTATTTATTTAGTATAGGATTTGGCCACCCAGTTCAGACTTGTAGTGATCCTCTTATCTCAGCCTGGCCAGCTCTGGCATTACAGGTGTGTGCCACCATGTCCAGTTTCAGTGGCCAACACACGGAACCCAAGGTCCTCGGGATGGCATGGCATATGGTACTGCGGGTCAAATCCAGGTCCTGTGCTTGCCAGGTAGGAAGTTAGACTGCCAAGCTATCTCTCCATCCCTCTATTGTAGACTTTAGATCTTATTTACTTATTCCATTTCTCACAAATGTGAGAAAATATGATGGCTACACATGTAGGTCTGATTTATTTCATTTCTGAGTATGGCCTGAAGTTGCATCTAATTACCTCTAAAACTCTCCAGTTTGTGATTTTTCTAGCTGAGTAGTACTCCATTATATAAACTAACCACATCTTTTATTATCCAGTCCTCAGTTGATGGGCATCTGGGTTGTTTCAAAGATTTAGCTATTACAAATTGTGCTCTATAAACATGAGTGTACATGTATCCTTGTGCTATGATGTTTTTAATTCTTCTGGGAAGATAGACAAAAGCAGAAGAGCTAGAATAAATGGGAATTTCAATCCTAGTTTTTAAAGACATCTCCACACTGATTTCCGTAGTGCTTGCACAAGTCTACACTCTCACCATCAGTGGGGAAGGGTTCTTTTTTGCCAACAGCCCCATAAATATTTGTTATCACTTGATTTTTTTATGATAGCCATTCTTTCTGGGGTGAGATAGAATCTCAGTGTTGTTTTAATTTGTATCCCTTGAATGATCAATGATTTTGACTTTTTCACATATTTGTCACTTGTATTTCTTCATTTGAGGAGTGCAGATTCATCTCAGATACCCATTTTTGGATTGGACCTTTGAAGTTGGGAGGTCTAGTTTTTTTCTTCAAATCTTTATGTTTTAAGGATAAGTCCTTTGACTGTGGTAAAACTGGATTGGATATAAATTTTTCTTGCTCTGGTGTTGTCTCTTCACTCTTTTGGTCTAGTTTTGATCTTCAGCATGTGGAAAGCCAGATTTTTCCAGCACCATTTATTAAAGAGACTATCTTCCAATTAACATAGTTGTCTACTTTGTCAAAGACAAGGTGGCTGTGTATTGTTTGGAGATGCATGTGTATCTTCTATTTTGTTCCACTTATCCTCAAGCTTGTTTTGTTGTTGTTGTTGTTGTTGTTGTTGTTTTCTTTTGTTTTGTTTTTGCCAATATCATCCTGACTTTTTCACAATGGCTTTATAATATATTCTCAAGTCTTGGCATGTGATGTCCCATAATTTGCCTTTGTTTTCCAGAATCACTTCTTTGATTTTTGGGGGTTTTTTTGGATGTTTTGTTTTGTTTTGTTTTGTTTATTTGTGTTTTTTTTTTTTTGAGAGAGAGAGAGAGAGAGAGAGAGAAATAGGGAGAGAGAGATTAAATTAGAATTAAAACAAAAAGATTACAAGTGACACTGAATTTCACTTAAAGTAATATAAATTTCACAATATTTATTGTAATACATAGTGTTGTCTTCCAACCAGTTATCCATATTATCAGACATATGCACGTAAAATTGGAAAAAGAAAGATATGTATAAAAAATTACAAAGAAAAAATAATAAACAATTGAAAAAAGGAAATGAAACAAATTATTATCTGCTTCTTTCCGTAAAGCACCCGAAACACACAGTGCAGTTGTCCAAACCATCCTGCTTACATACATTGATAAATCTCTTTCCCTATTCCCTCTCCTGTCCTCCTCATCTCAGTAACTCTTTCCTTTTGAATAAGTTCATTCCCCTTTACCAGTAGCATTATACCCTTCAGATTCCATTTTTCTCTCAGGTTCACACACTAAATAGACAATACAATGTTTGCACAGGCGGGCCTAGTTTATTTCACTTAAGGGTACGTTCTGTAGTTATTGACAAAAGACTCTCAACCCAGAAAGAATGACTAACTTCAAGAAGTCAGTCAATAACCAATGCTGGAGGGGCTGTGGAGTAAAAGGAACCCTTCAGCTCTGTTGGTGGGAGTGCACACTGGCCCAACCACTATGGAAATCAGTGTCGAGATTCCTTAGAAAACTAGAGTTGGAGATCACAATCAAGCCAGCTACTCTCCTCCTGGGTATTTTTCCAGAAGAACTGAGAACTCCATAACACAGTGATATATGTGCACCCACATTTACAGCAGATCAATTTGTCATACTAAATCCTGAAAACAACCCAGATGCCCCTCAACTGAAGAATGGATAAAAAGATGTATTTTTACACAATGGAGTACTATTCAGCTACAAGACAGGATAAATTTGTCTTTTGCCAGAACTTCTTTTGTTTTTCTAAGTCTCTTCTGGTTCAAAATAAATTTTAAGAATGTTTTCTCTACTTCTGTGGGGTACAATAGTGGTATTTTATTTGGAATTGCATTAAATCCTTGTAGAAGTTTTGGGAGTATGGACATTTTCAGTATGTTAGTCCTTCCTATTCCAGAGGAAGTTATGTCCTCCCATCTTCTAAACTCCTCTTCAATCTCCTTTCTTAGAATGACTAACTTCAAGAAGTCAGTAAATAACAAATGCTGGAGGGGCTGTGGAGTAAAAGGACCCCTTCTGCTCTGTTGGTGGGAGTGCACACTGGCCCAACCACTATGGAAATCAGTGTCGAGATTCCTTAGAAATCTAGAGTTGGAGATCACAATCAAGCCAGCTATTCTCCTCCTGGGTATTTTTCCAGAAGAACTGAGAACTCCATACCACAGTGAGTTCTGCAATTTTCACTGTAAAGATCTTTTCATCCTTTGTTAAGCTGATCACTAATATTTCAATTTGGGGGGATGCTATCAGGAAGGGTGTGCTTTTCCTAATTTTTCTATTAGCTTGATGCTTGTGTACAGAAATGCTATTCATTTTTGAGTGTTGAATTTGCAACCCACTACACTACTGAGTTTGCATATTGAGTCTAGAAGTTTTTTGGTGGAGTTTTAGAGGTCTTCTAAATAGTTTCATGTCATCTTCAAATAATGAGAAGTTAACTTCTTCCTTTCCTATTTTTATTCCTTTTATTTTTTTTCCTCTTATCTAATTTCTCTAATATTTTTAGAACTATATTGACTAGAAGCAGTGATAATGGACAACCATGTCTTGTTCCTGATTTTAGAGCAAAAGCTTTGAGTGTTTGACCACTTAACGTGAACATGATGTTAGCTATTGGTCTGTCATAGATGTTTTTTATAAGATTGGAGTAAATATTATCAATGCCAATTTTCTGTAGTTTTTCTTTCATGTATGGGTATTGAACTTTATCAAAATTCTTTTCCTGAGTGTTGAGATAATCATGTGATTTTTTATCTTTGTGTCTGTAAATATGATGTATCTCATTTATTGATTTCTGTATGTTGAACCTTCTCTGCATCCCTAGAATAAATCCTGCTTGGTTATGATGTATAATCTTGATTATTTTTCTGCATTCTGTTTGTAACTATCTTATTAAGGATTTTTGTATCAATGTTCATTAGGGAGAATTACCTATAGTTTTCTTTGTTGGCTAGGTTCTTCTCTGGTTTCGGAATCAGGGTAATACTTGCTTCCAGGAATGCCATTTTTAAGTATTGCTTCCCTTTCAATTTCTTTAAAGCGTTTCAACATTAGTGCCATTAGTTCTTTTCTAAACTTCATCAGCATTTGAACAGTGAACACATCAGCTCCTAGGCTTTCCTTTGATTGTAAGTTTTAAATTGTATTTTCAACTTCATTGGCTGATATCAATTTATTTAGAATCTTACATTTTTTATTTAGTTTTGGCAATTAGATTTGTCTAGGAAACTGTACATTTATTCTGTGTTTTGTATCTTATTAAAATATATGTAGGCATTGATTATCTCCCTAATTTCTGTAAGTTCCATTGTAATTTCCCACTTTTCATTTATAATTGTTTGAACTTGTGTCTTTCTTTCCACTTTTTGATGAGGTTGGTTAATGGTTTACCGATTTTATTTATTCTTTCTAAAATCAATTTCTTAATTCACTGATTATATTATTTTCTTAATCTCTGTTGCATTAATTACTACTCTCATCATTATAATTTCCTCCCTCATATATCCTTTAGGGTTTGATTTGTTCTTTTTCTAAAAGTTTGAGGTTCAACATTAGGTTATTTGAGCTTGTTCAGTTTTCCTGATGTGTAAGTTCTTCACTATAAATTTCCCTGGTAGGACTGCTTTTATTGCATCCTGAGTTCTGGTATACTGCATCAGCATCATTGTTGAATTGTATATAGTGTTTAATTTTCTGTGTGACATTGGTTGTTCAGAAAAGTGTTGATTAATTTCTACATGTTAATGCAGTTTTTGCGGTTTCCTTTGTTGTTGATTTCCAGTTTCATTGAGCTATGTTCAGATAATATGCAAGGGACGATTTCAATTCCTCTACGTTTGCTTAAACATCTTTTGACAACTAATGTATGATCTCTCTTGGAAAATGTCCCATGTGCACCTGAGAAGGCTGTATATTCCAGTGTTTGGTGATGGAGCACTCTGTAGACATCTATCAAGTACATTTGTTCACAGATTTCATTTAATTCTAATATTCTTTGTTTATTCTTCATTGTCTGGATGATCTATTCATTTGTGAGAGTGGAGTTCTAAGGTTCCCCTCTACAATTTTATTAGTATATATTGTTTTCTTTACATCAGTTAATATTTGTTTTATGTAGGTGGATGAACCTGTGTTTGGTATATAAATATTTATGATTGTTATCTCTTCTTCTTAGAGTTTGCATTGCCTGCAAACAGATTAACTACCCCTGCTTTTTTCTCTATTACTGTATCATGGGAAATTGTTTTCCATCCTTTGACTTTGGATATAACAATTTCTTTTTGGGTTGCATGTATTTCTTGAATGTAGCTTATTGTTGCATCTTGCTTCTTATCCATTCTGCCATCTATTTCTCTTCATTCCAAGTTCTTCTTCATTTGAGGGTTTGTCTTAGGAAGTCGGCTGTAAATTTCATAGGCTTTGCTTTAGAGGTGATAAGTTTCTTTCATCTAGCTGTTTGTAATATTATGTTCTTGTGCTGAATTTCTCAAATCTTGATTATTATATGCCTTGGCATAGGTTTATTTCAATTGAGGATATTTGGAGTTCTCTATGCCATTCAAGGGAGAGGTCATGGTTGTTGCTCTTAACTGAGCTTCAAAAACTTGTAGATATGTCTGCTGTCACTTAGAGTCACTGTCCAGCTCACATAGAAATTTAGATAAAACTATTCTCAATTTTTTTATTATCTGTGGGTTTGGGGAAAATAACAAAAATTACAAGGTGAAATAGATTATTGCTCTTAGGTCCAAAACTCCAGGTTTGTTCTCTTTATTATCAAACTAACATAAGCAGCAGTATACATTAGAGTCCTTTACATTTCCAGAATTCTAACCCTTCATTCTAGGGGATCTTGCTAAGAACCCACTGTTGACAAGGCCAGCAAGAATTGTAGCTAGAGGGGGAACTACCCACTCGGGACCCCCTCCTGTCCCTCTCTCAGGACAGGAGCTTTCTTTCTCTCAATAAATATGTTCTGCTCAAAAAAAAAAAAAAAAAAAAAAAAAGAAGTGTAGCTAGAGGTACTAGGAATTGGACAGGTAACAAACACACAAAGCCTCCTCAGAACACTGGGTCCCACTATTATCAAGGTTTCCTTTAGATAAGATGCTATGAGCAGTACTTTTATTCTCTCTCCTCACAGCTCTTTCTTTCCCAGGAACCAAAAAAAACCTCACTTCACCAAGGAGCTATAGGGGTTTTCTTGAAAGAGCAATTGCAGGGAATATGAATTTTATTGGCCATAATTATCCTAATTACCCCTAAGTTCTGAAGGAATGGGTCTTGAAAGACAGGACCATTTCTATCACTAATCATACTTCTACTTTAATGAAATTAAAACGTACTTAGTATTGCTTGGACTTTTTTCTCCTCCAAGACTTTTTCTTTCACTTTTTTATTTTTTTGCTTCTAAAATGTTACCTAAGCAGCTTTCTATCTTATTCTATACAAAATCCTTTTGCATTCTCTTGATCTAAAAACTGATAGTGTTTATTCATTGTTCAAACAATTATACTTCTCAGTGCCCACACATGTCAGCTGTGAGATGTTCTAGAGACCAAGCTCAACCTGCCCTTCCTTCTGTGGCTGTCTTAGCTTGGCTTCTTGGGCACCATAGTTCTCTTGCTTCATCAGAGTTGTGTCTCCAGAAAATGGCTATGGAACATTTTAAGGAGGTCATGTGTTGATTATGCTTCCTTGACATGTTGAAAAATATGTAAATATGTGATATTTTACTTTGTCAGGCAAAATTCAAAGTTGACCTACACACACACACACACACACACACACACACATGCACATTCAGCCCTGTCTCTGCACACCACTGCCCGGCAATCAAGACAGGATTCAGAGGCTCAATTTTGTGGAAACTGTTTCAAGATGTTCACTGGCTATATTCCTTGGTGACTCCGCCTGCTACATTGCCATGCTAGGAAAGCTTTCTAAATACACCTTGATTCCCTTTTTATAATCAGGCTTCCTTAGCAATCAAAGCTGTAGTATATCTTCAAATCTCTGATTCTAGCATTTTAGAACTTAAAAAATATTAATATTATTATTCCTCCTCTTCATGTTATTCATTTTCAACTGCTTCTATTGCAGATTTTACAATAAACTAAAATTTAATATGAACTCTTGCTCTGTTCTTTATGGGTCTATTGTTAGAGCCTGCCATATGCTACAAAAAGACCTCTTAGTTTGGCATATCAGCCATTCTACTTAACAGTCTTAAGGCCTTAGGTTTGTCACAATCTCTAGACTCACCTAGAAAATTGCAATCAATATCTATATCTATCCTTAACTAATCATAAGATTAGAATGATCATTTTTAAAGTGCCTTAAATGTTTTGTGTATAGACAACATGCAAACAGAACATGTTGTCATGTATTTACTTATAACTTGCCTGCTCTAGCATAACTATGTAGTCTTGCAGAGACAGACATGGCGTGAGCACTTCATGGCTATGACAAAATATGTGGATACAGCATTTTGCAGAAGGTGTGGTGGAGAAGAGCTACCTGATGCAGCTATAAAGCAGAGAATGAGAGAGCCTGTGAGGATGGCAAGTGACAAAATACAGTCCCCAGTTACATACTGCCCAAAGCCAATCACTCTTTTACTTAGGTCCAGCAATTCTCAATAATGCTGTTGGTGAACTAGTCCACAGATAGAGTCCTCATGACCTAATCACCTGCCAAAGCCTACCAGCTGGTCACAATATAACATGTCCCCCACACCTGGCCCTGGGGGGGACATGTTATACTCAAAACGTAAGAGATGTTCTGAGATTTTAATGAGAAGAGGAATACTGATAATTCTGAGGAGTCTGAAAAGACATTAGAGGCTATCTAGGCATTCTCTCATTTTACTGCGACCCAACCAGTCACCTGGAGACAGGTGGAAGGAGGAGGCAAAGCAGACAAGATGACAGCCTTCCTCTCTGGGGTTAGAGCTCCATTCTTTCCAGACCCACCCTCAGTAAAACATGGATCAATTCAATTTCACAAAGGAAATCCTTTTCCCTGAGCAGAAAATCTGTCTCTGGAAGTAGACTGGGTGTTACTGTGGACAATTGTACTGGACAAGCCATCCAGCTGTGACTCATTCTCAACATTGCTTTAATAAAACTGTCAGATAGCACAAACACAATAATCCTAGTGAATCATTGTAAATAATCATGCTTGAGTATGTTTTGAGACTCAAAGAACTTATGTTTAAGTGTCAAGGGAGCAAAAACTGCTGTGGTAGCAGATGAGTAGACAAGGCAATTGTTCCAAATATATTTTTGAGAAAGAAATGTTCCAAAGCATCTCTTAAACTGATTTGTTACTATTCTCTAGGTCTCTAATATTGCCCTAGTCTGTGTATTTGAGTATAAAAATGTCAGATGGGTAGAGAGATTTTTAAATTTCCAGATCAGCACCAATTTCTTCAGCTATGTGCTATCATCCCACTACCTTTCATTCTGTCCGAGCAGGTGTTTCAGTGGTCTCTTCTTTGGAAATCATAAAACCCAGTAAGGAGACAAGCTGATAAAAGAAATAAGACTTTTGTCAACACAAACCCATTAGCATATAATGAGGAATTAGGAAACATGAACACAAGTTGATCCTTGACTATAAATTTCTGGACACATATGAGTTGCAACTTTTTATTTTTAAATGTCTTCCAGGATTTAAATGTAAGTTTAAATGAACCCATTTAGAGTTACAATAAGATGCATTTTATTTTTTATTTCTCTTTCCCATCAATTTAATTCTCTTCATTCACAGTCTAACTTTGTTGCTTTTTTAAAAAAGAGCACTTGGAAAGAAAGTAAACCACAGAGAAGGCAATTCTGATAGGCAATATGCTACAAAGATTAAAAAAAAAAAAAAAAAAAGATAGGTGTAATCCTTTTGCGGAAAAGCATTATTGTAAAAATTGCTCCAAGAGGATTTTTCTTGTAAATAGATTATATTCATGGGGATTTGAAACATAAACAGGAGCTCTTCAAAATATTGTATAGAATATCTTCTCTAAACTGATATTTAGAATCCTCCACCTCCTGCTCATGAGCCAACAAAAACAAACATAGTAGTAACATTTCCTCCAATACCTAGTTTTTAATCTAGTGAGGCAGTAAGTGTACGTGATCAATACAGCTGACTAAACTAACTTCTTCAGCTTAGTCTTTGAAGTTTTTTCAACTCCATCCATTCAGTTACACCAGAAATTGTTGTTAATGCAACACCCAAAGTTTTGTTCTTTGAAATACTTATCAAACATAACACTAACATTATTTTTGTTTTCTTTAAATCATACCCAAAGATATAAACTTGTGTAGGGTCTAACCATACGTGCTACATGCAAATAATGTAAGCACTAGCCATTTACAGGAGAGATGCGTTACCATTACCACAGCTGGCCACCCTGGAGTAGTGGTTCATTGCCTCCGATGGTTTAACACACTACAATGGTAGTTCATAGGAAGTAAGAATTTTTATTTGAATTTGTAATATTGATACTATCAGGCTTATTATGCTGAGTGCCTAATAAACACATAATAACTTAGAGAAAAAAGCTCTTGTAAAGACATGGGAGGAAAATAGATTCATAAAGAAGATCTGGAGAAAAATAGTAATGATTTGTGGGGGGCTTGAGATAAGGAAACAGGCAGCTGAATGGAAAGTAATTATCATCTTAAAAGACTGTGCTCTAAGCTGTGAATTTGTGCTAGGGGTGGGTGATACATGAATGTGCATAGTCATCTTAAACAGATTATCTCTGGTTTGCTTCAAAAATCCATGATGTAGGACCAGCAAGATAGTTCAACAGACTAAGTGCCTGCTTAGGCAAATGCAGGCACCAGGATTTGATTCCTGGTACCACATGCAGTGCCAACCCTGCTCTGGGGGTGCTGAGCCAGCCACTGAGTCCAGGCACGGTGGCACATGCCTGTGATCCCAGCACCAGGTAGGCCAGGATGGGAGGATTGCTGAGTCCAAGCTGCATAGTGAAACCCTGTACCAAATATACCAAAAGAAATTTTTTTTTAATTTAATTCCTGATTTTTTTTATTTAGCATTGATCTTTAGGTAAACATAAGTGATAGTGCTTAAGGAGAATTTAGGACTGAGAAAAATTTATTCTCAAAATATAAGTTGAAAAGTCAAGGTAGAGACATAAAAACCTGTTGTGAAAATAAAAGGCTTTGGGCAGTATAATCAGGATGCCAGTGTTCTCTGTAAGACTGATTAAAACACTTTAAGCTCTCTTTGGGGGAGAAGTCTTATCTGAGAACTTTGCAAGTCATTCTGTCTTTGACAATGCAAGCTTTAGGCTATTTGCCGGGGTGGGGAGGGAGTAGATAAAGTAATATATTTTAAGATTCTAGTGATCTAGTATCAGTAAAAGAAGGGGATTTCTGTAAGATGGGACTCCCAGCAGGGGAAGCAAGCAGTTCAACCTCCCACAAGATAAGAGGTGAGACATCCTCTTCTCCACAGTCTCAAACCCTGAGAAAAGCTATTCTCTACCACGTGAGAGCACTTCTGTGTACATTTCAGCAGCAGTCCCAGGACTTGGGAACAAATGCCAGAACATTATTTCACTCCTCTGAATAGAACCTGGCAATTTAAGCAGCAGGAGTGTGAGTGTTTCATCAACAGCATGCTACCATCTATGCTAAAAAACAAAGGAAAAAAGAAAAGTATAAATCTTCAAAACCAAAACCCCTCAAGAAACATAGCAGGAAGGCTCAGTGAATTGCACATTTAGAAGAGAAAATGGGGGCCAGGAAGATAGCTCAGTAGAATAAGCACTTGCCTGTCAAGTGCAGGGTCCTGAGTTCAATCCCCAGTACTTTAAAAAAAAAATGAAATAAAGAAAGAAAGAAGAGAAAATCTGTGACAGCATGCAACAAGGTAGCAATTGTTCACAATGATAGTGAAATTCTCTCTTCCTTTCTGAGCTCCCAAACATGGCCTAAAGTTTATTATTCTTCCCCCTGTGTAGGGTATCTTTGAAAAGCAACTGTTTCACTTGGGTTGCCTAGTTTGAAACTTGGAATTTCAAAATGAGGCATCTTCCACAACAATCATCATATCTCATTTATTAATTTCCCCCAGACGTGAGCCCGGGTAAACCGTCACAGATATTCTGGTTGAATCCCTGCTGTCACTACTGCAGAAGAGAGAATTCTTGCCCAGAGAAAACTCAGAGCTTCCAGAGTTATCCCAAACTTTGCCAAACAAACAAAAAAAGGGCTAGAATAATAAAACTTAAAGAATATATCTAAGACTTTGTGTAAGGCCCAAGGTAGTGCTAAGTAGACAGGAAATTAAGAAATTGCAATAACTATAAAGAGATGCAACAACTGTGAATAGACATTCAATAGAGGTCATAATGCTGTTAAAATCTGCTAACCACTCCTTCTAAATTAGTACTCTCCCTTCAGCCTATACACATATCTATCAATTTGTACATTTGTGCCTTGAAATTATTAGTTCTAGATAAGATCTAAGCACTAACTTTGAGGAATTCATTGTTTGAGAGCCAAGATATCACTATCAATATATAAAAAAGATAAATTATATATTAAATAATGCAGAAATTTTCAGGCAATATAAAGTAAGGCTCTAAGTGATAGTTAAGGAAATCAAAGCTAAAAGTTCATAATTAGGAAAGGAATTTGGAAAAGGTGAATGAGAAATGAATATTAAAATTTGGGCAGACAGTAGTAGTGAAAGAAGAAAACATTTTTGATGGGGCTCAGATTAAAGTGAACTATATTGTATAGGGACAGAAGGTAACCAAACTGCATACAACTAATACTGTCCAATATATAGGCAAAAAGAAATTAATTTACACTTAGTGAAAATATTGTTCATAATATAAAAAAATTGAAATAATTAAAATGTGCTTAGGTAAGTCTTAATACTTAAAGAGTTATATAAGTGCATTATACAATTGCTAAAACTGATGAACAAAATTAAAGTTTGAGGCTTCTAGTAATCCATATAGAAAAGGGAAAAAATAGGTGACAACCATTATAAGCCACAAACCAATTTCAGGAAAATCACAACAGACACTGAAAAGAAAGATATCAAAAAGGAAGTCAGAAAGAGAAGGACAAACAACAATCTCAACAATAAAGCAGAAAAGTTGATAGAACAATTTTTGGTACATTCCTAACAGGCCAGTGCTTGCCCAGAAACTATAATTAGGTAGTCTTTTAGGAGTGATACCGCTATGTAACACTGATTCTCTGGCCTAGTTCAAGAGGGCCAGGTTAAAAATTGGGATTTTTATGCTATAAATTTTTAGGAAGCATAATAGGCTTTTGAAGACATAACTGACAGACTCTCTCCAGACCTCTTTCTAAGAACATATAAAACCTTTAAATGATTTCATCGGTCAACACATAGCTATTGTCCTTTCAGTTTGTCCTTTGACTGTAGCTCTGTAAAGATACACCTCTCACTCAAGAAGACATGCTTGGGGGTGATCCCAGTGCTTGGAAGGCTGAAAACAGGAGGATCACTACCAGTCCAATCTGTGTAGTGAGACCCTGCAGACCCTGCACTAAATATATTAAAAACAAGAAGAAGACTTGCTTTCTTCCAAATTCTGCAACAAAATGACATTTAAAGCAAAGACGTGGCTGAAGAAACTATCTACCAGAACTTAGAAAGCTTTAATCTGGAAACATGGATGGTTGATTGTCAAAAGCACTATTTGCTTTTAAATTTGTGATGAAGATTTGCATGTTTCATAATTGGGCAGTCTGCCCCTTGGAAATGGCACCTCTTTTTGAAGAAAGTACTGTTGCAATGGTGAGGTCATGAATTAATAAACTTGTTTGACAGAAGTTTCATGACAGCTGCCAACACTGTATGCAATAAAGCTTTTCTCAGTCCTTCATTTTCATGACTGGTGAATTAACTCACATATTTCACAAAAAAATGTGTTCCATACTACAATCATTTCCATCTTCTGGCATCTGCTTCTCACATGTCTGTGTCAGTCTAAGACATGCTACTTGTCAGTTATAAGTGAATCTGGCTATATAAAAATGTAAAAGTGCTACTTTACATTAGGAATATAGAAAAAGCCTTAGAAAAAATTGACAAAAGTCACCAAATACAAATTTTAACCTTTTGTAAAAAGTTAAGAACTTACAGTAAAAATTTCTCAGACAGACCTGTTGGGCAGTCTAAAAATGAATAAGAAATATAACTTTGATGAATTATATACTGATAATCTTGCATACTTTTAAAGTAACATGCAACAATAAGTATTTGGCAGTGATAATTTTATATTTTATTTATTTACATTATTTTTATTTAAAAGGCCACTTTGTTCTTATCTAAAATTTATGGAAAGATACCACCCTTTCTAATATTATAAACAATATATCCTGATAAACATATAAAACTTATTAAAAACTATAGAAAATTTAAAAACAATCTAGCAAAATGAACAAACATTCCTTTTCTAAAAAAAGTTATGACATGTTGTTTAGGAAACAATTATTATAAGGTTTAAAATACAATATAGCACTATAATTAAAAATATATAAATTATTTAATAACTAACACCAATATATTTACTATATTATAGCATTTCTATAATAAAATCCCTAATTTAGGCTTCCAAAAGATCATGTAAAGCAGTGATTTTCAAAATGAGCTGAGAACACTGTTATTGTGGAATCTATCAAAACAATATAGATTTGATTACTTTTATCCAGAAGTTTTCCAGATATGCCTGTTAATTCCCACCTTTGTTATATACCTTTGTAGTTCTAATAACTATTAAATAGAAATATATAAATATAAGAACATATAGAACCTGGTGAAATTTTTCCATTGTTTAATTTCTCTTTTCACACAATTGTAGCATTTACTATCTCACACAACTCTTTTTTTCTTTAACTATGTGTTTGTGTGTTGCAGCCAGAAGGCAATTTTTTTTGCATAATTTTATTGAGAGACAAGTAGCAATGAGACAGTTTCAAACCAAATTGGTAGGACAGTTTCAATAATTAACACATTGCATAAATTCTCCCTAGTGGTTAATTGCTGTACAAGATGCGGACATGATATCCTAACACCATTATAACAAATCACTCTATTCATTAAGAGAATGTAACTATATATCTATCCTAACCACTTTGAATACACAGATACAAAATGGACATTCATCTGTATCCCCTTTTTTTGTTAAGTTCCAACATTTAAATATTATAGGTGTGTAAACTCAGCAAAATATCCTAAAAGAGTCCAGTAGCCCATAATAGTATTGGGTCTTCCGCTTCACTGGCAATGTCAGAAATTGTTGACCTGAGCCCCCTACAGCTCAACATAACACCATCGCTTTACTTCTTATATTTCATTTTTATACTTTTCTGCTGGATGGTTAAGACCAAGGTAAAGCAGGACCTATGCAACAAGAGTTGTAGCTTTTGGGTCTGATAAGGTCAGTGAAATCCCCTCAGGATTTGTCCTGAGATCCTGTACCTCAGATTGTAGAACCTTTGTCAGTGTCAGCCATGTGGATGAGTCATGGCCATTGCTTCGCCAATGTGCTCTCTGTGAAAGCCTGAGAGAATGTTTTCTCTCCATGTGACTCTAAGGCAATTTTTTTAAATGAATATATATTAAATTTCTTTTTCTCAATGTTATGATAGCTATCACAGAAAAGTCTTGCTTTACATTTGCCCACTGCTTCCTAAATACTTCCTAAAAATAAATCAAAGAACTTTAAGTGAATAAAAAAAGTTCCAGAGTAACCAAAAGAAATTGCTATTATTACCTGATGAAAAGTTTGATGACTCTCTTGTACTCTTTAAACATATATTAATACCTATGAACTGTTAATAACAAAATACACCTTTCATATGAAAAATACTCTGAGAAGTTGTAAATTTAGCAGTCATATACCTCTGTACATGAATGTATTAAAAATATGGGTTAGTAAAAGTTTGTGCAGTGGAATATTGTATAGTTATTAAACCTCTAACAAAAATTACTTGTAATGCATTATAAAATAAAGAGAATCTAGAAATACAGTACTATTTTATTTTGCTTATAAACACATGTACACACACACACACAAACACACAAATAAATATAAATTGTAAAGGCAAGGCCAGTGAGATAGCTCAGCAGACTAAGCACCTGCCTAGACAAGCGCAGGGACCGGGGTTCCATGCCTGGCACCACATGCCACACTGTGCCTACCCCCATGCACACTGAGCCAGTTACAGAGATCTGGCATGGTGTCACACGCCTGTAATCACAGTGCTGGGGAGGTTGAATACAGGAAGATCATTCTGAGTCCGAGCTGCCTAGTGCAAACCTTGTACACAAAAAAGAAAAAAAAAATTATAAAGGGAAAGGGAAAAAGACCTATCATTGCATGTGGTTAGAGAAACCTCAGTCATTTCTGTCAAGTGTACTTTTCTTTGTTCTCCAAATTCCTTGCAAGCAACATGCTTTAATTACTAATGATACACAAATTTAGTGCAGAATATAAAAGTGAAGAATCATTTTATATAACCAACACCCAGGTAAAAACCGTACCCATTAGACTTTTAAATCCCTGAACTTGGTAAATGTAAATAGATTCATAACCATAATTGGGCTAAAATAAATTCAAAAGATTTCTTGTTCTTGTACTTAGCTATGAAAAATGCCTGAGTATTCTTTACCCTGTGTATTATATTAATTTTAATTTTAAAATAAAAGGACAAAATGCCCAGAGCAGCTGTTTACAGATACCAAAGAGTAAATAAAAACAGACAGATTCACTTAGGTGAGCATTTGAATATTCACCAGACAGCATTGAGCTGACCATTTTCCCCCTTACGTTTCCTTTACATGCCCCTAAGTGCCGAGTATGTTAGAAGGCGGTGGTGGAAAGAGCATGACTAAAGCCTTAGATTTCATGCCAGAGATCTGAAAAAGGGAGTCTAAGGAAATCTAGATGAACAATGGAAATTACAGATAAATCAAAGTACTTAGGAAAAAATAAAACAGAATTTTATACAAATTCCTGGACTCAACACTATATTTCACAGGTATACAAGGGTCCCAATCACCATATCAAAGATGTTGACTTAACCTATATA
>NW_004524715.1:2269382-2289316 GCF_000260255.1 Octodon degus
AAAGGTCTTAAAGAAACCATACCCACAAAAGTATTTTGGCACTTACAGCATAAACCTAACCAGGCTAATTACATGGAGGAACAAGACTCAACATTTTTCTTTTGTAAAATAAGTCATAAGGCTGATAGAGTAATATATTAAAATATTTAAGATATAGTCCAAAATTATCCTGCAGATAAGAAACTGAGAAAATTTTATCTTGCAGGATAAAATACAATGGATTCCAACAACAAAATCACAAAGATATTGAAAATATCTGATGAAGAAAACAGCCATTATGCAAATGCGCAAACAGCTAAGGTCATACTCAAAATAAATGGAAAGTCTCAATAAAAACTAAGAAATATGCAGACAAAAAATGAAAATTTTAGAAATAAAATTTTCAGGAACAAAATAAAAGTTTATTGAAAAGTTAGTCACAAAATGAAGATAATTATCAATGAACTTGAAGATTAATCCAATTTGAACAACACAAATGAAAACAAATAAAAATGAAAGAACCATACAATAACAAAAGTCTAACAATCTTGGCTTGGGAGTCCTAGAGGGAAAAGAATTTAAAAATTAATTTAAAATTGCATTTAAATAAACAAATCATAGCTGAAAGCTCCTTTTATGGTAGAAGACATAAAATTACAGGTTCAAAAATGCACCAAACACTAAGGAAGAGAAATGCACATAAAAGATGATTTGTCCAAGTGTGTGTCCAGGGTTAAACCCAAATTAATAAATTTTAGAGCAGCTACAAAAATGTATTATAACTATGGGAAGTATGGCTTTCACAATAGCAAATTTCACAAGCAGACCATGAGGACTTATAAGGAAGTGACACCGTTTAGTGTTGAAAGCAAAGAACTGCCAACTTAAGTCTATATCCAGTGAAAACATCTACAGATATGAAGGGGAAGTTAAAGGATCCTTCACATAAGGAAAATTAACAGAATTCTTGCCAAGAAAACTTTGCTAAAAGGATCATTTCCAGATGGAAGAGCAATTATGTCAGAGATAAATGAGAACATCAGAAATGAAGAAACGGCAACGTAAATAGTAAACATCTGGGTAGCGGTAAACGTCCTTCTCTTGTGTTTTCTTGAATTGGGTTTGAGAGTTCAAAAGCAACATTGCAGTTTTCTGATGGTGGACATATTTCAGTGAAATGTAACTATACATAAAGGAGAGATCTATGAAATCACACATATAGTTTAAGGTTTTTACGTTCCACTTGAAGGGGTAAAATACTGATTATAGGTATACTGTGAAGATACGCACCTAAGAAAATGTATAGCCAATAATAAATTTAATTGTATATGTATGCAGTGCATAATATTTATGGTCCCTGCATGCTGTTAGTACATGTACAGAACACATTTTAATTCCTTTATTCATCCAGTTTCCTTTCCCATCTCTTCGTTCTGCTCCATCTCTTCATCCTGTTCCCATTTGATAAAGATTTCCCTATTTCCTCTGCTTTGTCTTTTATTTTTCTCCTTATTTATACTGTGTAGTATTCATGTAAAGATAAAGCATGTAATATTTAAGCTTGTGTGTCTGACTTACCTAAAATTATGATCTTAAGGTCCATCCGTTTTCCTACAAATAAGTCAAGTTTCTTCAAAGCACAGTCGTACTCCCTTGTGTAAAATATCATGTTTTCTTTATCCAAGGATATTCATGCAGAGTTGATATTAACATTGTAATGATAATTACTTTGTATCTGAGTTTTGGCCATGGATTCAATGGTAAGCACAATAGCCTATTTCCTCATATTGTAAAATAATAAATCCTTTAGGGATTCTGCATAACTCCTCTAGTTCATAGAAAATGTGGCTAACCAGGGCCATTGAACCTTATTTGTTATTTTATCCACAAAGATATAGGATCTCTCTGAAATATTGCCAGGGCTACAGGAAGTACAATATAAGACATTTGAGTATTTTACAAACTTACACTTAACTTTCTTTAATCAAAAGTCAATAACATGAGGAATAATACATACTGTCTCCCCAGTTTAGCTATTAATATACTGATAAACATATTCCTAGCCATCAAAGTGAAATAATTACCAGTAGTGAAATTATTAGCTATGAAAAATAATAAAAGTTAGAAAAATGATTTTAAAATTTATGGATATAATAAGTGATATTTTAGGAAGAAAATGCAATAATTTTAAAAATATTCATCTTGAAAGAATTGATAATTCAGTGTTTATTTTGAAAAACTAAGACAAGAATAACAAAACTAGAGAGTAGGATGGTTTTAAAACTAGATCTACTTTCCCCTTTCTTCTTTTTATACTTTTTTCTTTCATGTGTTACTCAGTTTTTCTTTTTTTATGGAAACTTTTTTAAAAAACATTTTTATGTATTTAGTACAGGGTGTAGAGGGTCTCATTACACAAATCAGACTTACAGTGATCTTCCTGTTTTCAGTCTCCCAAGCCCTGGGATTACAGGCTTACATCACCACATCCAGTCTCAATCACTGTCTCAGTGTGCCCTGTGGGCAGGGCTGGCATGGCATGCTGGGGATCAAACCTCAGTCCCTGTTTCTGCGTAAGCAGGTGCTTTAATCTGCTGACCTATCTGACTGGCCCAGATCCATAGTTTTTCTAATCCTGCAGAAAAGCAGTAAAATAAAATAAAAGTAAAAGTAAAGGGGAAAAAGCTATAAAGAGAGACACACAAGAAAAAACTGTAATTATAATATAATGTAGCATGGAATTCCATGGCAGTGACCTAAAAGTACAGAAAAAAGTTCTATCAAGTTGTTAATTGCTAAAATTTTCTCAAATAGAAAGCAAAACATGAGTAACTCAATATTTATAGAAGAAATTAGAAAAGTAATTAAATAAAATACTGAATGGGAGCCAACAGGAACTGGAATAAAGTAGAACATATAAAGTCTATTTTTTAACATATTAACTTGCAGTCTTATTTCTATTGATAGTAAAAAGAAGGAAAACTTAATTAATTTCTAAATCAGTGCAACATTAATGTAGAATCATTATCAAGGTAGAACAAGGTGCACGCTTATAATCCCAGTGCTGGGGAGGCTGAAAACAGGAGGAACACACTCAGATTGTGCTGCATAGTGAGACCCTGCACAAAATTAAACACAAAAAATAATAACAGCATATTTCTCCTCACAAATCATCAAGTTAAGAAGAGCATGGAGTAAAGTACTTCAAGTCCTACAAGGAGACAAATTCCAACCCAGGCTGATATACTCTGAAAAACTCTGTTTCAAGTTTAGTAGAGAAGTGGAATACTTCCATGACAACGAACAACTAAAAAAATCCATGACAACCAAACTAACCCTACACAGATTAGTAAAAGACATTCTAGAAAGATAACAAAATGCCCACAATTCCAAGAATGACAATAGAAAGGACCCACCAAACATGGCAAACAAACACAGGAGAAAAGTGGGAGAGCAACAGCTGGAAAATAGCATGACAAATACAATTCAATGCATATAAATTATAATGACCAATATCCATGGAGTCAATCCACCAATTAAAGGAAATAGACTGGCAGAGTGGATTAAGAAATAAACTCCAACAATATGCTGTATAAAAGAAACATGTTTAACCCAAAAAGAAATTCATAGTCTGAAAGTCAAAGGATGGAAAATAATACTACGTGCTCTAAGACCTCAGAAAAAAACAGTGATAGGTATTCTGTTTGCAGAAAATCTGAACTTCAAAACAAGAATGGTCAAATGAGATAAAGAAGGTCACTGTATACTAGTTAGGGGAAAAATTCAAGAGGAAGAGATAATAGTCATGAATATGTATACACCAAATATGGGAACACTCAACTGTATAAGACAAATTTTAAAAGACATGAAACAAGGATCTGGGTTCAACCCCCTGTTCCAACATAAATAAATAAATAAAATGTTTTTCCTTTAAAAAAATAAAAAAATAAAGGACATGAAAGATCTAATAACCAATATCACAATCTTAACAGGGGATCTTAACCCCCCCCTTATCTCAAAAAAAAATAAATAAATAGGTTAAGCAGACAAAAAGTTAGCAAAAAGGTAGCAGAACTAAACCAAACTTTTGAACAAATGGACTCAATGAAAATATATAGAGTGTTCCACCCAACAATATTGAATACACAGTCTTTTCAGCTGCACATGAGATATTTTCCAAAATAGACCACGTACTAGTCCAAGATCATGATTAAATATATGTGAGAAAATATAAATCATCCCATGTATATTATCTGACCAAGGTGCAAAGAAACTGAATTTAACAATAAAAGAAACCACAAAAACCTCATAAACATATGAAAATTAAATAACACCCTCCTCATCAACCAATGGGTTACAAATGAAATTAAATAAGAAATTAATCAGCATCTATAATCCAATAAATTTAAACACAATTTATGGGAATTTGTGGGATGCAATGATAACAGTTCTTATAGGGAAATTTATAGCAGTGAACTCACACATTAGGAAAACAGAGAGATAACAAATACCCTAATGTCACACCTCAAGCTTCCAGAAAAAAAAAAGAGCAAACCAAGCCCAAAGACAGGAGGAAATTATAAACATTAGGCCAAAAGTTAATTCAATTGAGACAAAGAAAACAATACAAAGAATTAATGAATCCAAAAGCTGGTCATTTCAAAGACTGAATAAAACTGATAAACCCCTAGCCAAGCTCCTCAAAAAGAAGAAAGAAAAATAACTCAAATTCAAGGAATAGCAAATGAAAAGGAACAAATTACTACAAATCCTGTGGAAACTCAGAAGATTATCAATAGCCATTTTGAAAATCTTTACTCTCACATATGGAAGATATAGAAGAAATGGGCAGATTACTAGATAGGTACAAAATGCCAAACTAAAGAAGATATAAAAACTCTGAACACCCCAAAATCAGCCAATAGCAACAAAGAAAAGAAAAGGTCCTGATAGATTCACAGCTAAATGCTACAAGAATTATGGAAAATATTTAATCCCAATACTCCTCAAACTTTTCAGTGATATTGAAAGGAAATTAATACCCCCAATATCATTCCTGTACACAAGTAGTGTACTGATACCAACATGGGAGAAAGATCCAACCAGAAAAGAATTTCAGGCCAATCTAACTCATGAACATACATGCAAAAATTCTCAGTAAAATACTAGCAAATAGAATACATCAAATCATCAAGAAGATTATGCACTACAATTCAGGTAGGATACATCTCAGGGATACAAGAATGGTTCAAAGTACACAAATCTATAAATGCAATACACTATATCAATAGAGCCAAACCCAAAAACCACATGATCATCTCGATGCAAAAAAGGTTTTTGACAAAGTCTAACACTTACTCATGATCAAATCCCAACAGAAAATTGGAATAGATGGCCTATACCTCAACCTGATAATAGCCACCTAAGACAAACCAGAAGCCAACATAAATCTAAATGGAGAAAAATTGACAACTTTTACTTTCAAATCAGGTACAAGACAAAGATGTCCTCTATCATTTCTCCTATTCAATATAGTTCTGGAATCATTAGAGCCATTAGACAAGAGAGAGAAATAAAAGGAATAAGAATTGGTAAAAAAGAAGTTAAACTATAATTATTTACAAATGACATGATACTCTACTTAAAAGACCCAAAAAACTCCAAGAAGCTAATAGAATTAATAAACAAATTCAGCAGCATATAGGATACAAAGTCAACACCCAAAATCAATAGCATTCCTCTACACAGATAACAATCACACTGAGAGAAAAATTAGAGAAACAATACCCTTCACAATAGCATCCAAAAAAATGAAATACTTAGGAATTAATCTAACAAAGGAAGTAAAAGATCTATACAGTGAAAATTACAACCCCCTAAAATAAAGTGATTGAAGAGGATTTCAAAAAATGGAAAGTTATTCCTTGCTCCTGGATAAGAAGAACCAACATTGTGAAAATGGCCATACTCCAAAAATTGTTACACAGACTTAATGCAATCCTTATCAAAATAGCTTCAACGTACTTCACAGATCTAGAGAAAGCATTCTTAAAATTTATTTGAAATTAGAAAAGACCCAGAAAAGCAAAGGCAATCTTTGGCAACAAAGGCAAAACAGGTGGTATCACAGTCCCTGACTTGAAATTGTATTACAAAGCTACTGCAATAAAATCAGCATTGTACTGGAAAAAAAAAAGACCCAAGGATCAATGGAACAGAATAGAAGATACAAATACAAATATAAACACATGCAGCCATCTTATCTCTGACAAAGGGGAAAAGCACATTCACTGGAAGAAAGATAGCCTCTGTAACAAATGGTCCTGGAAAAACTGACTCTCCACATGCCAAAAACTAAAACTTGAGCCAGGTCTATCACGATGCACTAAAGTCAAAGTGGATTAAAGATATAAACACTAAAACAGAAACACTAAATCTTCTGGAAGTAAACTTAGATGAAAACCTTGAAGACCTAGGAATAGCAGATAGTTCATTAACAAAATCCAGACTACACAGGAAATATCCCAAAGAATCAACAAGTGAATCTCATCTTATTGAGAAGTTTCTGCATGTCAAAAGAAATCACCAACAGATTGATAAACCAACACGCAAATTGGGAAAAAATCATAACCAACAATCACTCACACAAAGGACTTCTATCTAAATTATATAAGGAACTTAAAAAGTTAAAGACCCCATCCAAAAATGGATGGGGTCTTTAATGGATTCATTTGAGATGAATACATATTCTGAGAGGAAGAAATACGAATGACAAATAAGTACATGAAAAATGTTCCACAGCACTGACCACTTGAGAAATGAAAATTAAAATAACATTGAGACACCATCTCACCCCAGAAAGAATAGCTATTATAAAGAAATAAACTAATAACAAATGCTGGAGAGGCTGTAGGGGAAAAGGAAACTTTCTCCACTGCCGGTGGGACAGTAGACTGGTACAACCACCATGGAAATCAGTGTGGAAACTCCTCCTAAGTGTAGGACCAGAAATCCCATTCAATCCAGCTATTCCTCTTCTGGATATTTCCCTAAAAGAACTGAAAATATCGTTCTATAGTGATATATGAGCACCCACGTTTTTTGCAGCACAATTTGTCACAGTCAAATCTTGGAAACAACCAAAATGTCCATCACTTAAGGAATGGATGAAAACAATATGCTATTTTTATACAATGAAGTAGCACTTAGCTATAAAGAAAGACAAACTTAAAAACTTTATAGGTAAGTGGATACTATATATATATATATATATATATATATATATATATATATATACTGAACTTAAGGATTAAACAGCAAAGATGAGAGAAAGGAGAACAGATAGGCAAAAAGGAAGGAGGAAAAAATCACGCATGTATATATACAGGATAGTTGAGATGATTGTACCAATAATTTACATCAGTTTTTTGAAAATAGCAGTTAATGTTTAGAATTCTCACCTTGACTAACTCTGTATACAGATATCTGTGATCTGAGCAACTACATCAAGGACAGCAACGTGTAATACAAAACCCATGGTTGAATACCTCTTATCTTGGTCTTCTAAATGTGTACTGTTTCTAATGTCTTATCAATTATTATACTCTCTTTTAGAAAACATCTTTTTTTAAAAAGACAATGAAATAAATTAAGATTTCTTTAAAGCAAGTGTCAATATTCAATTATTTGTCCAATTTGCATAACTATATCTGTTAATGTCAGCAACAGATTTGACATTAAAACTAGATAATATAACAACCATTGTTAAGTAGCTATTCCTGTTTTGAAAATCTGTAACATACATATTGTTGTATGTTACCCTGTCTCCCTCATTTTTTCTATTTGCTTTTGCTTCTGTTTTTACTCTTCAAAATAAAAGTAAATTATAACTTAAAAATAAAAATTAAATAAAGAGCACTACAGAAGATAGAATAAGAGGGGTCAGCAAGGTAGCTCAGAGGACTAAAATGCTGCTTAGGCAAGCACAGAGACTGCAATGTAATCCCTGGCACCACATGCCACTCCTGCCCTGCCCCCAGGGCCACAGAGTCCTGGTGTAGTGGTTTTCACTTGTAATCCCAGTGCTGGAGAGGCTAAAAACAGGAGCGTCACTATGAGTCCAAGCTGCATAATGAGACCCTGTAACAATCAAATACATTTTTAAAAAAGAAACTAAAAACCAAACCAAAAGGAAAATAAATAGTTTGAAAGCCATATAATATAGCACTATACTTATTCAAGATAAAAATATCTGTTGGGCTCCTGATCTGCAATGACTTTCATTTCCACAGAGAACTTGGAGGCTCAACATATTTAATTTCATTGACTTTAGATTACCCCTGAGGTTCAAAATCAGAAAGGAAACTTTAGCAGCCTCCATCTTTACATCTTACCTGTATACTCATTTCACTGTACATATTTGGATAAACTCACAAAGAAAAGTCATTTCTAACAAATTTTTGAATGAGAAATATTTTTTAGATCTTTGAATCGTCCATAAAAATGAAGTCATATGTGAACGTCTAGTGCATTTGGGTCCCTGAGTAAGGGTGCCGAAGAAACCAGGACACAGGGGATGCAGAGCACAGGCAGTAATTGCAACTGCATACTGCTGTTTATTATTGAGTTTCTTTTATATGATATCAGCACAAAGGAAGCACAGAATGTTACAAGTTGATTTCAGCACAAAGGAGGCAAAGAATGTTACAAGTTGTTACAAACTGTTGTTACAAACTTTACCTTGCAGAAACCCACAATCTTATCTGATCAGCAGGAAGCATGACTCTATAACTTATCTTATGATATCAAGCGGCTTAAAATAAGTAACATAGCAGACATTGTCCCAGTTCCCTTCACTGTCTCAGTTCTCCTTAAATCAATCTTGTTTTTGTAAATACTCTTTCTTCTACATACTAAATATACTGAGGGCTTCTTCCTGTGTACCCAGGCATGCAGAACTTGTGATCATGAGATAAGGGGAAGAGAACATTTTCTCCTCCTAGTTCTGGCCTGCCAGAACTGGCCTCTATCCCAGTCACCGCTCTTGCATAGCTCTAGGGTGACAGGGAGCCACATCAGCATTTCCAACAGTCGTATACAAATAAAAGGCCCATAAATATATTTTAAATTAGAAAAACTCTATTATATTACTTTTTCTTCTTTGATACTGATGCTCTTAGTAAGTGCTTTATGCATTTGCATCCGAAATATATTAATAGTAATGTCAATACTGTTACATAGTGGCCTGCCTGAGAAGTTGGCACTCTGAAGTGGGAAATATCTAATTAGTGTATCTCTTACTCAATCACTTGCAATATGGTATCACGCTGTCCATAAAAGGTGCAACTTTAAAAGAACTAAGATGTCTACTGTCAAGAAAGGGAAGTATAATGGGAAAATAATGTACTAAAGTTCTATTCTGTACAATCAGTCTGCTAACGTTTCCATGCTTTATCTCAGCCAGACTGCCTGTGAACTCTGAAGATGGTAATACTTTTATTATCAGATGAGGGTCTTAATTTCATAGAATTTAAGGAACTTAAGTATGTAATAAGAACAGAGTTGGAATTTGGACTCAATTTATTATTTGCTTCTACTACCCAATTCTATCTCTACAACAAGAGGAAAAAAATGAATTATTTAAGAAAAACATACGTATCCCTTAACATAGTGTTCATATTAGGGTTTTCTGTATTCAATTTGAAATTGAGTTTGTTACTCGTCATATCTCAGTGCATATCTGGAAAAGTGCTAGAAATAGAACTGAAATAGACATTACCTAAATCTGGGTATTTGGATTTTTTTTCTTCAAAAAAGGGAAAAGGGTCAGCAAATTTGGTTGTGCATAAGACCTTTACATCATGGTATACAGAAGCAAGAAAGTTTTTGTCTTCATTTAGTATTTAAATATTGTTTAAAAGAAATGTATAGGCACCAAATCTTAGTTCTAGAATTAAAGTCCTCAGTCCCAAGAATTCCATTTTTATTGTGGATAGCCAGATTGTGCTCCAGGAAAATATTTGTGGCATTCCATGTCACCTCATAGCCTTAAAATCCTCAATAAACATTCCACTTGTAGAAAACTAGTAGCTTAGTCAATGAGATCTTCATTTCCCAGTTTCCTTAAAGATAGAGTATTCAGGGCTGTGGATAGCTCAGCAGTTGAAGTGCCTGCAAGGACCTGAGTTTTGTCCCCAGTACCACATGCCTTGCGGGCCCCAGATCCCCACATGCACTGTGCTGATCAAACACTGAAACTGGGCATGGTAGAACACACCTGTAATCCCAGCACGGTGGAGGCTGAGACAGAAGGATCACTAATGAATGCAAGCTGTGTAGTGACACCCTGGACCAAATAAATAAATTAATCAAATTAAAATTAAAAAATACAAATTAAGTAAAATTAAATCATTTTGCAAATATATATAACAAACTTTTATACAGAAGGTAACACCATTGCACCCATGATAATCATACAGTCAAAGTAAACAGCATGGGAAAGGTTGGAGTATGACCACAAACTATTATAAGCTCCATTTGGCTAAATAAATGTGGCAGTCAGAAATGCATATTCCAAAACCTCAGAACCAATAGGGCTAGTTTGGAGTAACCCAGGGAACTGAACACATGCCACTGTGGAAGCTAGTAAAACATTTCTGATTAAATAATTTCTACTGCTTCTAGTGCTGATTCTGAAGTTCCAGTACACGAAGGATGTGTAGAAGTTTGTGGAGACCAGGAGCGATGACACCTTCAAAGAAGCACTGGAACCTGCATCTTTCCATCCCACCTTTGCCTCTCCTCAGCAATGCCATGAGTGACATAAAGGCAAATGTGGTACTGGTCGCCGAGTCACATAGCACTTTACGCAGTACTTAGGACGCTGGAGGAAGGGGCCCCGCCACGACAGCACGATCCGTGGATCCAGCTACAACTCAGACACTCAAGTCGTACAGGAACCGCAACGAGGAGGAAACTGCATCCAACCGCAGTGGAGAAATACTTGCAGAGCTTTCGTAACTTTTTCTTGTGGTGGATTCTCATCAGAAACACGGGAAAGAAAAGTCCTGGAAACATTTGCAGTTTAGTCAGCTGTCACGTGAGAGAACCAAGGCCCACCGCTGTGGTGCTCACCACAGAGCTCTCTAAGGCACGCGCAAATTGCAAATAAACACGGAGCAAATTCTCCCTCCTGACCCCATGCAGCCCTGCGTCGCATAAAGCCAAAAATGCATTCACCCTCCACTGAAAAAGAAAAAATCACCACTTATCTGTCATTTTTGGGTACTTCTTCCTGGTTCACAGTCTTCCCTAGAAGCCATGTAAATTAAATATAGAAATATAAACTTCACTCTTTTTTTTTTTTTTTTTTTTTTTTTTTGCAGTACTGGGGATTGAACTCAGGACCTTGCATTTGCCAGGTCCTGATAGCTCAGATACTCTACTGAGCTCTCTTCCCAACTCAAATTTCACTCTTATTAAATCATCTTGTTAGTAAATTAATAGGAGAAAGGGGAAATTTTTCTTTGTAAATTAATTAATATAATTAATTATTTAAATGAAATTAAAACATGGATAAATATAATACCCATACGTATAAAAGATCTTGTTTATATAATTGATTTTGTGGAATAATATTAATAATGACCCCCCTCCTCCCACATTTTGCCCTTAGGACTTACCTTGACTGATTAAAGGTTCCCTGCCTTGTGGAGTGCAAGGCTTCATTCTAGAAGGATTGTGTTTTTCGTATTTCTGCATTTTACTGAGTGATTGCACTTTTTCTATACTGTACCCTGCATTTGAATTTGGAACAGTCTTCTTTGCTTGCTGTATTAATATTTAATTACTGTTCATTAAATATCTCAAAACTTTAGCAACCTAATGCAGCAAATGTTCATTACTTCATTCAGTGTTTCAACATCGGAATCCGCGAAGTGCTCAGTTAGGTGCACCTCTGTCCAAGAGATTTCGCAAAGTTTTGGTCAGATGCCTGAGGCTGCAGCCTTCTGCCTCCCTGAGGAAGACAGCAAAGGAAAAGAAGTTAATCAAGACAGTGAAAGGCGTCACTGAGCACAATACTAGGTGCCCACCTTTATCATTAAAAACAAAACTACAAAGTAATTATCGTACATAATGTTTTATCCTCTGCATCCTGACCTGGTTTTTGTACATAATGCTTCTACAGAAGCTATATTCCATCAAAAGCACTGTTAATAAAATTCAAGTTTATATTTCTATAATAATTTCTCTATCCTGGTAATCTTTGAAAGAGATGGATGGTCATTTTCTCTATTTCAAAATATTTGCCACATGAAAGCAATTACCATATTTAATGCCTTGCTATTGTGATTGTATTTTTAATACTGCACTGATATTAGCCATAGTCACATCTTGTCATGTGATCTATATAACAATTAAATTTATAAAGACTATTTTTTCTTATTATCCATGTTATAGCAAACTGCTAATCTTATAAACTTTGTCACTGGTGTGGTCACCAAACTCATACAATGCAAAACATAAAGAAATTCAAAAGTTGATTTAAAAATATTTGTTGAGCCACAGAGATAGCTCAGCAGCCTAAGCACCTCCCAGGGTCCTTGTTCGAGCCCCACTATCGCATGTAATGCTGGCCCCACCCTGGGCACACCGAGCCGTCCCCCACCACCAAGACCTGTCATGATGGTGCATGCCTGTAATCACAGTGCTGCGGAGGCTGAAACAGGAGGATCACTATGAGCCCGACCTGTATAGTAAGACCCTGTGCCAAATATATATAAAAATAAATAAATAAAAATATTTACTTATAAAAGCAATCATATTGCCAGGTGTGATGGCACACACCTACAATCCCAGCACTTGGGAGACCAGAGTAGGAGAATTGGCATGAGCCCTCAAAAAATAAATAAATGAATAAAAGCAATCTAAATATTTGCTTATTCTTTGCTGAATCTTTAAGGTTTCATACTTACTTCTTTTTTATTGGAAATTGAATTATTTTTAAATTTTATTTATTTATTTGCGTGTGTGTGTGTGTGTGTGTGTGTGTGTGTGTGTGTGTGTGTAGCCAGCTCAGCCCACCAGGGGGCGGGGCTGGCTGGCATGTGGTGCTGGGGGATTGAACCACAGTCCCCGTGCTTTGCTGAGCTTGTTCCAAGTAGGTGCTTTAGACCACTGAGCCATCTCACCAGCCCCCATACTTACTTCTTGACCTTTATTATTGTCTGCAATCGCCACTCAATTACACATAATCCATTCCAATTAGCAATAGTAACAACACAAGTCTATGTTCCTGGAGCTAGTGAGAATTAGAACCCATGAGCTTTCAACATGGAGTTTGTTGAAGTCAGTTTCAACAGCAATTTTTGAATGTGAACCATTTTCTCATGAATATTTACAAATAAAACTATCCTTTACAAATGTGTACTATTGTGGCTAGTTAAATATTCTAGTTATCACAGCAACTTCCTTACTAAATAAATAAATAACCCACTGGGCCCTTGTCCAAAATTTACCCCGACTCTTATTGTCTCGCCTCACCTTTTTAGCATTAAATCTGGTCCTGTCATTTCATTCATAAATCATGACAGAAGCTTTCTAACTAGTTTCCTCAGTCCTACTCTTGCCCTCCCAAATCAATTTTCCAAGCAGTAGCAGAACCATCATTTAAACAGTGCAGAGGACTTGGTGAGCCCTGCAACAGCTTTCCATCTCAAGCACATCAACAGCCCAAGCCCACGTAATAACTCCCGAGCCCTACATAATCGGATCCATTTCTTTACAGAGCTCCTCTTCTTTTCTCTCCTTCCTCCAGTCTCCACACACAGTCTTATGTGTTTTTTAATTTTTTTTAATCTTTTATTTGTTTGGTACAGAGTTTCTAGCTGGGACCCATAGTGATCCTCTCATCTCAGCCTCCCCAGAGACAACTTACCTGTGATTTCAACTTTACACACGCAAAAACTGTCCATTCAGTTGTCATCTAATTGTCATTGTTAAATGGAAATATCACCTATAAATTTTGATGTTCTCCTTTAAAGGTAAGATTTTTTTTCTTGACATTTTTCTTCTTTTTAAGAACATTCTGCTCCAAAATTCTGAACTTTCGTCTTTGATGCAATGAGGTAGGAACACTTGATTTAGTATTTTGCTTTAAACAACTATACTTAAAACCCACTTTAAGGGCTGGCCAAATAGCTCAGCAGATTAAGGCACCTGCAAGCAGGTGCAGGGGCCAGCGGTTCAATGCCTGGGCCTGCCATGGCAGCCCTGCACCCATGGCACCCTGAAAAAGTAATTGAGACTGGCTGTGGTGGCACACACCTATAATCCCAGCTCTTGGGAGGCTGTAAACAGGTGGATCACTGTGAGTCTGATCTAATAGTGAGACCCTGAACAACCTGTAGACCCTTCCCTAAAATTTACAAAAAACCCCACTTTGAGACATTAGCAGAAAGCCTACAATAGTGATTCCCGAAATAAGAGGACCTGGGGTATGTGATATAATTTTCACAGCTTTCTGGCTAGGGAGACAATCCAGAGCTGAGGTAAGAAAGGAATCCCACAGGAAGGCACAATTCAGGGGACAGAGGTGGAGAGGGAAAAGAGCAAAGAGATCCAGAAATCTGCAGATAGGTTCTTGCGAGTCTTCAGGGTAATGCTGATCAGCACACATACATGAGCAAACTGACAGCAAAGAGAAACACTCTCTCTCTCTCTCTCTCTCTCTCTCTCTCTCTCTCTCTCTCTCTCACACACCCACACACACACACACACACACTCTAAGGAGTAAGCAGAACAATTTTGGAGTTTTATTCAAAATTCAAAATCCTTTGTATTACAAGCAACCATGGTGATAAAAATTCCTAATGAAACAAGAAATAACATGGAGTACTCAGAAGGTGCAGACATGCACACGGCTATTATTTCTGGACACATTAATTTTATGCAAATCATTGTTTTTATTTAAATAAAAGAGGAAAACTAAAGAAAAATTAATTACTAAAATAATACAATAGTTTACATAAAAAAATTCACGAGATGCACTTAATCAAAGATTGAGAGGTACAAATGAAACAACGAACCTGAAGACAGGTCAACAGAAACTATTCAAGCTGAAACTTCCGAGGGAGAGAGGGTGGAAACTTATTTCCCCTGCTTCAGAACTCCGCGAAGGACTCCAACTGCGATGGAACAAAAATCTGGGTTCCTTATCCTGACTGAGTCCCTTTTGGCCTCAGCCTTTTTTCCTCCTACTGCTTCCCTACAATATTTCCTCTGGCTGAACCCGTATAGCCCTCTCAGGGCTTAGAACATGCCAAACTCCTCACCTCAGAGGCTTGGCACTTGGGCTTCTCTTCTGCCTAAAAGGGTCTTACCTTAATTTTCACACCACTGTTTTCTTATTATTTTACCTCAGCTCAATCATCACTTTCTTAAAGAAGTTTTTCTGGATAACTTTATTTAAAATATACTACTACTGTGTTCTCTTCCCCGGTGTGCTATTGTTTATTGATTCATTTATTCACATGCTTATTAGACATCTAACGCCACTAGAATTTGTTTTATGAATACAGAAATCTTGCCTGTCTTAAAATAGTGTCCAGAACATACATAAAAGCTGTGTCAGAATTAGTGTGCGAATGAATGGCAGAATGACTTGTACTGTGTAAAAGGTATATGCCAGGGAACAATGCAGTTATTAATCTCTTTTCTCATTGGGCTTACATTATAGTACAGAAATGAGACAAGTAAGCCAATTTTTAAAATATATGATGAGTAAAGCAAAATAGAGTCTGTCTTCAATACCATAGCTTGGCTGCCACCCATCTGGATTGGAGGTGAAGAGAAGAGTGTGGGCAATTGGGAAATTTCACTTATCAGAGTGATTTCTAAGCTAAGATCAAAAAGATTAGGAGGAATTAGCCTCAGAAAGAAGAATGGAAAAGCAGAAAGAAGATTTCACTGAAGACACCACCTGTCAGGGACTGAAAGAATTTCTACAAAGCCTGACTCCAGAGGGCAAAGAGAAGGTGGGAAGAGAGGAACAAGGTAACAGCAAGCTCCGACAGACCTTTCCTGACATGTGACTTGGAAGAGGCAGGTGACAAGGGTCCAAAAGTGTTACTGAGGAGACTTCTAATTGAGAGAGGAAGGCACACGGGCATGAGGAAGCAGTGACTCTGAGACACAGGGGTGAAGTCTGTGGCGGGGTTGATTAGCAACAAGGGTCAGTCCCTCAGTAGCCTCCATCATCCCAATTAAGGAGGAAATGGAAGGAGAGCCTGAGATGCGAAGTAGTGACATTTTCCTCCTTCAACACATTTTGCTTCAAATAAAAAGTAAATAAAGAACAAATTTGTTTGAAGCCAGGCTGCCAAAAAGGACAATCACAATGCTTCTAATGAAACTAAACGGGAAGGTCTAATGTTGATAATTCACCAAACCAGTGGAAGTTTAACTAGTAAGTCATGGAATAATTTCCAAATGTACATTATAAAATATTCATACAGTGTACATAAAGTTAACCTTTTATTATGGTGAACTCTAATACTTAACTTTGCTGAGGTTGCTGGTGATGCTGCTATTTTATAATATAATTCACATAACATACAGTTAATCATTTAATGAACTTTAGAATATTCATCATGCTCTGTAGCCATCACCATTGCCCAGCTCTAATTTTCCATCACTTACCCATAAAAACTTGTGCTTGTGCCTCATACCCTGACATTCGCTATTATTTTTAAATCATAAATATTAACATAAATGTACATTTTCCTATTAGAAGAAAAAAGTTCATCTTTGTTCTTTATTTAAAGTTAGTTTAAATAAATAATAACGAAGCTGTTTACTTTTCCAATTTTTTTACTTCATGACTTTTATTAAGTTCGCTGTAACCCATAGCAGTCATTCATTAATTAATTATTGTTATTTTTATTAATTTTACTGAGAAACAAATAGCAATGAGACCATTTCAAAACAGGTTAGTAGGACAGTTACAATAATTAATACATTGTAGCTGTATATCCATCCTATTTATAATATATATATATATAATGATCCTTAATTTTGTTTTTTTATTAATTTTATTGAGAAACAAATAGCGATGAGAGAGTTTCAAAACAGGTTAGTTAGGATAGATATACAGCTATTTTTTCTTAATTCAATGAGAAGGAAGATTTGTACTAATAGTGTTTGGACAGGATATCCTGTCTGCATCTTGTACTATGAATAACCACAATGAAGACAACAATATGCAATGTATTAGCTATTGTAACTGTCCTACTTTTCCATTAAAAAGCAACTTATTGCTCAAAGGAATTGTCCTGGTAGTAGTAAAATTAACATAGATAGCAGTCACATTTTGAGATTCAGTTTTTGAAGCGTCAGTTAGATATAAATCCACACTATCAACTTGTGCCATGTTGCATGTTTGAGATTGTAGAAATGTGTGCTCTTGTACATCACGGTACTGGATTTAGTCAACATAATTTATGTGCACTGAGTAACTAAGACAGTCTGCAAACCTCTTAAATTGTCTAATGTATAATCAGGGTGTGCCGCGCTTCAGCTTAACCCAGTCTGTTACTTGTGTTAGGAAAGGAAGACAGTTGAGCCTTCTTCTATGGAGTATCCCGGTTGCCACCTACCTGCTGCGCAGCCCTTCCAGACCTAGCACAATATCCCCCTCCCCCACCCCAACCTCACCTGACCACTCTCCTCTCCTTTCTGGAACACTCCTTGGCATGTTCACTCAGAAAACATTCTGCTGCCACTTAACTGTGCTAACAGAAAGAAAAAGAATGGTGGGTTTTGTCTCAGAAATTTAAGAGATCCTTTACATTCCAGTGATCTTTAGCAACTAGAGTCCCTACAGAGTAGTACGACCATTTCAGTGGTTCAGCCATTACTAAACATTTTAACCCCTATTTTGAAATTGCCAAATAATACAGACCACTTTCCAGAGCAACCTTTCTGCAGAGGATCTTTGCCCCCTACAAGTAGCTTTCCTTTCTGGATTGGTCTTCAATCTCATCTGTCTACCCTGATAATGGTTTCTACATCAGAGTCTGAACTATTGCTTCCTCTTTAATTTTAAGTGAAAAATATATTTCTCTCCAATGAAAAAATTAGGTGTAAAAAAATTTTTACAGGTTGAGCATTCATTTCTCTATGAAAAATGCCTCAAATTCATAAATTCACTGGGTGACTTTTTTGTAGATCTATCAAATGATTTTCTTCTTCCAGAAGTGCCTGAGTAACTTGAAAAGAAAAATACAAAGAACAAATTTATAAAAAACTGATTTTTAGTAAAGTTATATAAATCCATATAGTGTAAATTAAAATGGAGACCAGCCCTGAAGAAACCCTGAGCAAAGAGGCCTCCTACAATACCCTTAACCTTGTTTGATTATCAAATGTAAATGCAACTGAATTTGGCTATTTCTTATACATACTTGTGTTAAAGAAAAATAGGATTTAAACTCGACCATCAGAAGTAGACAATGAACTCACACTTAAGTAACTAAGTATTTTCAAAGGGACAGACCAAGTAAGACAATCATGTATTTGTAGCCTCAATCATCAAATTCTTTGTCCATCTTATGAAAGTTTGCATTCTCTACACAGCTTTTGAGCCACTTCAGCTTGGGAGCTCCCCAACCCATAACTTACTACCTGCTCAAATATACAAACTAAAATTTGATTATGCCTCAGTTTACTTTTAAACAATACAATTAGACACATCATAGAAAATCATGAATAAAAGAGTCAATGAATCACATAGTCTAGTAAGAGATATAGAGAGGCATTTTATGAAGCAAAATTTCAGAATTATGAATATGTATTCTATACATAAAAATTGAAAAGACAGATTAAAAAAAAGTGTTAGCACATTTCCAGCAATGTCTAAGGAAACTAAACTGGGAAAACCTGTTCCATTTTGTATGAATAAGAGGAAATGAAACCAGTCTCTTTCACACTTTTCATTTTCTGATGACTACTAAAATACTAAAAGAAAACCCTGCAGTAATGACTCGTTGTAGGCCAAGTATTTAAAATGCATAACTCTTTTTTATCTTTTCTTAAATTTTAAGACCCATGAAGACAAGGAATATATCTTGTACTGACAAAGAGAAGATGCTCAGCAATATTTGATGAAGGAATTTTATGAATGATTTGAATTACTAACACCAGTTTTTAGCTCACTTCTTGGTCAAAGGAAGCCATAGTGGAGCCTAAATGTGAAGTACGGAGGGCTTTTAGAATACTAGAAAAGTAAGACACTATGAATGAGTCTTTTACAAGTTGATAATAAGAGAAATTTTGAGTAGGCAGTCAGATGTTGCCCCTGTCCAAGGGCCAAGGATACGAATTGATTCTTTCTTTCTTTCTTTCTTTCTTTCTTTCTTTCTTTCTTTCTTTCTTTCTTTCTTTTCTTACCTTCTTTCTTTTCTTTTTGTGGTACCAGGGATCAAACTCCATGACCTTGAACTTGGGGGGGGGGGATAGTTATGCCTCCTGAGCTATATCCCTGGCCTCAAGGATAAGAATTGAATTAATTCAATGCAATTGAGACTAGGTATTTCATCAGAGATTTAAGAGATCTAGGGTTGAGAACCAGCCTGTCTAAATTGTACAGAACCTAGAGAATATAAATAATAATAGAGGAGAAGTGTTTCTCTTTTTATGAGTCCTTAGAAGATGATACAATTTAGATATGGCCTGAGCGTGTCTTCAAAGGTTTACTGCTAGAATACTGGTCCCTGTGTGCTCTTGCTGACATGGTGAAAGCCTAATGAAATAAATGAATCTCATGCTAGAAAAAAAGGGCGGTGGGGTGAGGGGGAAAAAGAAGAGAATTGAAATGTGTTAAATACATAAATACATGTACCAATCACCTGTAGTGAATGCAATCATTAATTGTGTGCTGCAACCAGGTACTAATAATA
>NW_004524715.1:2289416-2292586 GCF_000260255.1 Octodon degus
CTAAATCAAAATACATCCCTTCGTGAATGCAATCATTAATTGTGTGCTGCAACCAGGTACTAATAATATATATATATATATATATATATATATATGGGGAAAAAAAGAGGCATGGCCTTACAGGATGAATTTAATAATTGAGAATTCAGCATAGCTTTCTCAAGACCGCTGTGAGTTCCCATGAATGAGAGTCATTGTAAGAAGAGCATGCCTGGCCCTGAATCCCTGACTTCCTGTCTCATAATGGGGTATCTTTCCCCCATAAGCAATGCCACCAGGATGCCATCCACCATGAGATGATGTAGAAAGAAGGCCATGGCAGGTGCTAAATAGTTGCTGGCAACAAGTTCCTGGATCTCTTGAATTCTGAGCTAAATAAGTCTCTTTTCTTATAAAGTGCTCAGCTCAAGTATTTTTTTCCTGACAACAGATCCTATGAGAGAGGATTAGTTTAGCAGATCTCACTCACATACCACATCAGCAATGTGGGCTAGCTGGATGTCTGGAACCTTGAGGGAGACAGTGCTGTACAAACATACAAGTTGACTTAAAATAATTTTTTCCTTAAATCTAATGCAAACTTGCAATCTAGTTTATTTTATAATTGTGATCAGGAACTGCTAATTTTCTGGTAGTTCCTAATTGAGGATCACAAGACCTAAGACCTCAGAAGTGACCAATAAATGCTGAACAAATGCAAAATCATTTTCCCATTGAAAAGTAATATATCTCAAAAGACCTTATACCTATCTCATTAATAATGTGCAATATGACATTTTATGGAATTTGTTGACTTTCAAAAATTAAATGAAATTTAAATAGCATTAGCATCTTCCACGTAATTTCTCCTGTTTGTTTCAAGGTCATATTTTATCAAAATTTATTCTTTATGTTTGCTTTTATTAGTAGATGTTTGCAGTACATATAGTTTACAGTTATCTTGGAGATAGGTACATGTACATAATATAACTTGTTTCCTATTTTTAGCTCCCTTCCCTCCACACCCCCCCCCCAATGATGAGTGAAATAAACCAGACACACAAGCTTAGCTACCTTATAGTCTTCTGGAACTGTGAGGCAAAGTATAAACAAAGAGAACAATAAAGGATGAATCTCTTCCCCATGTGTAAGAGATCTATTGCCCTATCTCCTTTAATTGTCCAGTCCAAGACGCCAAAAGATAAGGACTGAGGGGAGAGGAAAGGGAGATAAGTGAAGTTCTTCCGTGCACAGAAATCTAATAATCTCAATGAGCATAAACATTATATACTACAAATATGAACTAAAATTAATAATATCAAAAAGAATGAGATTTCATTCTTACCAAGAAAAGGAACACAATTAGCAACATTTTTCATCTTTTTTTTTTTTATGAACTTTGTTAGTTATCTTGTGCCAAAAGTCCTTGGAAGCTACTAGAGAAGTAGGCCAGTGCAAAGTTTTGGGGTTTTGTTAATGAAAACTTCTATAAACTTCCAGGCAGTAAATGTCAGATGCTGGGCTAACAGTATCTCCAACCCACCAGTCTTGCTCTATTACTGACTCCGGGAAAAGTTTAAACAAAGGTCTTTTTCCGTTAAGAAATATGACTGCTGATCCTCCTGGCTGTTAATGTTCTCATTTTCTTTTCATGCAAATGGCTTTAGAATCTTAAATGACTCATTTTCTCAACAATTAGCTTCCCATCCAAGTCTCAAACAACATTTTCATGGCAACTATTGTGTTGTACGCAATTAAATCATTCGATTTTTGCCTTGCAGTTAATTGATTGTAAGTATTCAGCCTTGAAAAAAAGTGTTATGTAAGCAAACATTGTGATATGCTCTTCAATAAAGTTAACAATGAATTAGTTCATGGAGACAGATTTTTCCTTTCATTTTTACTTTTCCTCAATAAAGGAACGCCAATACGAAGATACAAGCATGAAAACGGATCGTTCCACTCAGTGCCATATCAATAAAGCAGCCAAGAGTTACTTTCTATTTGATTACATGTCCAACAACAAGAAAAGGAATGTTCTTCAAAGAAACTCTTATAGCGGCATTTACCATTTTGCCACCTTAACAAAGGAATTACTGCAAAGCGGTCACTTTGGGATCTTCTTACTGATTCGTGGTGGGTAAGTGCCTGTAGGTACATTCGCAGGGCTCAGTGTTTGGTCTGTCGTGATGTGTCACCATCTGTGCACAAACTTCTTCAGACACATTTTTCCCTAGTCAGTAATGTTTTATAAAAATCACACATTAGTTGCTGAAATGTGTTCACAAGTTTTGCTTTTTTTCTTTTATCATTAAGCATGGTGAAAATGAGCATGTCTTCACAGACATATTTGAAAAACATACTTAACTGATCTGAGAAAGTCATTCTTTCAACAAGTTTCGAGGCTCTCCGGCTCCTTCATTCGTTCCTCCAACTTCCTTCCTGCACATCTTGCACTTTAGTATTTCTGTTTGAATCTGAGAGGACTTGCACCTCTGAAGGCTCGAGATCGAGCCATGTTTTTCTTCTTGATATATTACTGAATCTTGTCATTATAGCCTTGTTTTTTTGTTCCACAAAATGATTATATTTCCCCAAATATATCACTCTCTATACTATAAAATTTCTGTGTTCCATACTTCTGAGGCAAATTGGAAGTTCACCAAAATCAAAAACTTATTTATCAAAACAAAATTTTAAAATTTGGTGCTTTCCAATTCATTGAGGAAAGTTCACAGTACAGGAAGATGATTTTTCTAAAGTTCTGTGCATGTGGGTTACAGTCTGCCCAAGCATTCTAGGTTGAGCAATGCTATAACGAGGAGATGCCATAGAATATGAAAGACGTAACCTTAAGTTATTCAAGTAATATTTAACAAAAAGTCAAGTCAATTATCTACTGAACCAAACAAAAATTTTTGTGTTTATTTGATCTTTCTATTCAGAGCTGATTACTTAAATACAGCTAATTCTATAAGAACTCTAAAACTAAATCAAAATACATCCCTTCTCTTCGGGGCAGCTTGTTTAATCCTTGTTTCTTTCTTTCTTTTTTTTTTTCTCAAAGTTTTATTGACAAAGAGATAGCAATGAGACAGTTTCAAATCAAATCGGAAGGACAGTTTCAACAAATAATACACTGCATATATTCTTCTTAGTGGTTAATTGCTGTACAAGATGCGGATTTGTGA
>NW_004524715.1:2292686-2293294 GCF_000260255.1 Octodon degus
AATTTCTGGGATCTTGACTATTATATGTCTCGGTGTGTTTTTCATTGGGTTGAGGGTCTTTGGCATTGTGTATGCTTCTGTTACCTGAATGTCAGAGTGTTTCTCATGTTTGGGAAGTTTTCTGCTATTACTTCTGCCCATATTTTTTTAATGTCATTTTTATTGAGTTTTTCTTTCTCATTGTTGCCTATTAGTCTCACATTGTTCATCTTTGCATCATCTTGCAGGTGATGGATTATCCTTTCCTGCATCCTCATTGTTTTTAAGAGATCCTTTCTTACCTTTCACTAGCTGCACCAGCATCTTCAAGTCTGAAACTCTGTCTTCACTTTCACTTAAACAGTTTTGCAAGCTTGTGATTGAGATTTTAATTTCCTCTATATCTCTTTGACCCTGCTTCATGTGATCTATTTCTTTCCTGTGTTGCTCATTCAAGGAATCCATCATTTTTAATCTCCTCTATTTTTTTATTATGTCTTCTTTAGAAGCAGTTATAAATTCTTTTACTGCAGTGATTTTTCAGATTGGGTTTCCTCCCTATATTTCTGTAGTTGTTTCTTTACTTCAGATGCTGTGAGTTCTGAGAATTCTTTTTTTATTTCAGAAAA
>NW_004524715.1:2293394-2299904 GCF_000260255.1 Octodon degus
GCCCGAGGGGCTGGGAGAGGGTCCGGCCCACGCTGCGCCTGGGCTGGGACTGGTCCCACCGGCGCAGGGTAGCAGGAAACTCTCTGCACACTCACCGGACCTGGGCTAGGACTGGGTCTGGGGGCTCCAGGAACTGGTCAGAAAATCGAACTCGGCGGGCGGGGTGGGGGAGGCACTGCCTAATCCTTGTTTCTGATGTAGATGAGTGTATAGAAGGAGGAAGAAGAAAGGAGTGTGTGCCCAGGACTTCATTCCTGGGAAAAACTTCATGTGACAGCAGGACATTCCATAGCTGTTTGCCTCATAAAAGCACAATTGCTCTGAAACTCTTGACTCTGTGTCTCTACATGTCTTGCTTTTCTTTTTTTAAATTAATTTTAAAGAGATAAAAAATAAGAGCAATACAGAATTTCAAAACAAGATAAGAAATTAACAATGCTTATTCCATTGTACATTGTTATCTTCAAATTAGTTTCCTGTTTTTCTACAACTCTAACTTCCTATCCTCTTACATTACCTGACACAGAATTGTGGAGAGCCATTCAACACTTGACCTCTGACAAAGTCACATCAAGTTTGGAGAATCTGCAAAGCAGAGCTTCACATGGATGTGTCTCTACACACCCACTGGGCATTGTGAGGCTTATGATTCCCATGAAAGAGAGCACACAATTAATCACCTAGTGCTGTGGCGTAACTTAATTAAGTGCATGAAGCTCTTTCAGAGGTTGACTCCTTGTCTCCTACCTTGTAAACCTGCAGAAAGGGACAAGCCTAAGCCAAGAATATTTAACAATAACAAGGAATTTTAGAGTCAACATCTTGAGGCAGTGAGAAAGAACACTCAAGAGCTGAGTGTGAGGCAGAAATAGAACAGAAAGAACAATGGTTAAGTATCCATAACTATTCCTAGTTTATATGGAGTATAAGCTAAGCAAAATTTAAATTGTTTCTCACTTACAGGTAAAAAGCCACATTTGTTAATTTTTGCATAAAGAGAGTTTATGTAAGCACTCATGTATAAATAAAGGCTACTGATTTTGCTCTGTGTTGAAGAGACACAACACACTCTTCTTTCCTCCTAACCCCACTATATTTCTCTGAGTCTTTCCTCTTCACCTCCCGCTTTCCTCTCTCCTCAGCTTGTTGTTCCCTTGAAGCTGAGCTGGACCTCAGCACAGAACTGTATCTGAAGTTTGTCACAGTGGGATAAATAATATCTATGACATGTCATGTGAGAAACACACAATTTGTGTTCACCTTTTCATGACATCTGCAAGAATGACTGGATTAGCCTGAGTCCTCCACTTTCACCAGCACTACTATATAGTGGGTGTTAACTCTTAGCACCACAACCTGACTCAGAAACACCACAGAATTCATATGAAACTGTGTGGCAGCCTGGGATCCCAGGAAGCACACGCTGCTGCAAAGTTTATTGAAAAGTGCTCCAGAATCAACTCCTATGGAAAAGAAAGAAGTAAGATTTGACAGCAGGATTTGAGATGAAACGCAGAATCAGCTATCAGAGGGAGGTCAGAGGTTGGGGTGGTTTTATGTGTTTGTCATTGGTGAGAAAACCAAGCCTTCATATTCTCAAATAGAGCAGTCATTGAGCATAGGCTACTCCTCAAAAAGGAGAGAAATACGTGTAACTTCGGGAGAAGTAGCTCTGACAAGAGCAATTTTCAAGGAAATGTGAGCCAGAGGGCTTCCAGCAGGTAGAGCAACAATCTTCTCCACACTGAACAGGGGATCTAACTAGCATCTCACAGGTTCATCTATTGGAGAACATCTTTCTGTCCAACTCAGGAAGTGTCCGGTGACTCAATAAAATAGAAACACCATAACATAGACATTCCTAAAGGGGAAAAGAAGTGAAAAGCAAGCAGAAGTAGTAGATGCTTTGAATTCATTTGGAATAATATTATTTTAATTGTATATGTTATAATATCTAACCTTACTTCAACTTTGCTTGGTTACTATTTTGCTTTTTTTTTTTTTTTTTAATACGGCATACGAGATGTTGCGGCGTGACTGGAGTTCAGACGTGTGCTCTTCCGATCTGTGGACGGGTTCGCAGGAGGAAAGCTTTTCTTTCCCAGTTCCTCACCCATCTCCTATATCCCTTCACTAAAATTTTTTTTTGGTGGTGGTGGTACCGGGGATCAAACTCAGAACCTTGAGCTTGCCAGGCAAGCACTTATTCCACTGAGCTATCACCCCAGTCCAAATCTTTTATTTATTTGATTAAGGTCTTGCTATGCAGCTAGGACTTACAGTCGTCCTCCTGTCATAGCCTCCTCAGCGCTGGGATTATAGGTATGAAGTACCATCCCTGGTTTCGGTGGCTGGCACTGCATGCCCAGGGTTCTGTTGCCTACATGGCATGCAGTACTGGGGATTTAGCTCAGGTCCTTGTGCTTGCAAGGCAAGCCCTTACTCCACTGAGCCATCTCCCCAGTCTTTTTTTTTTATCAGTACCAGGGATTGAACTCAGGACCTTGCCCTTGCCAAGCAGGCACTTATTCTACTGAGCCATCACCCCAGCTTTTAAACACCTAATTATACTTATTGACACAATTTATCAAAACTCTTTGATGTTTTCTGCATCATGCAAAGGCCCTGGTCACCCTGCCATAGATCTAAGTATTATTAGACACTGCCTCATAAGGTAAGGCTGAAGAAAATTAAATGTGTAAATGCCAAATGTGTAAATCATCCTTGGCAACTTAGCTAATAAATGGCTATGCTGAAATTCACGTCTCTGACTCCAAAGCTCATGTACTTTCTACTATGGGTTAAATATCATTAATCCAAAAATATGTAATCTGAATTGCTGCAAAATTCAATATTTCTTGGATGCTGGTATTATACTATAAGTGGAAAATTCCATACTTAACCTTATGTTATAGGTCACAGGAGCACTAAAAATTGCATGAAATTGACTTTAGACTGCATGTATGATTATACATGATATATACATCAACTCTGTTTACATATGGATACCATCTCCCAAAATAATTCACTATGTATATGAGCAACACACTACATATGTGTGTACTCCAAAATCAGGAAAAAAAAATCCAAACTTTGAAGCACTTTATCCTAAACATTTTGGATAAGTGATATTCAACATGTAGTCTGCATTATTTCTTGAATTTTCCAGAAGCTTATAATCATAGTATAATTTTTGAACTCATAATTCCAAAGGTTCTCCATCATTTGCCCATTCCTTTCATAAATCACAGTGGGCAGATTCATGATCTTTGTAACTCAGAAATCAATTCATATTTTCTTGAACAAATTTCTTCAAGTACAAAATAGAAATTAAGATAACTGCCTTAGATACATAAACAGTATAAGGTGATCAGATGAGATATTACATGCTTTAAATGACATGAAAACTACAATGTTAAAATTAATATCCTAACAATTCCTATGGTCTTTATTTTTGCATGAATTCACATTGGCAGCATCAGACAAAAAGACTCAATATGTGAGATTTTTCAAAAGCACATATCCAAATGTATACAATTCTCTGATAATGTTTAGCTATGAAGTTTACCTTCAGTGCTACAAACAGCAGATAATAATGGTGTTCAGAAGAAAATGAAGGCCATACTTTCATTTCAATGACATAAAATTATTTTTAATAAAAATAATCTTATTAGGTAGAATCACTATATGAACATACAATTTGAAAAGCAAATGTATGACTTTGTTTCTGTGAAAAACCTGACATTAGATGTTAGGGTAGAGTTTAGTTCTTGAATTTTATCCTCATTCTTTTCTGCTCTTGGACTTTGCCACTCATGGAAATGCCAGCCAAACAGGGAGGAGAACGTAATGTGAGAGCTACTGACACATGGTTGTTTGACAGAAGCTGGTTTGAAGAATGTGGCTCAAGCAAGCACACCATTGAGACTTCCTCTCCCCTGACTCAACCAAACAGCAAATCAATCTCCCCAATAAACTGCATAGCAAGGGGGCTGCATACACAAAACAGCTGGATTCAGCACAGAGAGCATGGTTAAGAGCGCATGACCTGGGTGGGCACTAGCCTTTAGCACAGACCACTCCTTCCTGGTAAAGTACAGCCTAAGATTAGCAACTCTACCAAATAGCTATTAGGTGAGAGAAGAGAAAGGCCAAAAGTAACTAAGTAGATGTCCTTCTGTTCTCCAATATAGAGAATGGAACCACTGTGTGTGCTAGGAAGGTTGCCTGTCATGCACATAGCACTGTCCCCACAGCCACCCTAACATGTTCATTCTCTGATGAGCTCTTTAGTAAAGACCTAGTTCTTTGCATTACAGAAACAAGAGCCTAAAGAAGACTGAAAACAAGTGGATTGCAGACTTCAGTGTGGTAAAGATGTCCTCTGTCCCCAAAGTTATCCACAGATACAATGAAGTCTGAATAAAAACCCTCAAGATTTTTGTCAGCTTGAAAATGTATTTCTGAATTGATGAGTAAAGGCAACAACTCAAAATAGTCAACATACACAGTAAAAGAGCAATATAGAATATGTGTCCTCAGTCTGGGTGGCAGTGCATGCTTGTAACTTCAGCACTTTGCACTGATACACAGAGATTCCATGCTTGAGCTCAGCCCTGCCAATGTGGGAATTTAGTGAGAACTTGCCTCAAACTTTGTCTAAAAGGAATAGGAATGTAACTCTCTGACAAAGCAATGAGTTCAAAGTTCAGAACTGAAAAATACATATATAAATAGATAAACATGAATAGATATACATACTCTATTAGCTGCAGTAATTAAGACACTGTGACTATTGGCATAGCAATAGAAAAATAAACCAGCAGAACAAACAGAGAGTACAAGAATAAACCCACACATATGTAAATATGTGTTAAATGTCACATTGCAGAATAAAAAGAATACAGTAGATTTTTTCAATAAATATTACAAGGTTATTTTTATGTATACAGAAAAAAGTTTTGTTACTTAGAGAGGTCTACCTTACACTAGTAACAAAAACTATTTTCAGATAAATTAAAGAACTAAATGAAAACAACAGCACAAATCACCAATATTGGCAAGTTTTTAGATCTTTTCAATGAACCCTCTTTGGGGATTTTGTATTTTTCTTCTTTTGAAAACTCTCTATTTTCTACTGTATTATTTCTTCCCTGTAAGTTGGACTTAGTTATGTTTTTCCAATTTCTTAGTATTGAAGTTTGCATTATTAACTTTAGGCCCTTTTTCATCTCTAATTGAGCACTCACTGTTATATATTTTCTTTTAGCTCCAATTTATATCCATTCCATATATTTTGATATATTGAAATATCATTTTAATTCAGTTCAACATTTTTTACTTTGATTTGAGATTTTTTGCTCAAGTCATCACACAATTGAAGTATATGATGCATATTTCCAATATATTTTGCCAAAAGTTTCTATATGATTTTATAATTGAACTTTATCATATAATCCCAAAATTTGAGAACTTTTATCATGTTACCTACATACATCTTCATAAATGACAAATCTCAAAAATTGGGTGTACTAAATAAATAAATAAATAAATAAAACAGCACTATAAAAGCTTTTAAAATGTATTACAAATGCTTATCTTCTCAACCATGTGGAAGAAAATGAATACTAATTTTTTTTAATTTTTTAAACTGTATCTGATTATTGCACAGTCTCACTACACAGTTCAAATTCATGGTGATCCTCCTGTTTTCAGCCTCCCCATTACTAGGATTACAGGCACGCACCACTATTCCTAGACTCTGGTTGGCTCAGCCCACTCTAGTGGCAGGGCTTGCATGGCATGTGGTGCCAGGGATAGAACTATGGCCCCTGGGCTAGTCTAAGCTTGCCTAAGCAAGTGCTTTAGTCTGCTGAGGAATCTCGCCAGCCCCTTAAATGTTTTTAATTTTTTAAAAAATCTTTTATTTATGTATTTATTCAGTACAGGGAGTCATACTGATCCTCCTGTCTCAGGCTTTTCAGCACTGGGATTATATGCCCAGTTTCTGTGGCCAGCTTGGTGCACCCAGAGTCGCAGGCCCTGCACGGCATGCAGTACCGGAAAACAAACCAGGATCTTTGTGCTAACCTTGTGCCTTCCAGTCAAGCACTTAGTACACCAAGTTATCTCCCTAGCCCATGAATACTAAATTTGCATAACTAAATTTGAAACTATTTAAATTTATCATAGTACATAAAGTGTAATATATAATGCATAAACATATTTATTCACATAATTATAATGCATAACATTTATTCATATAATATATGCTCTGCAGTTTGTCATATATTTGAATCCCTAAACATTTTAGATTATACATTGTATAATATATAATAGCCAGTGATAACTAGAACATGAGTAAAAGTGGTAATTTATAAAAAGACACTTTATCTAATAAGTTATTTAAAATGAAATTTAAGCCAATTCTTTTATTTAAATAAATTAATTAAAAAATTTATGTGTGTGTGGCGAGCTCAGCCCATGCTAGGGGAGTGGCTGGCATAGCAT
>NW_004524715.1:2307573-2316651 GCF_000260255.1 Octodon degus
TGGGCTTGGGTTCTGAGGTTGCATTTTGTTCCTTCTCATCATTTTGTGTAGCACTGTCTTCTAACCTTTGTTTTAGATCTTCGTTGTAGTTATAACCTTAGCACATACTGAAGTTCAGGTGCAGATCTACAAAGTTTGGATTTATCCAGCTGTGCCTGGCTTGAGTCTGGCTGCTGTGCTCAACTCCTTCCTGCTGCTGTCCTTGAGGGTGAACCTGTTGTGTCCCTGTGGCATGATGTTCTGCTCCTGGATTACCTGGGTGGTTCTCTCCTCTATACTCTCTGCAGTGATTGGAGCTGCAGGTTTACACCCCAGGCATGTATGCCAGGCCTGAACTGAGCCTGGAGGGGACAAGGTGGAGTAGGGGGGAGAGACAACTCTCCCACACACTCACTGGGTCTGGGATAGGACTGGGTCTGGGGGTTTCCGGAACGCGGCAGAAATTCCTACTCTGCAGGCGGCATGGGGGAGATGCTGCGGAGTGGTGGGGGGTGTCCCAAGGGGGTGGAAGAGGGTCTCACCCACGCTGCACCTGGGCTGGGTCCAGTAGTCAGTCCCACCAGCGCAGGGTAGCAGGAAGCTCCAAAGCCCCATAAGTCATGTCTTGCTAAAAGAAAATTATAGATCACAAAAACATGCATAAAATCAATCTTTCAAATGGTAAAAAAAAATCAGAATCATGCATTTTATTTTGCATAGTATTCACTTACCACAATGTATTGAATTGAAAATAAGAAATAATTTGATTTTTGGGTCAGCCAGATAGCTCAGTGGACTACAGTGCCTGTTTAGGCAGGCACAGACCAGGATTCAATCCCAGCATGCTGTGCCAGCCCTGCCCCGGGGCGTGATGAGATAGCAATTGAGACTGAGAGTGGTGGTGCACGCCTGTGATCCCAGAGCTCGGGAGGCTGAAACAGGAGGATCACTATGAGTCTGATCTAGTAGTGAGACCCTGTAGACCCTGTACTTATTAAAAATCAAAGAAATAATTTAATTTTTATATGAAGTGGAAAAAAAACTTTAAGAACTAATCATTGCATTCCAAAGAAACTATATCTTGTACCTCTGAGAACTGCAACTTCCAAGACCCTTGTTCAGAATGTATTAACACAATTCCAGCCACCTTACACTGTATTCACTATCTTACCATTCTCAACATCCCATGGTGCTTAGGAATAGTATCAGGTATTGCCATTTCGTGTGCAGCAGGTACGGGCATGCGGGCAGCCAGATCTTACTCACTTCTAGTGTTCCCAGAAATCCTTATTCCCTTTCATATTTGGTTCTTCTCTCCTCCCAGAATACATGTTTGTAAATGGAACCATTGATTTTGGAGATAAGGCAACAAGCAAAGCAGTGTATGCCATTCAGGTGCTTCTTAATAGATTCAGACTGAGTAAGAGTGTCTTGCATTGATTTAGTTCTTTGCTTATTGAAACAGCATGGACCTTAAATATGTATTTACTGAAAATGCCATGGCACATGGACATAGATGAATTTTGCATTCCTGATATGAGGCATATCAGAAGTTCCAATGATTGCCAGTGTAATCTCCTGGGAGTACTTACTAGGACCCCAGAATAACTTTGGGTCCTACAGAAATGCAACATCTTATAAATTTATTTCAGAAACTCAAGAACTGAAAGAGCTGTTGAATGGCGATTTTTATTTTTATTTATTTATTTACTTATTTATTTATTTTTGCAACCAGCTCAGCCCACCCTGGGGACAGGGCTGGTGCAGCATGTGGTTCTGGGGATCTAACCGTGGTCCCTGAGCACTTGCCTAAGTTTACCTAAGCATGTGCTTTAGACTGTTGAGCCATCTCACCAGCACCAGAATTTTTTTTTTAATGCTACATTAAGGGGATTGAAATTCTCTATTTCAGTGATCCAGGAATTAATACAAACATTTACATAACATCATGTCAAATATTGCATGCTAGTGTTTTCCTCTATGATTTAGCAAGGTTATTTTGAGACAAAAGCAAACAAACACCTGTAAATACTAACTTAATGTACTCTGAAAATTTAACACTATAAACTTATAAAATGAAGTGAAAGAGGCTGATAATTAAATGTTTCCAGTAGATTTGAGAAACAAATCCACTCATGTGGAGAGATGCTGAACTGGAGGTTGACCCCACTTTCAGTACTAGAGCAAGGCCAGCCTAAGAATATGGAGCCCCAGAGGCATTCCATGTGAGCTAGTTACTGGGACTAAAACAAAGCCAGTCTGGGGACATCGACTGCCACAGGCAGATGGTGTAAACAAGCTGACGTCTAGTTCAGTGTGTTGTCAACAGCGTCCAGGCTTGGTGTTCCTCCCTGCTAGCCACAGCACAGACAGCTCTGAGAATGTTTTACTTCCAGTGTTTACAGTGAAACGAGGAGACCTTGCACTTTCAGCCCCGTCAAGCACTTTCCCCTTTGGTGTACACATAAGTCACAAACCTTGCTGGGTTGTCACTGTTTATCCATCAGAGAAGTCGGGTCCCACCTGGCCCCAGCTTTCCTTGTATGTGTGTCTTGGTTTTTCTTTATCTTTTATCACCACCTTTTAGGACCCCACTAGCTGCAGGAGCCACAGCCCACTCACACCTTACTCTTTAAGGATACTGCTGTCAAGCTTACAATTAGGCTTCACCTATAGTTTCCGTTGCTCTCATTATCTAGTGTCAGATGCCCACTGGCAAAAGATACAAGACTACATAGCCCTGATTCCAATCCAGGGGGTGTCAGTGAGGCTTGTGCATAGCTGTACACATGCATCTGGCTGGGAAGGGGGAGGGGAGGAAGGAGGTGGTAGGGGAGAGAATCTTTCGTGGTCCTCTCACTTCAAATCACATACAGGATAAGTTTTAAAATTTGATATTTTTTAGCTGTCTGCTAGTCTGACCATTTTGTTATAGATTAAAATACCAAAAATAAAAAATAATTAATTTGTTAAAATCAAATTTATGGAAAAGAATCCTCTTAAAAACTTTTGATTCATTAATTAGAATGTAATTTTGATATTGTATTGTACATGTCTTTATGGTTAACTATGAGATTGGGGAAAATGACAAAATTCAATATTAAAATACAAGTGGAAGAATGATTTTTCCACCTCAGACCCTTCCTGCTGCATGAAATAGAAAGTGCTGTATTTTGAAGCAACTGTGAGCAGAAAAAGGATCCAGGAAAACTTTTAGCCTGACACAAGAGCATGGTGTAGAACCTAAGGCACAAGTGTCATGGCAGGCTATATGATGTTGAAAGCCCTAAAACGATAGCCATCACCACTCTAGAGATTGACTTCAGAGTGCTAACACTCATCTGAGTAAACCTTCTAGATTTGTGTGAGCATCTGCCCTTGATGCCTGGCCAGTGATGCGCCTTTGCCTTTCTCTACCTGAAACAAAGCCAAAGTCTTTCTAGATCAGTTGACAAGAAAGCTACATGTCCAAAGAAGACTAACACTCTACCTCCAGAGAAGAAATTGAACACTTGGGGGTGGGGAGACCCAAAAGTTGTCCAGGAAGAGGTGCCCTGCAGACCAGAGGACAGACCAACCAGCAGCATCCTCAGACACAGTGTCCACCATAGCCAACAGCACTGAGTTAGGAAGACTTGGGCAGACGAGCCACCCAGCGTAGGCCGTTGGCTGGCGCATGGAGCAAGGGCAGCTTGCACAGCCGTCAGCCCCGTGTGTGTTTCCTAAGATGGACACAGACATTCTGCCTTTGCAAGACAGAAAGGTGATGCAATTCCTACATTGGTCAAACATTTTTATTATGTAAATTTCACATGCCATTTGTTGAATCCCAGCTATTCTTAAAATGCTATCAACTTTCTTTTACGGAAAATGAAGCAACTACTTTGTTTCCTTCTAACTTATTTTGAATTCCACACAGAATGATCTGCATAAAATATGATGTGATTCTTTGCTACGGCCTCAGCCTCAGCTGGTGAGGAGTCACAGAACCCAGAACCCAGCTTTATTCAGGCTCTGACACACGGTTGGTCCAGTGATCTTTAGCTTCACTTCTCTTTCATGAAAAACTGAAAACAGCACCTGCACGTCGAGAAATAAACTAAGGTGAAATCAAATGAGGTAATGTACACCAACTGTATTTTAAATAAAATCACACACTAATGGAAGCAATTAAAGGGCAGTGTAGGATACTGCTCAACATGGAATTTTTAAAACATAATTATTTACTTAATGCACATAAATGTCTTCCACATGCCTGGCTTTTGTAGAAACCTGAAAAACAGGGTGAGGATATTTGTAGGAAGAAAGTGGGTGAATTATGTGAAAAGCACCATGCCCCCTTAGATCAAAGGGCTTGCAATCAATACCTGATATAGGTATCAGGAGATTAAAAGAATTGAAAATAAAGTAACAATTGAAAGAAGTGCAGTATTCCTCAGGAAGAAACAGGGAGCTATAATTAGTACTAAAAATAGGCCTGTGGAGAGAGGTCATTAAGGAAGTGCTGGAAACCCCGAGTCCCTCTAGGCCTTTAATCCCTTAATTAACATTCCCTGGCATATTAATATACTTTCAGCTTTAAAGTCTGCATTTTTATGTAAGGAATACTTGGATATATTTACACGGTTCAACAGTGTGCAGAGGACAGTGTTAAAATGCCACATTGGTCATGCTTCTTCCATACTTCCAGTTGCTTTCCTCCTCCCACTGAAAATCATTGTTAATAGTTTGGTGCTGCATATTCTAGAATTCTGTACATTGGTATACACACACATATATGTACACAATAATTTTCAATAACACTCTTGGAGATATATGTGTATATCATAATGTATATACAATTCTGGAATTCGTTTTCATTCACTTAATGTCTTAACCCTTCTACCACAATATATGCATCTTTATTTCATTCTATATCATGACATAGTGACACAATATCATCACATTAAAAATATATCAGTGTACCGTATCTTCCTATTGGGTATCTAAATATTTTTTTATTTTGTGGTATTTTAGGAAGGCCGACCACTCCCTGAGGATTATTAAGTGTTGTTCCATCATATGGGATGACACACAACATCATATCAGACCAAAAGAACTTTTCTATATAAAACAGGATCAAAAGACTCAGGTCTCAGAACCTTGGTTCCTTTGTTTCCACCAGAGGAAGTTGGCTTCTTGTCTCTGCAAGAAATTTAGGGTCATTGCAGTCACATGCTCTGGTCCCTAAAGAGGGCACACTTCACTTAAGAACATAGATAGGTCCGTTATGATACACACTACCCACCCTGAACTGATTAAACTAGTGCTACCATCTAGGGCCACTTGAACAGCTCGTGACCAGGAACCAGAGATCTAGCACAGAGACCACCATCATGTTCTTGTTGTCAAGAAGGAGGAGGGGCTGCTATTATGTGGAACGCTCATTGAAAAGGACGTCATTACCCTACTGCTTCTGTTCAAGACCATGTCTCCTCTTTTCCAAAGGTGTGGATTCTTAGTAAAGATTCTGCTTGCAAAACATCAGAACTTGTGTCTGAAGACCTAGCCCAGGACAAGTCTGTATTAGTCTGCTTTTCTGTAACCTCTATGGTGTCAAACAGTGGCCTTTATTTGCTTAGATATTTTCATGTTGATCAGAGGTTAACTGAATTAAAATGAGTAGCTTTCACCTCCACATTGGGCTCATGCTTGACCCATGTTACCCATTTTCCCTGTGCCATTAAGTCTTTTTCATGGAACAATCGAGAGAAAGGGGCAACTTCTTCCACACAAGTACATTTCAGTGTTTGCTTACACACCACAGAGGCTGCATCCAAAATCAAGAGGTGATAGGATGTTCCTTTGGGGGGGAAAGGATGTAGGGAGGGGATGTTAGTGGATATTTTGAACTGTAATTTAATAGCAGAGTGCTCTTTGCAACTATAGTTTTCACATCTTCCTTACATGCATTTTATATAAGATCTGTATAAAGGGTGTTATTTATCAGCATATAAAGAATTAAAAACCATACCTGTCAAATAGTAACCATTGAATAAATATTCACTACATGACTTTAAAATTAGATCTCCTGACCTGATTATTCCCCAGGTTCAGGGCCATGTGACGTTGCCTACCCCTATCTCTCCTAAGATATTTCTAAGAAGCGCAAGCTCATTCTGCTTAATTCAGAATTCATAACATTATCCCCATATCCGGTCCCATGAATATTTTGTACCTGGTAAATCACGTGATTAATCAGTTACATATCCAAATAATTTTTTTTCAAATATTGAAGACAAAGAAATGAAACTTGAGGGGCATCTAATAATCTCTATCATATGAGAAATCTGACACATTTTCCTCAAGTTAGCTACTCATTTGCTGAATCCTAGAATACAAAGTCTTTTCCGAATTGCTAATGCTTACAACTGCTTAAAGCCAAATAATGATCTAGAGATCAATACTTCCTTCTAGGTTTCTTCTAAATGCATAGTAAAATGCACAAATATTAAATATATAATTTGTGGGTCTGGGGAAATGCATATACCCACAAAAATCCTCTTGTAATAAAAAAAATTTCCATCACCCCAAAAAGGGTCTTCGCTCCTTTCCCAGTTGATCCTCTTCCCCAAGAGAATCAGTCAGTTTCAATAGTCTTTCACCACTGAATAGTTTTGGCTGTCCTAAAAGTTCATATGAATAAAATCACTCCATTTGTATTACTCTGTATGTGGCCTCTTTTGCTCAGAAAATCATCTATGAGATGTGAGCATCAGTGATTTTCTCTCTTTTAGACCTCAACAACATTCCATCCCATGGACAAACCACTGGTTTTTATCAGCTATTCTATTGATGGACAAACCAATTATGACCAGTTTGGGTTGGACGTTTAGATATTATTATTAAAAGAATAATGACTATATAGTTCATATTTTGTGTTTTTTGTTTCATGTCTTTAGTCAAGTGACTAGTTGTAAAATGGCTGATTCATAGGGTAGGTGTACATTGAACTTTTTTTTTAATTTTATTTATTTATTGTGTGTGTGTGTGTGTGTGTGTGTGTGTGTGTGTGTGTGGCTAGCTCAGCCCACCAAGGGGGGGGGCTGGCTGGCATGTGGTGCTGGGGGATTGAACCGCGGTCCTTGCGCTTGCCAAAGAAATGCTTATTCCACTGAGCCATCTCCCCGGCCCCTACATTGAACTTTGTAAGAACTTGCTAATTTGTTTTCTCAAACAGAAAGTAGTGCCCATTTAATAGTATCATAAAAAGAGTTATGCTGTCCCACGTCCAAACCCACCTTCGTTAGTATTATCTTTAGTTTTGGCTATTGAATGGCCCTGATTGGAATAGATCAAACTGCAGCATTAACTTGCATAACGAGTAATAACATTGACCTCTTTTTCATGCATTTATTCCCCATTGTCTCAGTTTTCTCTCCTTGCTGAAATAAAATACCTAAGCCACAAAATGAAGGAAGGAAAGGTTTCTTTAGCTCACAGTTTGTAGAGGGTTCAGTTGATAACTTGGCTGGTTCCAAGGCAGGGTGGCACCTGGCAGAGGGCAGCCATTCATGGCAGTGGCAAACAGCAAAAGCAACAAGTGCAAACAAACCTGGGAGGATAGCAGAATAAGCCCCTCTCCCTGCCTTGTATTACATTCAGGCTGTCTACCGCAGGGCAGGTGTAGCACTCACACCCATAATCCAAGCCTTGGATCATGAATTAATCACAAACTCAAGAAGCTGACCTATTGCTACAGGAGGCTTTGGAGGCACATTCGGCCTATTTATATATATTTTTTAACCATAACACCTATTTATATATTTCCCTTGTGAACTGTTTCTTCAACGCTTTTGCTCATTTCTTATTGGTTTGTTTGTTTTGAATTTTGAGTTTCCCATTTTGAGGTTTTTATATATTCAGAATCCAAGGATTTAATCAACTACATAATTTGCAGGCATAAACTCTTGGCCTAGATATTCACTTTCTTAATTTGTATAATGGCATCTTTAAATGAACAGAAGTTTTAATTTTGAATAAATATAATAAATAATATTATATTTTATAGATATCTCTTTTTGTGTTACAGAAAAGTTTTGCCTATCTACAGGGAGCAAAATTACTTTTTTCTAGAATAATTATAGTTTGGGATTTATATAGTTTATCTTTTGCATTAATTTTTTTACATGTGATTATTCAGTTATTGTACTGATTCACAAAGCTCCCAGTTCTACTTTTATCAAAATTACCAACTGATTAACGGCTATGTTAGTGGATTGATTTATGAATCTTAAGCCTCTAACTCTATTTTTATGACCTTGTGCTCACACCATACTCTCTGGACTATTGTAGCTATAGAAATGTTTGAAATCATTGTAAATCTTTCAGATTTGTTCTTTGTTTTTGATTTTTGTTACCTTTCTGTTTTTGGATTTCAAATAAAAATTTTAGAATCATGTCTATTTATAAAAACTAATAAAAATTAGTTTAAAATTGGATACTGTCAAGTCCTGGTTGCTGCAGGCATTTATGGAGCCAGCAGCGCTCCAGGGAATACAACGAGCCCAGCGACTCCACACGGTCCACTTTAAGTTAATCTGACTTCACTTCATATTAGGCTGAAACATTTTGCAAATATCTGAGAGTGCGAGGGCCGGGTGGCCAGGAGTACAAGAGGGTGGCCCGAGCTAAAGCCACAAGGAGCAGGCTTCGGCAAGAGTGGAGGAACACAGTGGCACTGCCCAGTGTGTGCTTTATTTCAGTAAACAAAACTACTTGACATAAAAGGATGGATTGACACCGATAGCATAGTGGGGGACATTAACACCACTCTCATAAATAGACCAGTCAGATGAAAAAAAATCAACAAAGGAATGTCTGAGTTGAACAACACCATAGAACAAACTGATTTGACAGAATCTTCAGAGTGTTTCATCTAACAATAATAGAATACACAGTCTTCTCAGAAGTGCAAAAATATTTCTCCAAAACAGGATATTTTAGGCCATAGGGCATGTTTCAATAAGCATAAAATAACTGAAACAACTCTTGCTTTCTATCAGATCATGAACAAAACTAGAAATCATCAACAAAAGACCAACGCATGGAGATTGACAT
>NW_004524715.1:2316751-2317891 GCF_000260255.1 Octodon degus
GACAATGTTTCACCTTAATGGGAAGAAGACGTTTTACAGAAAAGTGTACGGAAGCCAGCATGTTCCATCTCAAGCTGTTTCTATGCTGTTTTTTCATTAGATAACTGAGAGAACTTTAACTTCATTATTCTCCTAATACTAGCTGACAATTTACTACATGGAAGGCACTACTTTCTAAAATGTACATAATTTTAAAATAGTCTTCTCTTGTACCATGCATAGCATACACATGTACAATAAGTAAACTCCTTCTTTGTTAAAGGTTATGTTCTGAGTTGTATTTTCTATTTTTAAAAAATCAAACTGCGAAAATTGAGATAAAAAGAATGCCAATTTTAGTCCATTCTAATTGCTTCATTAGAAAATGTGACATTGGAACTATTCTCAGAAAGGTGTATGGGGGAATATGACATTAGGAAAAGAAATCTTTACCGAATTTATGGGCAGAAATATGTTCAATGATTAACAAATACATTAGATGGATTCTGGATTTGTATAAAGAAATAATTGGTGTTAAGTCCAGAAACATCAAAAACGGAGGTACCAAAAAAGGAACAAGTTCCCATAGGTCCAGAACTGACCAAGATGACACCCAAAAGAAAAGAAAAAAGCAAAAACAAACAAACAAAAAAATACATATATATAAATGTTTGAGCTACATAATTAGGGATTACTATACATAAGTCATGTCTTTTTTTGCCATAATTTTATTGACAAACAAACAGCAATGAGACAGTTTCAAATCAAATCAGTAGAACAGTTTCAATAATTAACACTCTGCATACATTCTGCTTAGAGGTTAATTGCTGTACAAGATGCAGACTTGATATCCTATTTACAAACACTATTAGAACAAATCATTCTATTCATTAAGAGAATTTAACTATATATGTATCCTAACAACTTTGAATACACAGATACAAAATGGACATTCATCTGTATCTCTTTTTCTTGTTAAGTTCCGTTATTTGAATATTGTAGGTGTGTAAACGAAGCAAAATATTCTAAAAGAGTCCAGTAGCCCATAATAGTATTGGGTCTTCCGCTTAACTGGCAATGTCAGAAATTGTTGACCTGAGTCCCCCATAGCTCAACATAACAGCATGCCTTTACTTCTCATATTTCGTTTTTATATTTTCT
>NW_004524715.1:2321151-2333851 GCF_000260255.1 Octodon degus
TACTATATAGTATAATAGTACTATATAAAGGTAGCATTATATACTATGTAAATATGCATATTTCCATAGTAGCCCACAATCCTTAGGATATTATCATCATAGTTATATCTACATACATTATAAACTAAATAATGCAGTATTATATTTTTTGTTTAAATGGCCAGCTGTCTCTTTCTTATGCTTAATGTTCTTGTTTTAAAGATACTGACATTTAAATCTTATTTTAAAATTTGTAAGAATAGCAACTAAATCTTAATACATTCAGGGAATGAGTGGTACTCAAGAAGACCCAACTCTTATTCTCAAGAAACAAAATTAAATTAACCACTTTTTTTTTAATGCTTTCTGTTTGTTTTTGTTTTCATTTTTGTTTGGTACCAGGAATTGAACTCATAGCCTCATACCTGCCAGGCTGGTACTGTGTGCTCAGCTATATCTCCAGCAATTGAAGGTTTTTTTAAAAGACTATAAGTCAAATGCTAGATTTCCTGGCTCCCAGGCCAGAAGGCTGATGGCCATGCTTTCAAAGTGGCTGTAATCCTGGTTCACCAGAGAACTCATGCCAAGCTTCAAGTTTTACAGCCCTCCAACCCTCTAGATCAGCTCTGGACCAAGGTAGATTGAAAGGTGTCCAATCTCCTTGCCTTCCAGTTTGTCTGCTCCTTTTCCTATTCCCTTGGAAGAAGAAGGATCCAGTATTTACCTCTCTTTTCTTTTACCAAAGATGATGTTTCTCTTTGCCCACTGACATCTCAGCAGATATAAACATGGACAAAATGCTTTTGCTGTAATGGAAGACCTAAAAATATAATCCTTATTACACTAAATTTATCGAGTTTTCAATTTCATTTCCAGCCATGTCCTCTTCTCAGCACCTCTAGGCAGAATTAATTTCTCTCACATCTCATACTCGTGTTTTTATTTTATCATTTAGCACATTGTACTTATAATTAGCTGCATGTTTGGCTTCTGCTCTAGACTATGACATTCTCAAGGGCAGGGGCTGATTCTTACTCACTCCTCTATTTCCCTAATGCTCACCACAGGCCCTAGCATGGAGCGTCTGTTGGGTGAGATTCTCACAGGACCAGATATGTTCAGAACTAAGTCTTTAATGAAGGAATAAAATCAGAAATGAGGTGAAAAGGGGGAGCAGTGCACGTTATGGAAAGCCCTGGTCTTGCACCTAAATACTGCTTGGACCTCAATTCTGTTTTATTTCAGGGAAGAATGGATTTTTGGTCAAAAGCATAAATATTTTTATAATAAAGATATCATATAAAAACATTAAAGCACTTTGATAGTACAACAGATATCTGATAACCTTTCAGATCGCTTTATCCCTCTTTCTTAATGTGTCCTATGCTTTAACAATGTCTTTGTTCACATATCTGGTGGCCTCCATCTCAGACGATGAGGAAGCCAGTGAAGAATCGTCTGTTTCTTCCTCGTCCACCTCTGTGCACCCACCCGCATGCCCAGTACTCTCAAGCAGATGTTTCAAGCTGGCTGTCATAGTATACACCTATAATGCAGCAGCTTCACAAGCTGAGCCACTAGCATCGCAGGGTGGAGGTCAGATATGGCAACGTAGAAAGATGCTATCTCAAAACAAAAACTTAAGTGAAATAAAGGACTGTGTCTGTAGCCCAGTGGTGGACCACTTGGCTAGGCTGCACAAGACCCTTGGTACAATCCCCAGTATAGGCGATTGTACTCACGTCCATTTTCAAACTTATCTCTTTTTTTGTTTTGTCCAACTTTTGAAATCTGCAGGTAAGCTAATGACTATGGTACAGAATAGCATCCTCAACCTTGTGTGACTGAATGTAGACTCTCTACCATCTTCCACTTCTAGTATCTTGCTGCTTGTTTCCTGCTTTTCACTGTTTCGAACTGCCTTTGGTAGGTGTTTTTAGGATGGACATTGACTAAAATTCTCTACAATTGTATCATCATTACAATGAAGGTCAAATTCTCTTTCAACTGTAGTAGACAAATTAGAGCTATTTTGATGATGAACCATTGGATGTCATTTTGGTGAAAATTGGCACTGGAAACATTATTTCTCCATAGCCTTCTCAAATATGAATCATTAAAAAAATCCTCTAAAATTGCAAGATGTGTGCCATTATTTCTTCTGATAGATGTATAATCAAGTACATATTTCATACAGGTGATACGCTGAATTTCTTATTTACTTCATTTGTCAAACTCATTTTTCAAGAAGTTCCAAAAAAATCTAATATCCTTGCATTGTATACTGCAAATAAATTATGCTTCAACTCATCAAGCATATATGCAAATGTCTAAGTGCTGAAAGTTGGTTTGACACAAAGTTTATAGTATCTATAAATTCTAGATGCATAGTTTATCTAGGATTTCAAGAAAAACAAAATTATATTTGCTTTTAGGTAGTTTTCTATTTTCCCCTAAGGAGAAAATAGAGTAAAATATACTATTTGTTTTATGAAACCATGGATCTTACAATATTTTAGGATCCCAAGTTGCTTATCATTTTGCATCTTTTTTATCTGCAAGTACAAGTTTGGAAATCTTAGCATGCCCTGAGATATCACTTCATAATTTCAAGTCTTGCTGAAATCTCTTTTAATTGCATAAGTTTAAGTCTCTAAGGCATCAACTTTATCAAGAGTGTTCTGCTTTTTCCCACTATGCTACCACTCCTGCAGAGAACTAATTCTAGAAGCAAGTTTATCAAGCTAGATAAGCTGCTTACATTTGTTTTTCTCCCAAGAAAACCAGAAAAGGACAACAAAAGAGCATCCATAAGTACTACAAGGCCAAACTCCCAGACACAGGCAGAAGACAAGCAAAAGCTGTACTCTTGTGAAAGACAAAAGTTGGCCAACCTCAATCCCTTTTTTTAAACTCAGATATCCCTGTCTCACACTCAGACAGCTTTCTTTACTAAAAAAGAGCTACATATGACAAATAAGGATGAATTCAATCCAAATACTTATCCAGTCACTAACATACAGCAAATATCATTTTTCAACTAGCTGGTTTTCCTTCAACATTAGGTTTTGAGATTAAACTATATTCCTATTTATCTATACATTTATTTTAATGTCTATATATATATATATATATATATATATATATATATATATATATGCAGTGCTTTTAGTCTGTTCCATTATAGTTTTTATTTATTTTTAGCTATTACAGAGATTTGATAAATTTATAGTTTATACTTCTTGAAAACAATTAGAAGAATTTAACATACTTTCCATCAATCCTACACCACTTTTTCATGCTATTACCATTTGGTTTCTGTTTCTACAATTTTTCTCAAATTAGCTTTTCTTAAAAATCTCTAGTATGTGCTTAACTATAATAATACAATGCACTTACCAACATATTTGTGAATGTTATCCTTTATATTCTATTCATGTTTTTAAGCTTAAATGTCTTTTGACTGAATACATCTCTAAATAGTATTTTTCTTGGAAAACATATGCATTGTAAACTCTTATACTTTATTTATAAAAGTCTTTATTTCTTACATTTTATGATCACTCTTCTGAACTTGAAAAATGTTTCAATGAATTTTTTCAGAAAAAAACTCTCAATCCATTGTCTCCTAAGAGTAGTACACATAGATGAATCTATCACATGTTCAGTTCTTATTCCTCTGAACAGACAGCTTTGTAAAAACTTGAATTGACCTTTTGTAGCATATAATTTCACTCATTCTTCAAGTAAATTTATTTTTATCTATCTTGTTCAAGAATTAACATTTTTTCTTAATTCTGAGAATTTTTCTCCCTCGAATGTCTTCACATAAATTCCCCCTCCGATTTCTCTATTCTCTCCTCCTGAAACTCCTATCATAGTCGTGGTGGGTCTCCCGACTGCCCACACCTCAAACTTCTGTTCTGGGTGTGCTGGCTCTGGCTCCTCATGCCACCTTCTTATGACTTCCCTGAATCCATACTCTAACTCATTAACTCTACTTCCTCTGAATCTAGTCTTACATTTACCCTCTCCTTCGAGGTTTTTATGACAGGGACTACATTTTCCATTTCTTTCATTTCTACATTCCATGAACTTCTGCGTTCCATCCATTTAACTTCTTCAGGCTTTTTGTGTGAAATATTTTAATTTATCCTTCTTCTTTCTGTTTTCTGCTATCTCCCTGGAACCACATCACAGCATTTTGAGTTGACTGCGCAATCTCCACCAGATGGAGTCTCCTTCTTTGGGTCTGCTCATTCCCTGCAGCAGTCAGCTTCCAGGTCCAAGCCTCCTCCGGGTGCAGGGCACTTCCTGGCTCTCACAAGAGGCTCTCTTTTTTGACTTTTCCAGACAAGCAGCTTCCTTGCTATTTCCCTGCTCTGAGTGGAAATGAAGCTCTTCCTGGACTTATTTCATGCATGACCTGAGCACTTATGACTCAAAGTTTGCATTAAAAAATATTTAATTCCAGTCTCCATTCACACAGTGCCTAAAGATGAGACTTTGAAGCTTCCTTCTTCAATCAAAGACCCACCCCAGACGTATAAATTCACAAATACATATACGTGTAGATAAATATGCTCCCTCGTCAGAAAGGTGGCTCAACGGGGAAATAGGAATGAAAAGAATCCATAAAATTATCAGTGTGTGTTCATATCTTATCTAAACTGTCTTTGATGGAGAAAAGTGATTATCCTAGTCATTTTGTTGTGTCTTACTTGTGAGACAGTGTCTCACTATGTAGTTCAAGCAAGAATTGACATCACTGTGTATGCCAGGCTGGGTTTGATTTGTAGCAATCCTCCTGCCTCAATGGCCCAAGTGGTGAGATTATAGGTGTGCAGCACTATTCCCAGCTCCAAATCATTTTAATCTAATATATTCATTCATAAGTATGCATAACTAGTGATTTCTATTGTTAGCCATGCTGTGTTAAAATAATTGTTATTTTTATTAAAAAGGATTATAATCCTTCAATAATTTTAATGTATATAGTTTTGATTACTAAAAATCATCTTTTTTCATTCTAGCAATATTTACAATCTCTTAAAAGAAATTTGAGATAGTCATACTTTGTTTTTGGTTTTGGTTTTTTGTTTTTTTTTTTTTGTTTTTGGCAGAACCGGGGATTGAATTCAGGCCCTTGCGCTTGCCAGGGAAGCGCTTATTCCACTGAGCTATCTCCCCAGCCCCAGTCATACTTTTCAATATCAAATAATCTCACCGCTGGATGTAATAGTGTGACTATAATTCCACTAAGGAAACCAAAGCAGGAGAATTGCCACAAGTTCAAGGCCAGTTTTGGCTACATAATGATGTCAAGGCCAACCTGAATTACATAGCAAAGCTCTGTCTCAAAGAAAAAGTCTTACTGAATTAATAAATTAATGCACAGATGAACATTTCACTTTCTTTGCAAACAGTAAGTCCTGACATTCACTTCCTAGAGACTCCCTTCTTCATTTAGGGAAAAACAAGGTTTGGAAACTTATTTGCCATTTCCTAGTTTTCCTCTTCTCACACAAAACACACCTTTCTGCTTGTGTCTTGGCAGTGATATTCACCCACTCTTATGCGTTTACTGTGCAGCTCAGCTAGGAATTCTAATCTCTAGCAAGGAACTCTTTCCATGAAAGGCTATGGCCTCGTACTGCAGAAAACAGATCTGCTACTACAAACTTTGTTCCCTGAGTCCACATCATGGAGAGAGAGAGGAGGAAGATCATAGGTGGAGACAGAACTTCCCAATTTTGATTGAATGCATCCATCAATGCAGGCAAGAACTGAATGCAACTGAAAAGAGTAAGACATTCTGCTTATTTTAATTGTAAATCAGTAGTATACGAAGAAGCAATATCTCAAAGACATGTATTTAATTATTATGTCAATTTTTATTATTTCTTCCATGCAATGAATTCCATTGATTTACTTAACCAATAAAAGTAAAAAATTATAATCCTGTTTCCCTTTTTTATGTGGTTATTCAAATTGGAATTCACTCCTTCCTTTTACTAAAAAGTTTTATAATTTATAGTGGTGGTGCATAAACCTTTTCAAGCATTTTATAATGGCGAGTCTCAGAGCCAGATGTTCTGAGGGCTACAAGACTACAGAAACGCAAAGGAACATTTTCTGATGATTAGTTGGTAAGTGTCATAATTTTAACAATGGCCAATTAGCAAATCCTAATAAAGTTTGTGGCAGACTCATGAAAGTTAATCATGCCTGAATTCTTGCTACATAGTCACCTCTCTTTAAGCAATATATGCTCCTAAAAATTACAAATCAATGAAACATTTATAAGTAAGAACATAAGTTTGCACAGACTCGAATTACCATTAAAGACACATTTTATCTACATTTCTGACTGATTTACTATTGAAAATGGCTCTACTGAATATCTGTATCTTTTTTCTTTCTGCCCCTGTTAAATAACAAATATTTCATGTCCAAGAAGAGTCTATAATTTTTGACACACTTCAAATTATTTTGAAAATTTAATAATTATTCTGTGTAGTAGAAAAAAGACTTATAATACAGAAACAACTATTGTTAAAATATTGTAAAAAATTCCCCTAGAGAACATGAGGTGAAAGTGGTGGAAAGATTAAAATCAGGACAAGTTATTTCAAAATTACCTCATTTAATTTCACAGTGCCTCTACAGATAAGAATTTTGTTCTCACTTTATAAATTGCAATAAAGACGATCAGAGAAATTGAGTGACAGAACAGGATTTGAATCTGTTTCTCTGATTTCCAAGACCATCCAACTTCTACTCAACAGTGTGCCTTACCAAGATGCATATATAGAAGCTAACTTTCAGAATTTCATGAAGATATTCCTGAAAATACACAGGTGTGTAAGTGTATGAAAATTACAGAGATACAATAGTCTAGATACATATGGATCAAGACAAGCATTGAAGTCTCCAAGTAGATATAAAAGTGAATTGTATCCATTTTCTACTTACTGTATTTGTTTCAGAATTCCACTGTATTTTGCTTTAATATGTGAACACTTGCCATCATCTCAGTTAGCAAAGGAAGAAATGGCTGCCCTATGCTGAGTCATGGAAGCATCCCCATTGTTGTTCTGTACTGGAAGCAGCTATCCCAGGACCCACACAATCCCTCAGATGGGCTGCTTTCTCTCGATACTGAGTCATAGAAAAATAGAATGATAAATGGTATCATCTCCAGTTACTCAGTAACTTGTCTTTGCACCAAGTCTACAACCCTAAATTAGAAGGCATTCCTGATCACAGATCTCCAACCAAGGCATTCAACTTGTTTGTTTCCAGTACTGGACATGGGAAGCAGGACATTTACATTAAGCCACACCTCCTGTCTTTTTAAAAATTTTACTCAATTTTGAGTCATGGTATCACTAAGCCTCTAAGTTTCCAGCTTGGGCTCAGACTTGGAAGAGTCCTGCTTCAGTCACTCAGAGTGCAGGAGCTACCACGGTCCGCATTATTGCCTTGATAGGAGGAGCAATCTCTAATCCTGATCTCCTGATGGTGCTGCAGTGGTTTTGACCAATTATACTAAAAAGCAATAATTTCTTGAAGTTTTCTGGTGCTTAATGGTATCCTTGACAAGTTGTGGATCAAATTCAGGCTTTGCTTCATTTTTGTTTCCCAATAGTGAGCCTAGCAGGATTTATGTGGAGTAAGAGTTACATGATAGGAACACAGAATTGCACAAGGGATCAAAATAAACAGTGAATGTTTAACCTTCAAAATCAAAATTATTACAGTGAAAGACACATTACACAAACACTGAGATAAGTGTTCCTTCAGTAAGGGGGAGGATTTGAGGAAATGGTAATGTTCCCTTTACTACAATATATGTTTAAGTTAAACATTCACTATATTTTCTGATTACCCCTCGCTGACCAAATGTTTACAGAAAATTCTGTCAAATTAAAAATAGTACATTGTGTCCTCATTCTCTCCATTCCCCAGATGCGGCACTGTACAATTGCTGGCTCTTTCTCAAAGTCAAAATGACCATGAAAAGTGTATCAAATGGACTCGAGAAATCAAGGCAGCTGCAGCACAGGCACTAAAGCCACTTGTGGAAAGGACCTGCAGCACTGCCTCAGAAAGTGGCAAGGTCAAGAGAGGAGTTTGCTCAGTGCACAGGGAAATATCTTGATGAGTAGTAGGGCACTTTATCTTTTATTGTAATAAATTTAAATATTCACCTTATTTTTCAATTTCATTTCATAGATCTGTGATCTTTCATAGATAAACTTCAAGCGTCCGTTTTAATTTTTGCCAGCCACATGCACAAAGTTGATTTGGATTTTGTTTGTTGGCTGTGTTTTTGCTTCATTTTGTTTTTATGTGTTAAAGAGGAAAATAGGTGAATTAAATCATGAAGGTCATTTCAGCAATAGTAAAATCTTGGAATAAGATGGAAATAGGGAATAATTTGATTAGGGAAGTGCAATTTAGGAACAGTCAACTAAACTTTGTTTCTCAACATATAGTCTAAAGATAAGGGAAAGGCAGTGGTAAAGTTCAATTTCAAACGTGTATGCCAGAAGCCAGAAAATACCATTGACAGAGAAAAGAAATCAGAGGGAAAATCCAATTGTGTTGCCAAGAAGGAGGGAGTATTTAGTTACGTTGTTTTCAATATTTAGTAGGGAGTAGAGTTCAGGAGGCTGCTATATCTGGTTATACAGTGAAATTCGAAAGCTTCCTAAAGTCCTGCAGAAGGAACTGGATCTATTATACAACTGCCAATTCTAGGTGTGAAAGTAGCAGTGAGACTCTGTGTTATGGGAGTCAGAAGTAAAGAGGAATTCACGAAAGTGTATCTTGTATGAGGAAGGAACTGAATAGTATAGAAGTTTTTAAGTACTTTCTATGAGCTGGTTTCAAGTATAAAATTTAAAGACTGGGCCGGCCAAATAGCTCAGCCGATTAAAGCACCTGCTTAGGCAGATGCAGAGGCCAGGGTTCGATACCCAGACCTGCCAGGCCGGCCCCACACTGAGATGGTGATTGAGACTGGATGTGGTCGCACATGCGTGTAATCCCAGCTCTTGGGAGGCTGAACAGAGATGGATCACTACAAGTCCAATCTATGTCGTGAGACCCTGTGGACCCTCACTAAAACTACAATAATTAAATAAAGATTTCGTACAGAGTTACAAGTGTCATGACAATCCAGACAATCATACAACCAAGTAGATGGTAGAGAGGTTTCTCAAAATCCAGTAAGCACAACATTTTGAAAATGGGAAGGTGGATAGATCATCTATTTTCACAGGACAGCCTTGGAGAAATACATGAACTTTAACTAATGAAAAATATGCAAATGTACCTCATTACATTTTAGTGTTAAGTGAATACACTGAGTAATGTTGCATAAATGTCCTCAGCAAATTTCGGAAAGGCTTTACGATTTGTTCCTAATGGCAATATAAAAAAATTAATTCTTAATTGTAATACTTAAGGCTCTAAGAGCAAGGATTGGCTGTCCCACATTGCTTTTATTAAGGTATACATAATCTTAATTTTGTGCACTTCTGACTTGAGAAAATGAAATTCATTTATTTAAATAACCTATGTAATTGTAATCAATATTCCCAGTAACATTGTAAGGAAACATAGACATCATCAGAGGCAGCATGATCCATTTCTCCATTTTAATGTAACATTGCATTGTGATTCTCAACATAAACCATTTAATGCAGCAAACGTTAAATTAAAATAACTTGTAGTACCTCATCAAAGATGAAGCTGAAGGATTCCTGTCACAGAAACTTCCTCATGTCCAAAACTCACTGAAAATCACTACTATTTTTTCCTTTCTGCCCACTGCATGCACTCCACTCATCTCACAGAATGAGGAAGGTAAGATCAGTCACATTTAAAAATTGTATATAGTCAGGTTTTTATCGTATATCCCTAACCAAGTACAAGAGAAGTAGGAATGACGAAGAGAGTCTGAAGCTTTGATACAACAGAATTCACTGAACCTAGGGAGAACACTGGTCCGTAGAATTTACAAGGTAATTTTAATAAAGTGCAATTAACCAGATCAGAAATTCTTCCAATTACATCATGTTTGCCTACTGCTACATTTAAATATGACTTCCATCAAAATATCTAAAACATTAGGGCTATGTTCATGTTGATATCCAGCTAGTGAAACTCGTTTTAGCAAGATTTACCACAGACATGATATAAATTTCAAACATCCAACCATAAATAAATAATTGCTGGGTTTTTTTATTTTGTTTAGATGCATGTAAGAGTTCTTTGTTGAATTTTATACTTCAGCGGGGAATTTAAATTTTCCATTTATATGCTCTACATGAAAGATGAATGTAGTGTGATTTGCCATAAAGAACAGAGCTAAACCATTTTTAAAACCACAAAATTAAGATGTCTCCAAAAGACAACTAAAAATAATAAATGCAGCTTGTAAGGCATGATGTATTTTATTTAAATTCCATCAAATATGTGGAAGGGACTATTTGACATAAGAATTTGCTATTTAAATACTTTTCTCAAACCTCAGCTACGCCTGTCATTTTCCCTACAAAAATTTTAGGAAGTTAATCCAGTATCATAAACATTATATATTATTTAATTACAAAACACTATTATTCATAAAATATTCTGCCTCTTAGAAAATACTCCAGGTATTTTACAAGAACGGTATAGAGTACCAAAAATATACACAACCATAGAAGCAATTAAAGTCAGTAATAAAAATCAAACATAAAATCAGTGTACCATGCCAGAGTGCCTTTTGAAATAAAAGAGCTTTAAACCCACAGAACATGAGAGCAGGCTAATTCAGTGGTTGTCCTCTGCTGAAGAAAGGACATCCCATAGTCCTTGGCTGGCAAGACAAATCCTTCAACCTGTACATGCAAGTTTCAGATTGAAAATTATATTCCCCTGCAAGTGCATCAGCATTTTTTTATTTTGTTTTGTTTTGTACTTTGGTTTTAACATTTCTCATTTCTCTCATGTGCTCTCCTTTGAGAAGAATGTCACTGAAGAATGTCATTCTGTGTAACTGTGAGAGTTAGTTATAATTATAGGTCTACTACTTTTCTATCACCATGTTGACCTTCTAACTTTATGCTAAAAATTTTAAATTAAATTAAAATATATGGAAACCCTATTCTCACATCATTCATGGTCCCTGAGAATATAAATATCTGAATATTCATGGGTAAAATGAGAAGGGTATTTTGAGGAAAATCACCCCTCTTTCGAGGAAAAAAATCAAATTGAAACCATTGATTTATATACAAAGATATATGTATTTATACAATACAGGCCTATCTATATGTCACTTTCTCACAAGATGTAAAATGAATTCATGTGTCAAGAATGAATCAAAAAAGATCTAAATAAATTTGTTGTCATTTTAAAATGTGTTGCAGTAAAGCAAAGTAGACAGAGTTCCTATTTCATAATTTTCATAAAAAATTGAACTGCCAGCGTCTTGATGTAAATGGTTCGATGTTACTGTAGAACACTGATCTCAGCGTGAATTCAATGAATGAGGTATAAAACACACATTTCTCTTCAATAATGAACTCCAAGACATCATGATTTAATATGGCTTGGCATATGCTTGGGATATGACAAATGCAAGACAGACATTTTATCACCAAAAGTATACTTTCAAGTAAATTTTAAACAGACTGATCCTGCCAAATGTATTTTTAGTTTTTCTAACATGAATGTGTTTGAAGAAAAAAACTTCACACTTCCTTTCCACCTAATCAGAAGAGGCTTTGTGAAATTCACAAGAAGGGAAGAGACAAAAAAGAACATTCACAAATATGAGAAAACTTTTACTTTTACTTCTCACTTTGCATTAGAAAAGAAGTTGCAGATGACAAAAAGTGAGAAGCTAGAAAGGATAAAAGTAGCAAACTAGTTTATGTGGAAAACTTCAAGGTGTATATTACCTGCTGATTCCTACCTCCCTATCCTTACATTCTAACAGTGGTCCCTGAAAAGCCACACTGTTTGGTCCCAGAAGTCTTAAGAAGTTCTAAACTTGATAAAGGCTGTTCTGGAGATCAAGAGAGAGAAAGAGTCAAGATGACTGTTAGCTAGGATGACTGCTAAGGAATTTCTGAAGGATGTTTCGCAACTCAATATGCAGAGCAAGATGTAGATTTCTGGCAAATTCATTTGACCTCAACCAAAGTGGGAGATCACTGCATGAACAAAATAATGGGAGTGCTAAAGAGAATCCAGTGTTCTACTGTGAATGTTATAACTGAATATAAGTCTCTTTAATTCATCTTCACATAAGTTCAGCCTGCCCTTTTTTCCACAAGGTGATAAACTTTAGTAAAGTTCACATTCAGTCCTTTCATTCAGGGACAGGCTGGCTGTGTTACAACGTCTACAGAAGACTGGGTGAAATCCATGCCAGAGAGCTGCATTACTCAATACAATTGTGCATTAAAAATATGAATAATGGTGGCCAGTGAGATAGTTCAGTGGACTAAGCTTAGGCAAGAGCAGGGACAGCAGTTTAATTTCCTGTACCACCTACTGTGCCAGCCCCACCCCTAGGGTGGGCTGAGCTGGCCACAGTGTCTGGGCATAGTGGTGTACACCTGTATCCTCAGCTCTGGGGAGGTTGAAAGCAGGAGGATCACTATGAGTCTGGCCTGCATAGTGAGACCATGATGTAACAACCAAATGCATATATATA
>NW_004524715.1:2333951-2334745 GCF_000260255.1 Octodon degus
AATAGAAAGAAAAAAAAACAAGTATAATTGCTCCTCTGGAGAAGATTGTGTGGTATGTATCGGGAAGCATAATAGAAACAAATTTCCTGCCAACCCAACAAAAGCCAAAGCTAAAAAAGAAAACAAAACAAGTTTTTTATTGACGAATCATTAAACCAGAAAAGTGATGCCCATCACAAGCAGTCCAAAGACCAAATAATATCACACTCCTTAATACAGATAAGCAGATACAACCCACTGCACACCTTTTCAAAATTAACACACATTTCCCCTTATTCAATCATTTTCAGGATCATGTGAAGCGGGAACCAGCCTACCGTGAGGAAATAGTGCAATGCTCAGTCTCAGGCAGGTGCGTGTGGCAGCACCATTCATATCTGTAGTTCATCCTGGATTCACTAGGGATTTGGACTGGCATCTATGTTGCCTAACTACCTGGGTCCAAAAATGAAAATGATTTTTTCATCTTTATGGAAGGAGGTATTTTCTAACTTGGTGCAAAAAGCTTGCCTAAATTGGGCGCTTGTCCTCCCACAGAAGCCAGAAGAGGGTGCTAAGTTCTGCTTTCATCGCATTTCAAAGTATGGCTGCCATAGTCTTCAGAAAGTTATCCCCAGATTTTAAACCTGGAAACATAATCTAAGTGCTAACAAAGATAACCAAGTTATTGTATCTGCAAAGGACAACATCTCCTTTTCTTTATTTTTTCCGTAATTTTATTGAGAAACAAATAGCAATGAGACAGTTTCAAACCAAATTGGTAGGACAGTTTCAATAATTAACACATTGCATAC
>NW_004524715.1:2340416-2341941 GCF_000260255.1 Octodon degus
GGCTTTTACCAGATTGAAGTAGAGGCCATCTATTCCAATTTTCTGTAGGACTTTGAACATGAATGAGTGTTGAACTTTGTCAAAAGCCTTTTCTGCATCAATGGAGATGATCATATGGTTTTTAGTCTTCGCTGTATTGATATAGTGTATTACATTGATAGATTTTCAAATATTGAACCATCCCTGCATCCCTGCGATGAATCCTACCTGGTCATGGTGTATGATCATCTTGATGATTTGCTGTATTCTATTTGCTAGTATTTTATTGAGGATTTTGTCATCTATGTTCATGAGGGAGATAGGCCTATAGTTCTCTTTCTTAGTTGCGTCTTTCCCTGGTTTTGGTATCAGTATAATACTTACCTCCAGGAATGATTTTGGGAGGATTGCTTCCTTTTCAATTTCATGAAAGAGTTTGAGGAGTATAGGGACTACATCTTCTGTAAATGTCTTGTAGAATTCAGCTGTGAATCTGTCCAGACCTGGACTTTTCTTTGCTGGTAGGTTTTTAATTACATCTCTTATTTCATTGGCTGTTATTGGGATATTGACAGTGGTTTTATCTTCTCGATTCAGTTGTGGTAATTTGTACCTTTCTAGGAATCTGTCTGTTTCTTCTGTGTCTTCTATTCTGTGAGAGTAAAGATTCTCAAAGTGGCTATTGATAATCTTCTGAATTTCCATTGGGTCTGTGGTAATTACACTCTTTACATTCCTTATTGCTTGTATTTGTATTTTTTCTTTCCTCTTTTTGATGAGGTTAGCTAGGGGCTTATTGATTATATTTAATCTTTCAAAGAACCAGCTTTTTGCTCTTTTAATTCTTTGAATTGCTTTCTTCATCTCAATTGAATTAATTTCTGCTTGAATCTTTATGATTTCTTCCCGTCTTTGGGCTCTGGGTTTGGTTTGCTCTTCCTTTTCTAATTGTTGAAGGTGCAGCATTAGAGTATTTATTTGTTCCCGTTCTGTTTTCCGAATGTGTGAGTTCAGAGCTATAAATTTTCCTGTGAGAACTGCTATCATCATATCCCATAAATTATGATAAGTTGTGCTTGAATTTTCATTGAATTGTAGATATTGTTGAATTCTTGTTTAATTTCATCTGTGACCCATTGGTTGCTGAGTAGTGCATCATTTAATTTCCACATATTTAGGGGTTATTTCTGGTTTCTTTTGTCATTTATTTCCAGTTTCATTGCACTGTTGTCAGGTAATGTGCATGGGATATTTTCTGTTTTCTTACATATACTTAAGCATGACCTATGGGCCAGTATGTGGTCTACTTTAGAAAATGACCCATGTGCAGCTGAGCAAAATGTGTATTCATCTGTGTTTTGGGTGGAATTGTCTGTATATGTCTACCAAGTCCATTTGTTTCAAGCTCTGGTTCAGTTCTGCTATTTCTTTTTTAAGTTTTTTCTGGTTGATCTATCTTTTGGGGATAAGGGGGTGTTATAGTCTCCTGGTAAGATTGTGGTATTAGATATTAGATTTTCATGTTCATTAAGATTTGCTTTATATA
>NW_004524715.1:2342766-2393446 GCF_000260255.1 Octodon degus
TCTGTATGCTTCCGTTACCTGAATGTCAGATTGTTTCCTCATATTTGGGAAGTTTTCTGCTATTACTTCTGCCCATATTTTTTTAATGTCCTTTGTATTGACTCCTTCTTTTTCATTGATGCCTATTAGTCTCACATTGTTAATCTTTGCATCATCTTGCAGGTGATGGATTATTTTTTCTACATCCTAGTTGTTTTTAAGAGATGCTTTCTCATCTTTTCACTAGCTGCACCAGCATCTTCAAGATCTGAAAGTCTGTTTTCACTTTCATTTAAATGGTTTTGCACGCTTGTGATTGAGATTTGAAATTCCTCTCTATCTCTTTGATTCTGCTTCATGTGATCTATTTCTTTTGGGCAGGGTGAGGGAGGTGCTATGGAGTGGTGGGGGCTTCCCAAGGTGGTGGAAGGGGGTCTCACCAGCGCTATGCCTGGGCTGGGACCAGTAGGTCCCGCCGGCGCAGGGTAGCTGGAAGCTCTCCCACACACTCACCAGGCCTGGGCTAGGACTGGGTCTGGGTGTTCCTGGAATGTGGCAGAAATTCCTGCTCAGCAGCCAGGGTGTGGGATGTGCTGCGGAGTGGTGGGGTCGTCCCAAGCGGGTGGAAGAGGGTCTCACCCATGCTGCCCCGGGTTGGGACCAGTAGGTCCCACCGGCACAGGGTAGCTGGAAGCTCTCCCACACACTCATGGGGCCTGGGCTAGGACTCTCAACATCTCCTTTTCTGATAACAAACAGCAAAGCTTTTTCATCACAGATGCAGACAGTTCTGGAGGAGATTTTTGGAAAGACCGATCAGATGAACACATTCAAGAAAGTAATTTACCTCATTCACTCAAAAGGGATGTAGAAAATATGGAGAAAGAAGAACTTCAGAAGGTTTGATTTTAACAAATAGACTTATGGAGACAAAGAGAACAAGAAATCCAGGTGTTAAAAGGAAACACGTCCTTTCCCCTTATTCAATAATTTTCAGGACAACATGAAGCGGGAACTAGCCTACCATGAGGAAATACTGTAACAGTTTCAAACTATTACCAATGCAGCAAGCTTGATCAGGAAAGGAAAACTTAGGGCCCCTCTCAGCAAAAGCTAAAAGGTGCACAGATCCATTTACTCTTGTTCTCTTGTAAAATAGAGCATTTTGTATTGCTTAAAAATAAAAAAAAAATAATAGAGCCTAGGACTAAGCACTTCAAATCTGAAGAAAGGCTGCACATTGAATTTAAAGACAAAATCCAAAAATGGGCACCTGAGATGAATATACGCTTCCTGAATGAAGAAATACAAATGTCAAATAAATATATGAAAAAATGTTCCACATCATGGTCATTCAAGAGTTGCAAACTGAAGCAATGCTGAGATTCCATCTTACCTCAGAAAGAATGGCTATCATCAAAAGGTCAACTAGTAACAAATGCTGGAGGGATTGAGGAAAAAATAACCTTTTTCCACTGTTGGTGGGTGTACAGACTGGCACAACCACTATGGGAATCAGTGTGGAGCTTCCTCCAAAAGGTAGGATTAGAGGTCCCATTTAATCTAGCTATTTGCATCCTAGACATTTTTTCCAAATGAACTGAAAACATTCCACGTAATACATGTGCATCCATGCTTAAACAGTAGACAAAGAAAACTTAGAAATATATTTTTGAAAACTTAAAAGAAAAATTTAAATATAAAAGAAAATATTTTGTCCATAAAAGAATAACTGATATAAGAATCAGCTTCAGTTGAGAGGTTTTATAACTTGTCATCATCATGAGAAATTAATGATAAGAGTAGAAGAGATTGAAGTTAAAAAGAAATGATTTAAAATTTAAGACATAGAGGTTCAATCAGGATAACCAAGCATCATCTAATACCCATGCATCAATAAATACAGATCAGAGAAGTAAACAGAGCAGGAAGGAAAGTGTTCAAAAGCTAAAGAACTCCACCAATCTCCAGATGGAAAACTTCCCTGAGTTTAATCAGCATAAATTTTAAACGATCTAACAAAAAATAATCCTCAAGAAAGTAAACATTGTTCTTATTGCAAAAATTTTGGTCTACGGGGCCAGAAGTGAAGCTTAACTTCAAGAGGCAAGAATCAGATTCATGACATTCACTGAACAGCAGCTGACAACAAAGGCAGCTGAGTGATGCTTTCAAAGTTTTGAGTCAAAACCATCTCAATCTAGATTTTCCTACATAGTTCCAGCTTGAAGGCAAAGTAAAACTTTTTAGAGAATCAAAAGTCAAAATGTTATTAATCAAATATTTTCCTTTAAAAAGAAGAAAAGTGAGAAAGAGAAGGAAATCAACAAAATAAAAAGGGGATTTGAGAGAAAGGAAATATTGGGAATTAAAATAACCAGTGCAAAATCATGAGGGAGAACTCAGAGTAAGAGCTGAGCAAGTGCTCGAGAGAGCATTTATTTCTTTGTTATACCAGAAGTTCAAATGTTCTCTTTGAGAAGAAAGTGGACACGACTTCTGGTACATAGACTGTGAAATTTAGAAAGTGAAGGAGGGGCCAGGGAGATGGCTCAGTAGGATAAGCGCTTGACAGGGGCAAATGCCAGGATCTGAGTTCAATCCCCAGTTCCACAAAAAAAAAAAAAAAAAAGGAAAGTGAAGGGTCTCAATTGTAAGATGAAAACATGTACTTATTTACAAAAGAGAAAGACAACTACATTAAAGTGGTGATTAAATGATTAAACTATGAACTAAAATAAAATATGCCATGATGTTGGCAATTTATGGGGTGTAAGAAAGAGGTATAAGAAGCAAACAACTTGGAATACTCTTCCAGCAGCACCAGTCCATGAGCTAGGGAAATATTTTGTCGGCATTGTACAAATAACTCCACATGCAATGTCTAGGAAATGGTTTTATGGATGAATAGAAATACCAAATTTCTTATTTAGTGATGCTCATGTTCAAAAGACACTCAGTGAGTATTGATTTGAAGAAATTTGGGTTAATTATATGGTAGAAATAAAAATTATCAAGTAGCAAATATTAGAAAAAGATGAGGAAAGAGTAAGAAGGGACAATGTATCTCCTCTGTCCTGGTGATGAGATATTGGATTTCATCTAAGTGATTAAATAAAGAAACAATTTTTTGAGAATAGAATATAGTGTGGGGAGGATAAATTCTAGATATGTGAACACAAAGGCTTACAATAAATAATTAATGAAATGTAGAATTGGGCAAAGAAGGGGACATTTCATTTTAATTATATGATATTTATTGTCTCACTTTTTTTCAGATATCCATAATATTTTCTAAAATATATATTTTTATAAGATATAATTTTCCAAAGTAAATGACATGTGTTTCCTCCTTTTTATTTGCTCATATCCTCACATAAGTCTTGCCTTTAGTTCAGGCCGTGTTCTTCATCCCACAGATGGTCATAGCTGGAGTGATCTCTGTGGATTTACTTTCTCTGTTATTTGTAACATTGTACTTGATTTTATTATCCATGTGATATTCACTATACAAAGACCTTTGAGACCTATTCCTGTTTGAGTACCGCATCATAAAAAATATCTTTGTCTCTGCAGATAAATCGTCTCTTTTCTATTGTCAGAAAATAAAAATTATGAGACCCTTAGCTATAAGGAAACTTAGAAGTTAAAGGCATTGCTCTTTTACAGCTATTCGTTCATTTATACTCCTAAACTTTTAGATCTCTTTTGTTCTGCTTTTATCCCTCTTATTCCTGTTGACAGATTAGGGATCTTGAAGCCTTCCTCAAATATTTAAATTTGTAAAAATTTTCACTGATGTGAAATACATCAAAGATGTGTCTGCCCCACTATTACAGCAGATGCTTTCTCCTTTCACAGTTGTGCCCATATCTCCCCTAAAACAATTTAAATTTCTTAATAACACCAATTAAATATATTATTTCCCCACACCACTAAGAGAATGCTGTATTTATAGCAGGTGCCCAATAAATGTTTCCATGTTGGACTGACTTAATCATAGTTACCACAATTTTTCAATTTATGGTGAGCAGTAAAAATTTTTTCCCAAGTTAAATATAAACAAAAAGAAAGTGTTTTACCTCTTAGCTACTTTTATATGTGCTAATAAAATTCTTCTACAGGAAACAAAGCAAATATAAAAGACTAAGCTGTGATTCATAAACACAGAAATATTGCGGTTACATTTCACTGGATCACTTTAAATGCAATTTTCACTTTTGGAAGCAAATACATAATCTGGACAATAAAAAATTCTTAGGAACAAATCCCATCCTGAATCATACAGAGTGGTGAGAAATATTTATCTCTACAAATCCTGCAGTTATGTTTTTGGTTTTGTTTTTATTTTTGAGACATGGTTTCACTATGTATTGCAGGCGGGCTGAACTCACTTATGTAGCCCAGGCGGGCCTTGAACTCATGGCTATCCTCTTGCCTTACTCTCCCTAGTGCTGGGATTGCAGGCATGGGCCACCATGCCCAGCCCTGCATTTATGCATTTAACAAATATCTACAACTAAGTAGAAATAAAGGAACCAAAATTCTGAGATCTTTTTGAGAAAAATCAATTCTTCCATCTTTAGTTTGGAGCCCAAGCTACTAAACACTCAGCCCATCAAAAATGGAACTTCCTATTCAGGGGCCGTTGAGCAGTGATGATTTCTCACAGTTCCCCAGTCACATAAATACTTTGAAAAATAACCTTGCCATACTAATTCACACTGAATCATCCCTACTTCACCATCACTCAGAAGCTTCAACTTTCTCAGAAGTAGAAAAATCAATGTCCCTTAACAGACTAAATATTTAAATCTATCAACAGAGCTGTTTTTTGGTAGATACATAGGAAGTACTGCATCTATGGTGTGTTATGCACACTGATGTATCTATCTTCAAATTTTCTTACATGAGCATCAAAATTCTTCCACTACACAATTGGCCCATTAGATCAGGGCATCCTTAGTAAAAAGGCTAACTAGAAAATAGCTTGGTAGAAATAGCACATTCAGACGTCAACAGCCATTGATATATATTATCTGTAGATGCTCAGAACAAGGAAGATGATAGGGTATTCCCCTGAAGTATGGAGGTCTGCATAAGTCCAAGAGTATGGAGGAAAGTTGCAAGTGGAGAACTCACAGAAACTCTGAGAAGCAGGAGAAAACAAGGAAAGAATTTGAGCTAAAGAGGAATGAGTAAGCAGTGAGAGTTGCCACCACTTTTTCTCAACATATAATTTCCATCACCTTTTCTGAGGTCTCTCGTGCATATTGGACTAGAAAATGAGAATTGAAAGAGACAATTGATAATCAAACATAGATTTTAATTAGAATATATGGATTATTCTAGAGAGGAAGCTAAATCAGAAGCATAATAAGCTATAATAATTTCCTTCTTCTTGAAGAAATACTGCTTGACCGGATCAAGACAACCTCTTGAGAGGAAAGGGTTGATGCAAAATGATCACTTTTGGGTAAACTCCTTAAGGAAATGAAACCTGAAACTGTTTCCTTCAAAAGAATACTTAACTAGGAGGACAGTTATAAGCAAAGATTCCCAACTCTCGCTGCATGGAAGGATCACCTGAGAGCATTTAAATCATAATGACTCTCAAGACTAAACCTCCAGCTGAGATTCTGATTTATCTGAGCTGAAATGGGAACCAGGCATCAACATGTTAAGGCTCCCAGAGTGATGAGTGATTTTAATGTGCTACTTGGGTTGCAAACCACAGTCAAAGCCTAAATGTACAGCTAAAGATGCTTAGAAACTGCTGCTTCAGATCTCTGCTTGCCTGTAATTCTTGTTTTTCCTCTTGTCATTTATCACTAAGCTGTTGGAGTCCCATCATCTGTTATAGTTTAGATATTGAGTGTCCACCAAAAGTTTATATGTTAAGAGCTAGGACATCAGGGTAGCACTATTGGGGAGGTGGTAGAACTTCTGTGTACAACTGTGCATGTGTGTGTGTGTGTGTGTGTGTGTGTGTGTGTGTGTGTGTGTGTCTGAGAGAGGGTCTCACTATGCAGTTCATACTGGCCTTGAGCTTACTCTATGGCCCAGGCTGGTCTCAAACTCACAATAATCCTCCTGCCTCAGCCTCCAGAGTGCTGGGATTATAGGCATGCACCACCGCAGCTGGTGTGGTAAAACATCTGGAGTTGTAGCTCAGTGGGCAGGACTCAGCTAACTAGGGTGTACCCCAGAAGGCATTTGTGGGACCTTTCCTTATTTCCTACCCAAGACATGAAGGGTTTTGCTCTACTTCATGCTCCTTCCATGGCGTGCTCCTTCGCCACAGATTCAAGCAATGCAGCCAACCGGTGATGGATCACACCCTCCGCAACTGTAAGCCAAAATAAACCATTTTTAGATCAGTGGATTATCTCAAACATTTGGTTATAATAATGGACACTGACTAATACACGTCATACTCACATCAGGCCATTTATAGTGTTGCTCTAGAATAGGCCTCCTGTTTCTCAGCAGACCTGTATGACGTAATTTCATGTACGGAACAGCAAGTTCTTGAGGTACAAACAGTAACTGTCAAACACCATACTCTGGTTGGGAGCTCATGAGCTTATGAAATGTGCTGACTATGGAAAATCTCATGTTAAGAAATCTTAACTTTTCACATCAGTGACAGTTGGGTTGTGTGTTGTTGGGAAGAGTATCAGGGAAAAATAAAAAATGTTTAGGACAGTTGTGTGTGTTTGCTACTTTAATGGTAGTGATGGCTTCAGGGATGTATAGATGTGTCCAAATTTATCAAATTGTAGACATACATTTTATATAAGATGAAGGTTTTTGATTATCTTTCAAATCTATTGTTTTACATAAAAGTTTTCAAAACAACATTACATTTTACTTCATCTTCAAATTATTTTACTCTCTTTAAAATTATCTAGACTCTAAACTCAAAAGTGACAAGAAAGACCCCAGTATGAAAACCTGTCTCCTACTAAGCCTTGATACCTAAAATTCCTTTTAATAGTCAAAATTGAAACTGTAACTACAGCAATTATCAGTCAGCACATAACCACCACAGATAGACATTCCTCTTGCCAAAAAGAGAGGGACTCAGACACATAAAGAGCAAATTTAGGATAGAAAAGAAACAAGGTAAGTGGTAAAAGGGAAGCCACCCAATTTGCTGTAGAAAATTCTGGTCCTTGAGTAGTTTGCAGGTGAGGATGCTGTAATGTAAAGGGTTTGCACATGAGAGCTGAGGTCACTTGAGAACTCTACATGTCTGAGACATGAGCATATGCAAACTCCTTCTTACTGGTTTTGTTGGCATTACTCAAACATCATTCTTAGGAATACTTGTAAGGGTAATATTTAAATAATCAATGACCTTGTAATAATTCACAAAGACTCTTTACTTATTGATAGCCTCCAAATGCATTATTCCTCTCAAATCTAGAAAACAGAAGATAAAGTTGTTGTCACTTTGATTAAGATTTACTAGGTTCTGTTAAATTTCATATGCACATAAAATCAAGGAGGTAAATACTAGAATATGTATGCTTAAAATCCCCACATAAATTCAGAGTAAAACTCTTACATAACAAAAAATTTATAACTCAGCAATCCCCACTGGTAAATCCATAGCAAAAAAAAAAAAATAGTATAAGCAAAATGTAACAAGTTTAAAATAAAAAAAAATGCTATGAAACTGGTAGCTTTTTATTAACACCCTGAAATACAGGGTTTCTGTCATCATTGCTCCCTAATTTCAAGATACATAGATATTTTCGAAAAACCATCAAATTCCAGACCATCTTATGAAAACAGTAATATTTTACTGGAAATGCCAGGGGGCTGAATTTGTACCATTTTTCAATGACAGACAAAGATCCTCTCTACTGCTCTGCCAGGTGAATCATCTATCATGACAGGAGTTTATGGTCTTCCCTGAAGGTGTCCAGTAGGACTACATGGTGTCAAAGAATTTCCATTTCTAATCATTGCCATAAAGTACAAAGAAACAATTGAAGTTGGAGGAGGAACTGCTGTCATTCTCTTAGTGCTCTCATGGCTTTCTCCGCATAAAGGTTCTCATGGAAATCTTTTTTAGGACTATTCTTAATGAGAGGCAGCACCTCCAAGGAGTTGATCTCTTGTGACTTAGATTCATTTACTGGGAACTAGGAGTCTTCATGAGAGAAAAAGCAATAGTGGGAATATACAATCTGAAAAAACTTGTGTTTTCAAAATGCTGAACTTATTCAGTCATGGGAATTTATTTGCAATATTTATTTTCTGGCCTTTAATTTAAGCATTTCCATAGCCAGCCCTGGGTAATTTTGCATTGGGAACCCATGGGGGCAAGCCCACTGCTTTACTTCTTCCAGAAAGTGCCCCACAGACTGCAGTATTCGTTCATCCCTCTCCCTTGCCTCATTAAAATGTATCTGTCCTGTATTTCATGCCACTGGGTCTGAGTTCTGTTATATAATTTGACTATTTTTTTTCTACTTTGACTTAAGGTATAGCTGATGCAATGTATGAAGATCACTAGAGAACATATTTTTTGCATTTTTCAACAAGGGCCATAAATTCCTGGGCCAAACATACTAAAGAATACATGAGGGAAATTTTACATAATGAAAGATCACAGAGACATCTTTGAAGATTTTTTTCAAACAAAATAGCTTTGCTATCTCTCTCAAATTGATGCAGAGAGGCGTATTGCAGCATGGTTGGCACTTGGATGAAATGCAGATTATAAGTGACCGCTAAGTGTTCATTTAACTAGAGAAACCTTTCTTTGGTTGAAGAATGGAAAAGTGAGTGAAGAACTGCTGTCACTGAAAATATGAGACTTTAGGAGGAAGCCTAAGAAATCACATTCAGAGAAATAGGAAGGGAGCCAAGATAGAACTGATTTACAGAATCAAGTGGAGTGGGGGGCGGATTTTCAAGGAGAAACAGGACCGTGGATGTTCCTGTCCTATATCCCTGGGAAGCCAGAACATGAGCACAGAAAGTTACTGACTGTTGCTAAGAATCCATTGCCTCCAAGAGGTTATTCTGTGGTGATGGGTGCAGAGGGTAGATTGGAAGATCTGGAAATTATATAAAATAGGAAAGTGAGGACAATGATCTTTTGAGACTATTCTTAGAAGGAGGGTGGCTTCCTGGAAGAGAAAAAGAAATGCAAAGTGCTGACATGAGCAAGAAAGAACTATTGCTGCAGGAAGGGGAGCTCTGGAAAAGTTTTATACCCCAAGCAAAAGAGCACAGTTGAGTGAAAGAGATATGAACTGAAAACAAGGAAATGGAGGCCTTCAAAGAGGGACAGACATTGAGGATTAGCCTTAGAAATAATAAAATGGACAATATAATTTAAAGAAAAAAATAAGGAGAAAATTTTTAATTTCAAATTTGAGATGTAGGAGAAGAAGGAAGTGAACCACTCACCCATGAAACATAAATTGAGGGCATTTTCATGGTATGGAATGGAGCTGGAGACATTTAGCCAAATAGGAACTCTTTAGAGAAAATATCCAACACAGGAAGTATATAACATTCAAAGATGAGTTATAAAGTCTAACTGAACTGCAAAAGAATAAATAAAACCTGAAGAAATAAAGTATGAAAGTAAAGAAATAAAGTGTGAGGGTGTTAAAGAAATAAATCTACCATACATACCATACTGAGGAGGTGCGTGTTCTCTATAATTTTAATATTATAAATTTAATTCAGTAGCCTGAGGATGTAGGTTTCATAGGTACAACTATCAATGGAGATAGGCTGTTCTACCCAGAGACCATGGAACTGTTATTCTCTCCTTGTTCTCTAACATTTGTGAGTCTAGCCATTTCAGTTAGGAGTGTGTGTGTGCGTGTGTGTGTGTGTGTGTATGTGTGTCTTTTTGTTGCAGAAGAGTAAAGGGGAAAATAATGTTCAGTGATACATCTTTGCATAATACAATTGTTACGGCCTGTGTCCAGTTATTCCCCCAAAACCTCATGCAGTCATGGAGTGGCTTCTGGAGTTTGTGATTAATCATTGTGGGTATGGATGCTGCCCTTGCCCTAGGTCACGTAATTTGCATTACAATATAAGGAGGTGAGAGGCTGGCTAGCTGCCTGAGCTGCTGCCAATCCCTTTGCTCTCTGCTCTTTGCCATCACCTTGAAAAGTTGCTCTCTGCTATGTGCAACTCTGCCTTGGAGCCAGTTGAGCATGGACTAAACCTCTAATAACTACGAGCTAAATAAACCTTTCCTTTCTTAATTTGGGTGCCGAGTACTTTGTCCCAGCAACAAAAGAAGAGTAACTGAGATAATAATGATTACACTCCTTATGGGGAGTCAGTACAAGTTTACAACACATCTCACTTCCTTCTATCAACTAGCAAAGTAATCTCAGGCCCAGCCACTTGGCAGAGCAGGGTGGAAGGATCACAAGTTACAGCCCAGCTTCAGCAACTTAGCAAAGACCCTGTCTCAAGAAAAGGAAGGGGTGTGTTGGGCTGAGGATATAATTCAGAGGCATAGAAATTGCATAGCAGATACAAAGGTCTGGGTTAATCCTACTTGTTTGAAATCTCTTCTAATCAAACATTGGAAAATTGGCTTAATAAAAGGGAGAGGAAAGGGCTTTTAGTGCAACCCAGATAAATACATTTAGGAAAAGCTCTCTACTGGTCTCTAATTGCTAAAAGTGAGAAAGGAAAAGAGGGAAGGAAGTAATGACTTAGCCTCTGAGCTCTATGCAGTTAAGAAGGAAGAAACTGCTAAGGGAACCTCTTGAGGGGAATAAGAAAATCAAATAATTCTTACTGCTCTAACACAACCAAAGCCAACTGATACCAAAACATCAGTGGAGACAAAGCACTCTGAAATCTTCAGATGGTTCAAAGGTAAAGCAGGAACCTTAGTGTGTCTTGTGCTCAGCAGGAATGACCGAGAATGTTCCTGACCCAAGGGGGGAGTTTGGAAACCCATGAGATCTGTGAACCAGGAGGCTGAGGAGTGCGGCTCATGGGTATGCCACTGAATGATATCCTCAGCCCCTCACCACACCCCGGCCTTTTCTTGAGATAGCATCTTTGCTAAGTTGCTGAGACTGAGCTCTAACTTGTCATCCTCCCACCTTGGCCTGCCAAGTGGCTGGGCCTGGAATTGCTTTGCTACTTGATAGAAGGAAGTGAGATGTGTTGTATACTTGTACCAGCACAGGGGATAAGAATGGATCTGTGATACACACACAGGATTGTGAATGGACGGAACTTACTTGTTACACTTAGAATGTTGTGACTTCAGGTGCCCTTGAGGGCTGCATCAGAGTCACTCCAACCTCTTTCACTCTTCCCCATCCCTTTCCCAGCCAAGCCATTTGCTCGAGGACTCCAATTGCTCCTCACTATTCCTGGGCTTCCTCATTAGAGCTACAGGCATTTTTTCTTTTTTTAATTTAATTTTTATTTTATTTTAAAGAGCAATAAAAAAGCAAGAACAAAAATCAGAGAAACAGAAACAGGGTAGCATACAACAATATATATGGGACTGGGGAGATGGCTCAGTAGAATAAGCGTTTGCCTGGCAAGTACAAGGAACCTGAGTTCAATCCCCAGTTCCACCAAAAAGAAAAGAACAGGTTTAGGGATTATTTTGCTGAATTTTTCACACACCTACAATATTTAATTGGCAATGGAATACCCATCTCTAACAAAACTAAACAAAAAAAGGGGATACAAAGGAAGGACCATTTTATATCTGTACATACAAAATAATTAGGAAAGGTATACAGCTATTTTCTCTTAATTCAATGAGAAGAAAGATTTGAACTAATAGTATTTGGACAGGATATCATGTCTGCATATTGTACTATGAATAACTACTAAGAAGACAACAATATGCAATGTATTAATTATTGAAACTGTCCTATTAATCAGTTTTGAAACTGTCTTATTGCTGTTTCTCAGTAAAATTAATAAAATTAATAAATAAATAAATGAAATAGAATCAACCAGCAAAAAAAAGAAAAGAAAATACAAATGATACATTTTTGATTGTCATTACTGTGTTATAAGTGGAGTAAATTAAATTACTGAATTTTTATTTGTGCAATTCAAGAGATCTTTACCAGCTGACAAGTACTCCATCCAAAAGTGGAAATCTCAAGTTTTTTTAGCATTTGTATTGATATTTGCTGTTGAAAAAAAATTGCCTTTGAAATGTACTGCATCAAAGCTGAATAAGGGCATCCACCAGTTTTTCAGAGTGGAAAAAAAATCAATATATATGTTACAGATTTCCAAAACAACAATCGCTGGTTAACAATGGTTGATATATTACCTATTTTTATCATCAAATTTGTTGCTCAGAGTAAGAGACCATTTGGCCTGTGCCACACCACCCTCCCCTTGCCCCAAATACCATGTTCATTCTATGGTCACATGAGCAGCACGATTGTCTTTCATTGCAAGTCAAACCATGCAAAGTTTGCTTGAAGTGGCTGCTCAAACCAAAGCCTCCATGCGACTGATACTCCACTTGGGCACAAGCCAAGCTGTCCTCCTGAGTCAGTGACACCCAGGACCTTATTTCCCCAAGCAATAAAACTGGATGCTGCCTTTGTAATGTTCTCATTATCACACATAGTGGTTGCAAGAGCCAATTATTAAGTTTTGAGGAACGTTGTGAGCCAGTTACCCTTGCTTCTGTAAATAGAATGCAGTCTTTATAGTCTTTACACCACAGAAAGTGGCATGTTCTCTAATCAGTGATCCCGCCTATCCCAAAAGCCAACTTTTAAATATTTGTTAGCACACCACTGAATAAATCACTATTTTCAAGAAAAATGGATCAATTCATTAACACTCAGATTTTTTCAGAATAATCTCTCAGTTGTTCCTCTTTGACTTTTCTCCATTTCATGTCAACTCATCCAAATATAATCACTGAATATTTTAAGCATTGTATTAGTTCTATTGCCAGCTGTAACTGCAAGATCTTCTAGTATGTTACTGGCAATGTGAAATAAAACAATATGTGAGTTAATCCATGTAACATACTCAATAGAATTCTTCGGGTATTAAACAATGCTCAAGGCCCTATGAGATAGTTCAGTTGAATAAGCGCTTGCCTCATAAGCTCAAGGTCCTGAGTTCAATCCCCGGTACCAAAAAAAAAAAAAAAAAAAAAAAGTTCAGTAAATACCCTTATGTTATCTCTATTGTTTTTGGCAGCAGCTTTTCATCTTCACTTATATAAAGAAAATCTTCATTCTCTTCTTCAAAATGCTGATTTCTGTATTTCTGAAATGTTGTTCCCCACCTGTAATGTTCTTTCATCTTCCTTTCATTTAGTAACTAGTTTCAGATCTGGTGCAAGGCATATCTTACTTAAGAGCATTTTCTGAATAATTCTAGACCACAAATTTCCCTCCAGTTCCTGAATCCCTTTAGTATCTTCTTTTTACAACACCTGCCTACCACTTAGGAGTACAGCACCACTAATGCCACGCAGCAGTGTTTTGTAAATTACATTTCTTTTCCATGATAAATGACAAGGTCCTCAAGAGAAGAAACATAATACCAACCTGAAGGGATCAATTCGTTCTCTTACTTTCCTACCTGTGGCCTCCATGTACTCTCACCTATTCTCAGCAAAGCATTGATCATTAGTGGGTGTGCTGTCTCCAGTAACCCCTTCCTGTGGGCACGATATCAGCCCAACACAAGGCCACAACCATTGGGTCCCTTAAGATCCATTCTACTTTTTGCTTGGGACAAAGAGCTCTCCAATGCAGAAATTTTTACCTCTTTCCAAGCTGTGACCCTTGTGGCACATCTTTCTTTTCTTTCATATCTAAGAACAAATTAAAAATCATTAAAATAGGAAGCAGTTTTCATTTATTTTTATTACTTCATAATTCTAGCCATTTATAACTCATTTAAGCATTGCCAATAAATTTTAAAATTATGTGGCAATAAAAGTAATTAAAAAACAGAAGTTAAAACAATGCCAATGGCAAATCCTTTCTGAACTTTTTTTTTTAATTTTTTTTTTATTTATTTATTTGAGAGAGAGAGAGAGAGAGAGAGAGAGAGAGAGAGAGAGAGAGAGAGAGTGGTGTGTGTGTGTGGCCAGCTCAGCCCACCAGGGGGCGGGGCTGGCATGTGGTGCTGGGGGATTGAACCGTGGTCCCTGATGCTTTAGGTAAGCTTGTTCTAAGTAGGTGCTTTAGACCACTGAGCCATCTCTCCAGCCCCCCTTTCTGAACTTAATATGAACACTCAGCAGAAGAGATGCCCAAGCTCCCAAGGAGTGAAATGCATTTCACATTGGGATTTGGATGTCATGAATATGTAGACAATGCCCTTACCCAATAAGACAGAGATACAATTTGCTTTCATAGCTGAAAAGTCCTACGTGACCAAAAAGGTCGGACCCTTAACAGCAGGAAAGCTAAGCACGCTGATTAGCTGCATGTCTATTCTGAGTGCATTTGAGCATTTGTTCCCCGAGGCCTTTTCAGAACTGCATATTGAATCCCTCAGTCTGTTCCCTATTCAAAACCAGATGAGAAGAGGTTTATGGAAATTTTCAAGGTCCAAGATGGAGATGATGTTGCATCTCATTCAGCCAGCCTAAAAATAAAATATAAAATTCAGCCTTTTGTTGCTTAGAAAGAGAGAGAGAAAAAAAAAGCATTTCCCAAAAGAAATGTCATTTGCACTATGTATGTCGAGTGAGTAGGGTGTGAGCAGTGTGCACGTGTGTGCTGGCATTTAATTCTCTGATGAAGTATTGCTCATCATTACTGCAGCCTTTGCACTATAAGCAACTGGATACAAAGACCATCAGCTTCAAAACATTTTCCTTTGACCAGAATTGCTCTTCAGGATTAAAAACTCATTTCCAAAAAAACATTCGCTAAAATTATATCTAAACAAAGATAAACTCAGAATAGAAAAGCTACAATCTCCTCTTAAATACCTAATCCATTCATCACAAGAAATAACAAGAATACTGGCTTTTGCTACATTAAGTAAAACACAATATCATTTTGAAGTGTCTTGATGTTTTCATGACTCTAATAATGCTTACATTCTTGTCTAATACAGTCTGAACACCCTTAATCTCAATATCCAAGCTCTGAAATGATTGATACTTCAAGACATTTTGAATGATTCTCTCAATGATGCTCACAGAGCTTAAAATTTTGGAGTGCTTTAGAATTTAGATTTTTTTTTTGATAGCAATAATGGTCTTTAATTTTCAGAAATGTTTTGCACTAGTCTCACCATTCATAATGCTGTTAAATTTGTAACACCCACTACATAACTGAAATTTGAAATCCAAATAAATTCTCAATACACAGAACCCCACACTGGAGTGCTCTACTTTAGTATCCTAAACAATAAAGAATTACACATAAGATAAAAAGAGAAAAAAATCCGGCTAATCCTCCCTTAAAAGGAGACACACAAAGTGCATGTGTTGCGTTTCAATGATGTCAAAAGACAGATCTGTTGATTAAGCATATTGATGTTCACTGACCTTTCCCAATTATCTTAAAATCTTACATCGCTAGTGCCAGGCAATAGATTAAATAATGCCTATTCACAAATTAATTGCATCCACTTTTACGATATGTAAAAAAATGCTTATGAGTTTTTATTGAGCCAGTGTACAACAGTCTACTGTAAAACTGAAGGACTACCATAGCATTCCTTAATAATTTTACCTAGAGAATGATGTGCATACTTTGAAACATTTACTTAGCTTCAAAAGTTACTTTAAAAAAGGAATTCAGTAGATTGACTTGTAAATAATCTCAGATTTCAAATCTGCAAAAATCCATCTCATTACTATTGGGACACACTGAGATAAGGGTAAAATTTTTTTTGAAGTTAATATATTGAGAAAATAGAACCATAATTCTGTAATAAGTCAGTTTTTCTATTTTTAAAAGCAAACCAGTGAAGGAAAGGACAAAAACCTTTGGTTCACTTATGTATTTATGAATGGAAAAATTTATAATGCAAATTCACTCCTTAAAAAACTTAAGTTACAAATTACAACATTACAAGATAATTTTTTTGTTTGTTTCACAAGAAGACCTTACCGACTCATCTAATATGAGTACTCCAGAAAGTAGTACATAAATTGGAAGCATCTTGGAATTTTTAAGTATATTTAATAAATTTTTATGCATGCTTTAAACAGTTTTTTAAAAATGAGAGAATCTAAACAGAAAGTATGACCAGCACCAGCATTTAGGTTTTCTGATTTTAATATTAGTCTGACATAGCATTAGTAACCATGCTGCACTGAAACATGTACAGTCTAAATCATGATTTGTAAAATATATCCCACGTCCCCAGAATATTTAGGCTGGTCATAAAGTTAACAATGTTTAAGTATATAAGCATAATAATTTATGGGCAGCCCCTTGTATAAATTGCTGTTTAGCAAAATACAAACTGCCACAAAGATTTATGCTTACAGGTGGACATTCAAATATACCAATAGACAGCATGTCCTGAAAATATGGGCACATTTTAGAACATTAAGACAACTCTGTTAACCGTAATAGTCCCACAGTATGAGTAATACTCTACTTCAAAGGCAAAAAAAAAAAAATTAATCAGTATAGGGCATGATTGATTCAACATAGTTTCCAGGGAAGAGACCAGTCACTCGATTGCAGACTCCTTCATACCAGCCATCATCGTTCTTCTTTATCACGTAAATGATTGCACCCTCCATAAATGACAGCTCATCATCCTTGTCTTTTGTATAATCATATATTGCAACAACTTTTTCGATATAATTCTTGGGGGCCCAGGCAGGATCCCCAACTGCATATGGGTCACTATACTGAACTACTGCAGCTTCCTCATCTTCATAGTCCACTGGGGGCGGTGGTGGTGGAGGAGGAGAGTCATCAAATATGGGAATGTCATCTGGTGGAGGTGATGGTGGCAGAGTTGGGCTATCAGCAACTGGTCCAACAGTGGGTGGAGAAGGTGTAGGTACAGCAATGAGAATGCCAGTGCTACTGCTTCCACTGTTCTCTCGACTTCCACTTCCTCCACTACTTCCACTGTGTGTCCTTGGTCTCTGATTTAAAGAGGCTGTCCTGCCTGGACTATGCTGACTTCCAAGTCTTGCAGGACTGGTCATGTAATCATTAGGAACTGTTGGAGGTTTAACAGGCTCCAGGGTTTTATAGGGAGTATTCCGCCCCAGTGTTCCCCGGCCTGACATAGGAGGGCTTGGTGGTTTCTGAGTAGGAGGATTTGTTCTCGACAGTGTGCCAGTTCTTGCAGGCTGGTTATTTCCATGCTTGACACCATGGCCCACATCATCCAGAACTGTGTAGTCAATGGGTTTCCAAATATACCTTACAGGCCGCTCCATATTTGCAGGTGCTATTATATTGTGAGTTCTTGATGTGTTCTTATTTGTTGTCAAAATACCAATTTCTCTTCGAGCCACTTTCTCTTTATGAATATCCACAGTCTGTGAGATATGATTGATGGAAGATTCCATTCTCCGAAGCTGAGAAGCTTGGATGTCCAGCAACTGGAGTACATTGTTGGCCAATGCATTTATTTGACAAGCAACACTAGCTAGAGATTGGGTTGTGTATGCTTTGGTCTCTTCTAATGCTTTTCTCTTGTCTGTAGCCTGTATGTAGCTGTTTTCACAGTAGTCCGCCACCCGGGTCAGATTTTGGTAACTCTCTATGAGCGCCCTCTTGCCAGATGGGATCTCCTCCTCTAGTAACATCTGCAGCTCTGCCATTTTCCACCCCTCTGCATCGCTTCCTCTTGCGTTAAAGAGACAGAGGCAGCAAGGTCCACCGCAGCTCCGAGCACCTCACAGCCCGGATACAAACCGCCTCCCCGCCCTCCCGCCGGGTATTGTGCTAGAATTTAGATTTTTTGATTAGGGATGTTCAACTACTAATATCTATGCAAATACACTAAAATCTGAAAAACTCCAAATCTAACACATTTCTGGCCCCAAGCATTTCTCATCAGGATTATTCAATGTTTTAATAATATAGATGAATCTACAAATAGCAAGTTCATACACAATTTTCTAAAATAAGCATTAAGGCAGAGGCTTTCTTTTGGTTAACCAAGCAGTCCCTCCCACAACATTGCACTGGTTTCAATGATAGCAGCATCATTGCTAGTAGTACTGATCATTTGAATCAAGGGTTACAACATGTTGCTTAAGATGGTCAGTTTTCAAAAAGATTGGTGGAAAATGAAGAATGACGCCCAATTTACGTATTATGTTTAGTAATGTAGCAGGAGAACATGAATAAACACAAATCTTTAGTTAAATGAATTGTATTATCTGAATTCTGGGATTAAAAGTCTTCTAAGTAAAAGTCACGTATTTTTTCTGGCACTCTTCACTGCCAAGTATGTAGTTCTCTGCTTTTATCTGCAAAATTCATAGTCTGTGAGCGACAGCAAAATTGAATCATCATGGTTTGGATTAGTGCTGATTCTCAAAAAGGGAGAACTTATTACTTGTATTACAATCTATGGTAATGAAATGGAATATTTAGATTAAATTTCAGGTGGAGCACAGCATCTCTGCACGATGGCCCTGGTAGCTGTCTCTGAATTTCTCAGTGAACATCACACCTTCCACAAACTGCTCCTTCAGCCCAGTAAAGTTGTAAAAAGGCCAGAATACAGAGTACACAATTTTTCTTTTCCAATTTGAACCATTGACTCCAGCCATCATAAGAATCAAAGAGGCTAAGTACTATTTACTTCAGAGCATCAACCTTTAGAAGAAAAAGCCTACATTAATTAAAAACAAATGAAAGAGAAGCAAAGGAAGAAGAAATTTTTAAAAGAAAGAATCAAAGAATCACAGTGGAGGATTTTCTTAAAATTAGCTCAGTTGTTCATGTATCTCATTCACACACAGAAAAAAGGTGGAGAAGAGCAGAAGCCCATTATCAGAGTAAAAGCTAACATTGCATTTTAACATCCTTAGATTCAATCTATATCTTTTTCTTTCTTTCTGCTCTTTTTATTCATGGACTCTTTACAGCTTCACTCAAAATATGTTACGCAGTCACCGACTCTGCAAACTGAACTTTTCAAAGCCTTACAACAGCACTAAAGAAGCAATTCTCAAAATTCAATACAGCAATGAGAAGATATATCCCTTTCGGAAAACTCTATTAGCTAGTGATGGTGCTAGAGGGTGAGGCAGAATTAGGCTTTTACTTCATCTCCTGATAGCTAGAGTTTGCTGGGGAAAACTTCCTCTGCCATAAAGAATGGAAAGGAAAAACAATTTAAATTTATATACAAATAAGTTATAGGAGAAATTTTTTAAGGTAGGAAAAAAAAACATAAAGAACTTTTGGATTTTTCTACTTTACCATGCAAAGTTTGGGTTGGTGATAACCCTACCATCATGGCTGGTATTGCTGTTGTTGATCTTTTCTACATTTTAACTCAGAATATCAAGATTTCATTCAATGAGCATTTTATTAAATGTCTGCCTTACTCTTCACCATGCTCCATGCTCTAGAAAGATGGAATTTAGTGCAAGCACATATAAATCCAAATAGCATGCTGTATTTATTTATGCATACAGTACATTAGAAGAAAATTAAAGAACAAATAAATGAATATATACATTCTTTGAACTTAATTCAGCTTTAGTCTTGACATAAACTGACTATTCTGAACACTAAATAAAACTACATTAAGTTAAAAAAAAATAGAAATTTGAGTGACTTCAACAAAGGAGGAATGTCAGCATTGTCCCACTCTTATCCATTCTGGGCATTAAGCAAGTATCCTGACTAATGTTGACATTATCGATAAGAAAATTTAATACTTTTATCTAATAGATAGTAATGCTCATGAGTAAAATCATTCCCAATAATTTTTCAATGCCATTTGATTTTTTAATTCTTTCAAATGAAGAAAAGAGGGTATTTGCTTTTAGGGGAGGAGATTTATTCTTTCTTAAATCTATAATATCCAATAACTTCTATTAAGAGTATGGTCTACTTAATAATTTTAATTAATATTAATACAGTTTCTACTGAGCCTTTAGATTCAATCAATACTTTCAACTACTATGTTTTCATAAAGTCACCTCTTATTGATTCCATTTGAACTCCACTAGTTACATTCAACTGCTATGAATAGTGTACTATCATTTACACATATTTTATTTGCACCCAAATAAAATCAGAGGGAGAGCAGAAGAAGAAGGAAAATGAGACAGAGAATGAGGGAGAAAAGGGAGATTTCTCTGCAGACACAGCTTTGAGATCATTCTCTTTCCTCTCCTTTTTATGTTCCAGTAAGATTATTCTCCTTGGTTATCTATACAAAACAGTCTGGCCCACTGACTGATAGTGATGCCTTGAAGGCTGTTCCTGCTTAAAGTGTTGCTCTCTCTTTCTCATTGGCCACAGAATATCCATTTCAAAAATGAGTGACACCTGGGGCCAGGGAGATGGCTCAGTGGAGTAAGCGCTTCCCTGGCAAGTGCAAGGACCTGAGTTCAATCCCCGGTTCCGCAAAAAAAAATAAAATAAAATAAAATAAAATAAAATAAAATAAAATAAAATAAAATAAAATAAAAATGAGTGACACCATACTGTGTGGTACAGTCTGGTACTCAGCACAAGCCTGCTTACAAAATGCTAGTCTGAGTGTTTCACAGTATATTAGATGGTTGACACTTCTACACAGGCAATTTTAAGACCTAAAGCCAAACTCCTCCCTTTTAATTGAGAAAAAGACACTCAAAGGGCCAGCAAGATAGCTCAGCAGACTAAGTGCTTGCTTAGGTAAGTGCAGGGGCCAGGGTTCAATCCCTGCCACCACATGCCATGCTGCTCCCACCCCTGGGTGCTCTGTGCCAGCTATGGAATCCAGGCATGGTGGTGCACTCCTGTAATCCCAGCACTAGGGAGGCTGAAAGCAAGAGGATCACTACCAGTTTGAGCTGCATAGTGAGACTCTGCAGAAAGAAAGAAAGAAAGAAAGAAAGAAAGAAAGAAAGAAAGAAAGAAAGAAAGACTTGAAAGACACTAAAAGAGGTCAATGTATATCATTAAAAAGTAGTTAAATATGTTCAAAAAGTCTGCTACTTCTCCCATCAGGAAGACCTTTAATTTGAAATCCATGAGTCGTACTCTTGACTAAGAAATTACACTTGGCGTTCCTGCCTTATTCTGCCACTCTTCCTCACAGAAGAAAAAGAAAAGTCAAGGGACCAGATACTCAGCTGCGTGTGAGTGTGGGGTAAATCACAGTGAGCACAGCATGGTGGGAAACACTTTCTTCTCTCCTTCTCAACTACCCTCCCTCCCACACAGTGACCTCAAGAGACAACAGTGCCATACGTGGACAGCAGACAGATGCCCACAGACAGTAGGAATGCTCCTGACAGGAAAGAAACATTCTGTGGCAATGATACAAGTCCACTGGTTCTCCTTACATGAACTCCTCCCTCTAGGAATGCTGCTGAGGAGCAAAGAAACTAAACCTTTGGCTGGAATGTAGCACGTTCAATGTGAGGGACAGGATACAGAGAGAGCAGTGCCCACCTTAACAGGGCATTATGGAGATGCCTTCTACAGCAATCACCCTAAGAATATCAGTCAGGCACTCTTCAGCCTGCGGGGCAACCTGCCTCCAGACCTGAGTTAGATTGAGAATGAATGGGGACTGAGCAAGAAGACTCTTGGGACTGAAAGAGCTGTGGTGGGGCTTCCCCCGGAGCAGGGAGACAGCATACCGAAACTGGCAAGGCAGAGCTCGAGTGCACCATCACATTGATTTTATTTTTTCATGGAATTGTGATATTTTCATACTTCAAGCTGATGAAATAGCTTCACTGAATATTACAAATTTTCCACATGACCCAAAAAAGCTTTCAACTAATGCTCTGGAGATTAGAAACAGATGTGTGTCTGTGTGTTTATATGCACACAGTTATATTATAATTACATAATAAATTATAAATATAGAGAGAAATATATAGATTACATATAATTATAATCAGGATTATAAAGTGCCTTCAGTGGATTCAAATTAGAAATGTGGAGTACATGCATATGTGTACATACAGAATTCAACGGTACCACTTTGTAATTCTAAGTTATTCAAAAGAGTAATGTAGTCCAATCCATTCATTCCATACAATAGAATTCTTTCTATTCTAAACCTCAAAAGTGATAGCACAATCACGCTAATTTCTTTCTCTTTTTTTGCAAAAAATCTTATAAAATGTAACCCAAAAGTTACTCATAAAGGAGTTTTATTTTAGATGCAAACAAATGTTCAAGGCAGGTCTTTACAAAAACAGCAGCCAAAGTGCAGGGTAAAAAAATTTTTTTTCTTTAAAAACACTTAAAAATATGTAATTTCCCTGAATTTTAACTCACAGTTTTAAAATTAGCAAAAATGTTCAAGTAAACTGTACTGCCCACCAACAGTAGGAAGGGTGCCTTTGTGGGTTCCACGTCCCTGGATTCAGCCAAACATGGGTTGAAATTTGGGGATGGGGTGGGGGATTGGATCTCTATGAGTATGCACAGACTTATTTTCCTCGGTATTACCATAGTCCCTAAATGATACCACATAACTATTTGTATAGCACTTACACTGTAGTAGAGATTGCAGCCAACCCAGAGATAGATGATTTGAGGTACATAGGCAGTGTCAGGTGGATGCATGTGCTATATTATTTCATGCAGGCATACGCAGCGCTGGCACAATGTGGTAAACACAAGGATCCAAGATCTAGTTTTCAGCTGATACCAAGAGACAACTATGTATAACTTCCTTAAACCTCCAGCATAACAGAGATTTTGCTATTCTTCCACTATTATTCAACTCCAATGAATAGATCCTTTTTTTAAACGTAGGACCCTGACCATGAAAAACTGAGGGACTTTCACAGATTAGAGAGCACAAGGTAAAAAGTTGACTTGGCAACAGTGCAATGTAGGATTCTGAGCTGGATTCTGTGACAGCAGACAAAAAAAAGACAATATTATATTCTTGGTTTTGATTATTGTAACTGTTATTATGAGATATTAACTTTAGGAGAAGCTCAGTTAAGGACATACAGGAGGGCCTCAAAGATAGCTTGGTGATCTAAGTGCCTGCCTGTCAAGTACAAAGACCTGGGTTCGATCCCTGGTTCCACATACCATGCCGGCCCCAAGCAGTGCCAGTCACTGAAACCAGGTGTGGTGGCACACACCTGTAGTCCTCCTGCTGGGGAGGCTGAGACAGGGGGATCACTATGAGTCTGAGCTGTGTAGCAAGACCCCGTACCAAATAAATAAATAAATACATAAATACATAAAAGCAAATAACGATTTTCAAAACTGAGGTAATAATGATAAGTGACACTAGTTCATTGTGATCTGTGTCCTTTACTTTATTATATTAGTCTGTAGTTACCAAGTTTTCCCTCCAGAGTAGTTTTTGATTCTGAAAATTTAAGTTAAAAAAAAGAAAATGTATGTATTATCCATTTCATTCTATAGGGTTCTTTGGGAACTTGTCAAAATAGAAGTGCCTGTAGAGTCAGGAAATCTGAGTTAAAGGAGTCCTACCTAAGGGGGGTGGTTGAAGCAATGACTGGATTTCTATGTGGCATAGTTAAATTTTAACATTATCTCAAGAGAAATTGATCAATATATTTTCATTCAAAACAGAATATAGAAGTAAGAACTGTCTTCACATCCCTAAATTTTATCTTCTACCAATTACCATAATACCTACTTTCAAATAGACAAAATATAACAGCTAAGAAACAGGAGTGCCTTTACTTTTAAAAATAAACAATTTTGTCATTTTAAGACCCTCCCCAAAGCAACTAACTGTCCTTCTGGCCTACCTATATGACGTTAACCCATTCACCTTCTAGAATTTCATTTGGTCTCACATCTCTAATAACAGAGGCTTTCAGGAGAACTAAACATATTTCTTCAGGGAACTGAGAGGCAACGCAACAAGACTTAGCTTGGCAGAGCAGCTGATGTATAACTTAAGGGCGAAGGGTCTAGAAACAGGCCCATGAGAACTTGAAAGTCTGTAAGCATCAGCCTTGTATCCAAGGAAAAGGGCAGCATAAAGAGAAATAGGGAGATGAAGGAGCTGGGGGGAGGGAGAGAAGACACAGAGACCTTCATCAAGGTGACAAAAGCGCCTCTGAAGCAGCCAGGATGCCTGTAAGTTGTTTGTAAAGAGGACAAAACAAATTCACAGCTGCGACTTGACTTGTTCCAGATTTCTGCTGATGCCAACCAAAGCTGCTATCTAAAATACTTACACAATAATTTACTTGGAGTTCTAAGCTCAAATAAAAATGAATGCCAAGGAGAACAGTTGTAAAGTCAATCAAGGCGGAATATTGGCTATTGTCGGAGGGAAAATGGCATCAAAACTGTTTTGCAACCACAGTTTGCCATCAGAAGTTACAGTGCAGTATATTCATGTCCAGGGTAACTCCCCCACAGAATAATATCTTCATTTAGATTCAGGCAGTAATAAAGTATTTCCAAAACACAAAGAAATTATGTAGTTGAGCCTTTGCACACTTTTACTTTTTAGTTGCTTTGAAGTTGTTGGTGGGAGACATAGACCGAACGCCTCCCCGCACTCTTTGGCAGCTCCTGCAGGATGTTTCTCGTCTGTCTTCATGCCACTTCTTGTTCCTCAGCTGGCCTTCACACTTCTTGCAACTGTTTGGGAGAAACCATTAAATCTTCTCGGATTGAAAAGTCTTAATTGGTATAAACAAAATTATAATATGATTTCCATACTTCCTCTTTCCACAGATGTCTTTCCAAAACCCATTTAACTAATTATCCTTCTAAGGATTTCGCCTAAAGACAATCATAGCCTTTTTGTTGAAATAACTTCTCACCTTTTAGGAAATAAACTGGCAGGCTTTGATCACTTTTTAATTTTATTTATTTGTATTTGCTTTGCAGGCAGAGCAGATAACCCAGTCCCATCAGATGGAAACCAAAGCCCCAGTGCTCCAGGTAGAGTGCAATTAACGCACATGGCCCCTTGCTCAGAAGGACTCTTTTGAGATTACTGCATTACTGCCACTATCTGAAAAATATTAATAATTTTACCAAAGTCCCTCCATTTGCATTTTTCCCTGGACTTTGGGCCAATTCTATAGTAGCTTTGATGGAACAATTGAGCTTAGCCTATAGACCCTTTCCATAATCTGTGTAAGAAGCCAGCATTCCCACCATGCTGAGCCTAATCCTGAAAGAAACAAATGACACAATAGGCTCTGAGAAAATCATTTTTTAAAAATGCTACTAGAAATTTGCTTCTTAGCTGGAGGCAACTTTAAAATATAGGTAACATATTGTACATCGGATACCCATCCCAGGGTGGGTATAGCACTCATACCCATGATATCAACATTGGGTCTTGAGTCAATCACAAACTCGAGATGCCCCCCTCCATGACTGCATGTGGCTTTGGAGGGACGTCTAGACACAAACCATAACATTCCACTCCTGACCCCCATAGACTCATGAACATCCCTTTCCGCAAAAGGCATTTTAGTCAATCCCTAATTATTGCCAAAGCCCTAACAGTTTCAGCATTGCTGAAAAGTCCAAGTCCCAAGTTTCTTCAAACTAAGGCAAACTCTTACCTTTGAGGCCCTGTACAAATGAAAAGTTAAACACCTCCAACATTCAATGGCACAAGACAAACATTACCATTCCAAAAGGTAAAAACTGGGGATACAAAGCATTGGGACCAACGCAAGTCCAAAATCCAGCAGGGCAAACATTAAGTCCTATGGTTTTATGTGGAACAACTGAAGCACTCTGTGTTGTGAGTTGGAAAGTGCTTGTGTGGTTCTGTGCCTACAGCACTTAAAGTGGTAATGGTAGTAGCTATCAGGGCTACAACTTTCTTGTTCCTGCTTTGCTTCCTCCTTGCAGTTTTCCTCAATCCACATTCCTGGCTTCTCCAAACTTCTGGGGTCTTTACTGCACCTTTGGCTTCACACTTTCAGCTTCACATATTTGCCTCTCAGGAGCACACTGCCTGGCCACCCAGGCCTTCTGAAATCAAGGTAGAAGCTGCCTTAACCCCATAGCTCTTGCACTCTGCATGCAACTAAAACCAGCACCATGTGGATGATGCCAAGGTCTGCTTTGGATAGAGCTCAAGTGTCTGGATTGCTGCACACTCTGAAACCAACTCTGAGGAACAAATTCAAAAGGCTTCTACTGTTCTGAAACAGCCTGTTCCGTTGCTTTCTCCTCAAAGCTAAGCCTTTCACTTTTTTCAATTTTGAGGCACAAAGAGTGGAGACTTGCTACTTTATATGATGCTCTCAGTCCATCTTTTCTATTCTCATGTGCCTTCTCAGCAATCAAGATCTCCTCTGATCTTTGTAGTCCACAGTTTGACTGGAACTTCCTTTCTGGCCAAATTCACATTTACTCATCCTGCTTGGCTTTTTGCTCTTGATTCTCAACATAAATTTTTCTAAAAGCCCCCAACAGTAACCATGACAGCTCCTCAACATTCAACTGACTTGAAATTATTTTTCTATAGGATTAGTTAGTGCACTGCCCTTAGTCTCAGTCAAAGTTTTTGACATGAGCAAAATTCAGACAAACTTTCTGCCACACCATGACATAGGTCATCGAGTGCTCAACAACCAATGCAGTACTTCTTCACAGAAGAAACCTCACAATCCTGATCTTTACCAGCAGTATTTCCATCAGCCTTCCAGTTTTCTGAGCTCTGACTGGAATCTCCCACACAGAACAACCTAAGGCGTTCCAGTGCTGCTCTTTCAGGCAACATCCCTCAACCTTTCCAAACTCTTCCCACAAGCCATTCACAATGTCTCTTGAACCACATGATAAGGTTCTCATCATAATGGCTTCACTTTTGATACCAAATTCTGTCCTGGGTCCTTTTGTTTCATTGCTGAGACAAAATACTTCATTCTCAAAAGTTAAGAAAGGAAAGATTTCTTTAGCTCACAATTTGGGAAGCTTTCAGTCCATAATCAGCTGGATTCCAAGGCAGGGTGACATGGCACACGGACAGCATTTTATGGAGGTCAAAGATACCAAAAGAAACAAGAGCAAAAGGAGAGGAGAAAGAGGAGGGGGAGGAAAGAGAGCACCTCTTTCCTTCCCTTATAATTTATGCAGGCTGCCCAACCCAGGATGAATGATACACCGATAATCCCAGCATTGGACCATGAATCAATCACAAACTCTAGAAGCTGACTGAATGAAGCTTTGGGGGGACATCTAGACACAAACAACAACAAAATGTGTAGGGAATTCGTAAAAAAATGTTTTTGAGGTTTTAAAGTTAGATTTAACAGTGTGTGTGTGCGTGTGTGTGTGTGTGTGTGCGCGCGCGCATGCACGCACGCCTGCTAACTGGCATAGCTGAACTGTAAATATTATTGTATGCATAGTGGTAGAAAAGTAAATGAAAAACATTTAGCATGATAACCAAAGTTTACACATTATACGAGCTTTAGAAATCATTCGGTTCAGCCTTTCACATTTCCATGTCACCAGGACTCTGAAGACTATAAAGCCCAAAGGCTGTCATAGAGTTAGGAAGTCATACGGGACCCAAATCCAGGTATTAGTTTTCAGTCAGGTCATAGTTAAGCTCCCTAATCTGCCATAGAAAACTAAGTGCTTCTGATGACACAGGCCTGCCTGGTGTGACCATGCTAGAGATGGGACCAGATGCGCCCACCCCATGTAGAAAACCCAAAAGCTTGTCACACCCACTTTGCACATCCTTTGTACATGGCCACTAGGATCTTCCGGGCTGCCCATGAGGGTGATAACTACTATGCATCTGCATGTTCTCACAGAAGGATGAGAGTGGGAAATCAGTCATAAATCACATTTTCCAAAGTATTTCTTAGACAAAAGAGATTGAGGCTCTTCCCTGCATGTTATCCCACATTTCTGACTTGTTTAAATTTTTCCAGTTCTGAACAGTGATCCTGTCATTATTGGTAAGCACAGGAGGTATATGGTGCCATTAAAGAAAAAGACATTTTTCTTTTCTAGACACTTTTCATATCTATTACTGATTTTATGGGGTGGGGGAACCTATCAGCTGTAGGTGAATTTGGAAAGCAAAGCGAGGTCTCATTTCTGGCTGTGTTGTGAAGTTAGAGCTCCCTCCAGTGATAGATCTGGCTGACTGAACATCCAACACCTTTCCTTTCCCCCTGCTCCTGGATGTACGCAAATATATCTAACCTTTAGGCTTTTTGATGCAAATTTCTTTCTTTCCAAACATGAAACTCAACCAATAACTTTGTGAATATTGATTCCTGCTAAAATCTGGTTAAACATCCATATTCATTTATGCTGTAATAGAATATTTACAGAGTAGAATTGATAAAACGAGACATCAAGAAAGTCAGAGACAATATCCATGTATTATTATTTTTCAACTTTTATGATTGCAGGTTCTACTTTCATAGTTATTAGCAAACTAGAAAGGATAAATGCCCTCCCATTCATACTGCAATTGCTGTTTACACCTCAGAGGTTTTGTTTCCATCAACTGAAAAAACATTGGTCTATCAGGGCCACCTTTTGCAATCTCCCCACACGCCCTATTCAGTCCACAGGCATCTACCATCCAAGCATGACTCTGCCCCCATCAATGATTCCATGAAACTCCATCAGCTACAGATAGTACCTACCTAAAGTCCTACATGAATAAGTCATGAAACTAACCAAGTACCATGTGTATATTAAATCACTTAATGCAGTTATATTTTTGGTGATTTATTTACTTGCTTAATTATTTATTTACTGATTTCTTCTGAATACCAGATACTCTTCTCTGGGCTGGGGTCTTGCTCTCTCTCTCTCTCTCTCTCTCTCTCTCTCTCTCTCTCTTCCCCCCTCCTTTTCCTTCTATTTCTCTCTGCCTTCCTCACTCCCTCACTGTCTCCCTCTCTTCTTCTTGTATCACTTCTATTTCTTCATCTGTTATCCTCTCCCAATTTTCATTGACACTCAGGTACATTAACACTGTACAACCTTTTCAGTTTTTAAAGGAAGAATTAAATGTTGAGCATCTTGCCTCAACTCACACCAAAGTGTCCTTTTCCTTTTTTCCTCTTTTTGTGCTGAGGCCATAGGCAGTCCTTTTAGTTCAGCAAAATTCTAGCCATTCAGTAACATTGCCACTGGCTTCTGTTCTGCTCCTATCCATTAGCTGAGGTTTGAGTTTACAAGAACATGTCTGCAGTAGTGGAAACAGAGATGCTAGAACAGAAAGAGATCTTAGACTATGTAAGATAGGAGGCAATGAACAGCTTTCAATATTTCACAAATGCAGAATTCTTTATTTTTATTTTTGTATTTTAGGGAAGTGTCTACAGGGTGTTCAGGGTCTCACTACTAGATCAGACTCGTAGTGATCCACCTGTTAACAGCCTCCCATGAGCTGGGATTATAGGCACGTGCCACCATGCCCAGTTTCAACTGACATTTCGGTGTGCCCCAGGGGTGGGGCTGGCATGGCAGGCCTGGGATTTGAACCCCCAGCCCCTGTGCCTGCTTGCAGATGCTTCAATCTGCTGGGCTATTTGGCCAGCCCTAGAATCTGATATTTTAATTAATTTTCCTGAAAGAAAATCTTTGCTTTGCCCTTTAAAGAAATCTAAGCAAGAGAACTTTGTTTGACATCATTTTTCTTGACATAGATGTGAATAAATTGTATATTTTTCTAGCCAATTAAATTTTTACAAAGTTGGGGGGTTCCCCTTCCTAATCTTTTCCAGGTGCCCAAGGAACAAAGGCGCATGGGGAAGAATGCAAGAGAAATTTCTCAGTGATCCTTCATGGAGCCATAAGCTCTAGGTCAGTAGATCACTGTGCTCTGCAGCTACTCCAGAAATGCCAAGTCTAGCCCTTGATATAAGCAGCTTATCAAGATGTAGCTAATTAGAGCAATTACATAGCCAAGTGTTATGATCTGTGTCTACTTGTCCCCCTAAAGCCTCATGCAGTCATGGGGCAGGGACTTCTAGAATCTGAGATTAACTCATGATCCACTGAGATTATGAGTCTTAGTACTGCTGGTGTTATGGGTGTGAGTAGTACACCCAGCCTTGGGGCAGATAGCCTGAATGTAACATAAGAGAGACAGAGAGAGACTTCCCTCTGTTGCCATTGCCTCTCTTGCTCTTTGCTGCTGCCGTGAAAGATTGCTCTCTGCCCTGTGTCAGCCTGCTTTGGAGCCAGCTGAGAATGGGCTGAAACCTCCAGTAACTGTGAGCTAAATGAAGCTTTCCTTCCTTCATTTTGGGTGTTGGGTATTCGTTCCAGCAATGAGAAAAGAGTAACTGAGATACCAAGAAAACTTTCCTCAACCTTCACAATAACCACAGGTGTTCTGTCACCATTAGCTACTGCCTGAAAGCTCAGTAGAAACAACACATTTAAGAACAGGCTTGGATATTTGGCTTGAGCACTAGTTGCCTTCCAAGGAGACCACCCACCCACCTGAGTCAAAATGTTAGGAGCTTTGGGGAACATCCAGCCATCTTGGTCACCTGAACTGCTTATCCTGATCAAAAGCATTTGCCAGATATGAGCCACTTTACTTGGAAAGTAATTGGAAACATATTGAGAAAATTTCACTCTGTAGTGAAGCACAGTAATCTCAGAATTACAAGCCTCAAACAGCTTTCATGAGTAGATTGATTGTAGAAAGGGTGCAAATAGAACCTCTTACCCTTACACTGTGACTGTCAGGTTGCAGTAAGGATGAAATCACTTGTAGAGCTTATAAAAGTTCACATTAAAAAGCTGAATCCCAGATTTCTTTTTCAATAACTGGGACATAAAAGTTACTTTTCTTTCAAGCAGAAGCTCAAGATGATTCTATTATTAGTTTTCTGGATATCCTATTTTAAGAAAAAACTGTGTAAACTATTATGTCAACGAAATTGCATCCAGGAAAGGGGTTGAAGACATTGTTTGACAGTGAATTATTTCATTTGCAATAACAAGAGATTTGAAGCAGAATCCACATATGTTCTATCACTACCTCTGTCGTGATCAAGTTTCTTCAATTTTCTGAACTATCACCAATGGCCTTGTCCTTTAAGGTACATTTTACAAAAATAAATAAATAAATAAATAAATAAATAAACAAAGGCAGGAAGGAAGGACAACATTTTTAAAAGCATCTATATATAAAAACATTTCCCACAAGGGCCACCCAGATAGCTCAGCGGACTAAAGCTCGTGCTTCAGCGTAGTGCAGCAGCTGGGGTTCCTCCCCAGCCTGCAGTGCTGGCCCCAACCCTGGGGCATGCTGAGATGGTGATTGTGACTGGGTGTGGTGATCCCAGCACTTGGAAAGCTGAAAACAGAAGAATCAGCAGGAGTCCAAACTATGTAGTAAGACCCCTGTACACCCTGTAGACCTTGCCCTAAATTCATTTAAAAAAAAAAATTCCACAGTATAAAACACACAAAAAAAGTATTTTTTTTAAGAAAAATGAAAGTGTTAGGGAATTTGCTGGACATGGCTTAGAACAAATAAATACTCCCATTAGAATTACAATTTCTTTCTTTCCTTGAGTTTCAAAATTGAGTGTAGCACTCCCAAAGTGGTGGTTCTGAAGCATGAATTAAAGAACTAAAGATAAATATATATCAATAAAAAATAAGTGTCTGACAAGGTCAGTGAAATCCCCTCAGGGCCAACATTTTGGCTCTAGCCTTCCAAGGTCAATTAAGACTCAGGACATATGAGAACTTGTACTATTACATCATGTAACTCAGTAATGTCCCAAATTTTCTGATCAAGGAGATTATGGGGCCAAAGAGGAAAGTGATCGATGACGTAGAGTGTGCCTAAGGAGAGTCACATGGAGAGAAAACATTCTCTCAGGCTTTCACAGAGAGCACATTGGCCAAGCAATGGCCGTGACTCATCCACATGGCTGACACTGACAAAGGTTCTACAATCTGAGGTACAGGATCTCAGCATAAATCCTGAAGGCATTTCACTGACCTTCTCAGACCCAAAAGCTACAACTCTTGTTGCATAGGTCCTGCTTTACCTTGGTCTTAACCATCCAGCAGAAAAGTATAAAAACGAAATATAAGAAGTAAAGCCGTGCTGTTACGTTGAGCTGAAGGGGACTCAGGTCAACAATTTCTGATATTGTCAATCAAGCAGAAGACCCAATACTATTATGGGCTACTGAACTCCTTCAGAATATTTTGCTGAGTTTACACACCTATAATATTTAAATAATGGAACTTAACAAAAAAAGGGGATACAGATGACTGTCCATTTTGTATCTGTGTATTCAAAGTGGTTAGGATAGATATATAGTTACATTCTCTTAATGAATAGAGGGATTTGTTTTAATGGTGTTTGTAAATAGGATATCATATCTGCATCTTGTACAGCAATTAACCACTAGGAAGAATATATGCAATGTGTTAATTATTGAAACTGTCCTACTAATTTGATTTGAAACTGTCTCATTGCTATTTGTTTCTCAATGAAACTATGGAAAAAAAAATAAAATGAAAAAAAAATAGCTAAAAAAAAAAAAAAAGAAATCTCCTCGGGATTTACCCTGAAGCCCTGTACTGCAGTTTGCAGGTCCTTTGTCAGTGTCAACCATGTGGATGAGTCACGGCCATCGCTTGGCCAATTTGCTCTCTGCAAAAGCTGGAGAGAATGTTTTCTCTCCATGTGACTCTCCTTAGGCACACTGTACATCATTGGTCACTTTCCTCTGTGGCCCTATAATCTCCTTGATCAGAAAATTTGGGACACAACTGAGTTACAGGATATTACAAACCTTGTCAGATACAAAAGTTACATTTCTTGTTATACAGGCCTTGCTTTATCTTGGTCTTAACCATCAAGCAAAAAAGTATAAAAACAAGGTATAAAAAACAAATCCATACTTATATGCTGAGCTATAAGATGTTCAAGTCCACAACTTCTGACATTGCCAGTCCTACAGATAACCCACTACTATTATGGACTACTAGACTATATTGGATTATTTTGCTGAATTCACACACCTACAATATTTAAATGACAATGAAATACCCTTCTCTGACAAAACTAAACCAAAAAAAAGGGATATAAATGAAGCACCATTTTGTATCTGTATATACAAAATAAGATAGATATACAGCTACTTTCTCTTAATTCAATGAGAAGAAAGATTTGTACTAAAAGTGTTTGGACAGGATATCCTGTCTGCATCTTGTACTATGAATAACCACTATGAAGACAACAATATGCAATGTGTTCATTATTGAAACTGTCCTATTAATCGGTTTTGAAACTGTCTCATTGCTATTTGTTTCTCAATAAAATTAATAAAAAAAATCAGTGGCTCCATAAAAACTAGACTTTGTCCATTGATCTAATCAAGGGATACTGCTAAATTTAAACTAATTCTTCTAAATGATTTAAGGCAACTTTTGAAACTTGAGCACATGCTCTTCACTGAGAGAGCCAAAATACTAGGACCCTGGCACCTGCAAAGGTGAGGGCTTTGGGCTGAGATGAAAATACGCACGCTTGGCAATGGTGAAGTTTTGAATGGTTCTAATACCTCAGTTCCCTCATCCATAAAATGGGGATTAATAATGCTTTCCTCCCCTGGAGGGTTACTTGAAAGGAATAACTAACAAAACAAATGGCTGTGAATTATTTTGAAGGCCTGCTGTGTGTGGCTGCCAGAGAGTGTTTGGTTTGAAAGCTCAGAGTTTTAGAAGCTCCCAAATATTACAAAGTGAGTCACATTTCATGGTTAATTTAAACCACGAGGGGTTCACACAAGTTGTTTATAATGACATTTTCCAATTCCTGTGTTACTTGGTAGTTTATACAGCTTGGGCTTTTACAGTTGAACCCAACCATTGCTCTCTGGCCATCACTCTTTTATCAGTACAACCAGTTCACATAACTCTCTGTATCTTAGGGGATTAGGCACTACTTCTATCTGGACCTAGAAAGAGTAAATTAAGAGATGATAAGAAATTCCTGTTGGAAATCCCAAGTGTTATTAGTTTATTTAAAGCAGGAAGAAAACCCATTCTGTATAGGTTTAGGAAGACTTTTTAAAGGACTGATAAAATCTCTGTGTGTCAAATGGAGCAGCACTAAAATTATTTTAATACTGTAAACCTCTTATGAGTTAAAATAAACTTTCATCAAAAGTATCTGATTCTCCTCCTGGAGACAAAATCCAAGTCAAATGAAATAAAACAATGGCAAAAGTGAAAGAAGAGAGCAACTGATTACATCAGCCTTTAAATTACAATGTTAAATCACAACATTTGGAAGTTTAAAAGAAACCAGAAGATGGCAGAAACTTGGGACAGAGATAGCAGGAGAAATATTCAGTGTTTGACAAAAGTAAGAATTACCCAAGATAGTAGATAAAAAAGATAAATTCCTAGACTCTTGTCTGCCCTTCTGAATCAGAATTACAGGAATAAAGCCCTGGAAATAAGAATTTTCAGGAAGTGTCTGAAATTTTTGCTCAGTTCAGTGATATTAACCAACTAGCTGCAACAGTGACCCCCAGCAACTTTAGAAATGCAGAGCTCCAGGCTCTATTCTAGACCTCTGGAATCAAGCTCTTGCCTTGTAAAAAGATTCCCAAGTGTCAGCACATACACAGAGTATCAGAAGTAGCACTCAGGGTTGGAGAGATAACTCAGCTGTTTAAGTATCTGCCTTGCAATTGCAAGGTCCTGAGTTCCATCCCCAGAACCACATGCCATGCTGACATCCCTGAAACCTCAGGTGAACCACGGCCAGCCACAATCCAAAACTGAGCGTGGTGGTGCATGCCTATAATCCCAGTGCTGGAGAGGCTGAGACAGGAAGATTACTACAAGTGTAATGATACACTATTTCAAAAGAATAAAAATTCTTTAAACTTTTTAAATAATAAAAGCACGGATCAGATGATTCTTTTATTCTAGCAAGTCTGGGAATCAGGTACAATGGAAGGAGTCAGGTGACTTGGGCTGGGGCTGAGCTCTAGATCCACCAGGGACCAGCTCTGAGCTACTCCTGATGGATGCCTGGGAGCAGAATCCAAGGTCTGGGGTGCACTCTGGGTCACAAATCATCAGCCTCATTATACCTCACTGTCAAAAGCCAAGTAAAAGAGAGGAAAGAGTAGTCAGGCATAGATTGATGTTGAACAGGAACAAGGACCTGCAGCAAGGCAGAAACAGTGTCAGGCAACTGAAAACTTTCAGGCCATGTAGAACAAAACACATATGCAAGTACACAGGCACACACTGAAATCTGAAGGTAAGATCAATGTCAATGTCATGGTTGTGAGACCACATCATTCTACAAGCTATTCCATTGGCGGAGATTGAATAAAGGGTAGCTGGGACCACTCCTTGTTATTCTTCAAAGCACATGTGACTACATCACTCTACAATTGTTTCAAATTAAAATGTTAGGAGGAACAAATTTTCCCCAGCCCAAAAAGGATTTCTTTTTGTAGTACTGAGGATTGAACCTATGGTTTTCTTATATACACAGAAGACCAAAGGCTACATCTCTAGACCTTTGTTTGTTTTCTGTGTTTTGAAATAGGGTCTTGTGCCTCGCCTATGCTGGAACTTATGGTGCATGCTTCAGCCTCCCAGAGCACAATTACAGAGGTGTGTTCCCCCACAATCACTTCAAGAATCCTATTTGCTGTTCAAGAAGTCTCCAACTCAAGGGAGATTCAGCAACTTTCCAAATTATCCTTATTCATTGCAGTAGAAAATAGTAGCCCAGATGGGAGTACATCAAAGTAGAAATGCACAGGCTGGATCATATTCCAATGACTACTAATTTAAACTATGGAATGTCATTATTTCTAACCTCTTCATTAATGCAAGTACTATTGAATCCAGGTACTAGATAATTTAGCATAAATCAAAGCAGAAAGTAAAGAAACATTTGTGCTTGATCATAAAAAGTATTAGGTCTAATACCAAATATCAGAAAACCAAGAATTTTAAAAGAAAATAATTTGACTTATAAGTTTCTGTCTCTCCCTTTCTTTTATACCGTGAAGTGGAAACACTTTGTTTCTCAAGAGGGATGAGTGCCCTAACCCTACACATACTCCAAATTATGCCTCAAAGTCAACTGGAAAATCTCTTCAAATTGGAAGCACTATCTTAGAATTTCACTTTGAGAAAAGTGGATGTAGTGAAGTTGTTTACTTAGGAAAGAGTAAGAGAAAGGGTGTGAGAAAGAAAGAAACAGAAGAAAGGGAGGAGGACAAAAGGAGGAGGGGAGAGAAGGAAGGAAGATAGGAAGGAGAAGAAGAAAGGGAGGAAGAAAAGGGAAGGCTAAGGAGAGGCCAACAGTATAGGTAGCACTAAAATACACCTGGTCATGATATTTTAGTGAGCAAATCACAAAAATAGGAAATTCATACCAGCAAGAGGCAACAGAGTTTTTCTACTATCTCTGTCAACTTTAAGATACATATTTTCCTTATCAAATTAGAAAACATACTAAAGTAGTGATTTCTGCTAATGTGGCAAGATGGTCACCATCATCTTCTTGCTGGCAGACATGGAACTGGTATAAGCTTCGTGGACGGCATGTAGGTAGTTGGCCTCAAGAGGTGCAAAGACTCCTATGTGAGGACATGAAGAGCAACACTGTCCATACAGTGTTGTCCTTTTAGGTGACATCTCTACCTGGCCTCAGACAGTGGGATGTGGACAGGGGGAAATCTTGGAAGAGGTGTGATGGCTGCAACTGCACACGCTTCCTCCTCTGTCTTTGTAGCTTGGTGTATATTTTACACACAAGCTACAGACTGTGGCTGTACTTTGCACTGTTGTGACACTAATACAAAGGGTGCCTTTAATACAAATCAAAGGTGCTCCAAGGTAAGGGGATGTTTGAGCACCAACTGCCTCTTTAACATACTATTTTTGCAAGACCAGTGTTTAGAATGTGAGTATGTGAATGAATGCTCATGTCTATGTGTGGTTACCAGTAAGAGGGCTGCCTCCCACTTGAATATACAACAGAGAGGACTCTGGTTCTAGTAAACTCTGGAACATGGACACCCTTCTTACGCAAGAAGCCAGGTGACTTGGGGAAGATAAAAGGAGAAATGAAGGCAATGAGTCAAGAATTAGCCAAAGCAAGCAACCAGTGCTCCTGCCTTTCCTTGAGTGACAACAGACCCTGCTGGATGTTGCCCTTGCTGTCTGTCCTAAAGGGAAGGGACACTGATGCCTACAAGACATCCCCTACACTGTAAATAACTATGGCTCAACTGTTGTTGAATAAAAGCAGTCATCTCCTCCTAAGCAATAAAGAATTAAGGGGAAAAAAGCATTAAAAGGGCTGACCAAATAAATCAGAGGATTGCAAGCAGGTGCAGGGGCAGGGGTTGGATCCCCGGGCCTGCCATGCCAGCCCTGCCCCTGGGGTGCACTGAGATAGCAATGAGACTGGATGTGGTGGTGCGTACCTGTAATCCCAGCCCTTGGGAGGCTGTAAACAGGAGAATCACTATGAATCTGATCTAGTAGTGAGTCCCTGTAGACCCTTCCCTAAAATAAAAAAATAAAAAAAAAGAATTTGGGTAGAGTTAGAATGAGGGGAGGTATCTCATAATCAGTTTTTTGTGCAGTCATACACAAGGTGTTTGATTTTTATTTTTAAAGAAAAATCAATAAGTAAATAAATCAAATTCATGCAATATGAGTGAAATCCCATCCGGTAATATTCAATGTTGTTGAAAGATTCAGTCCTTAGAAGTGTAACTCAGATGTTTATAGGATCAAATAAGTTAATAGTTGTTCCATAAATCATGTTTCACAAATTAATGAAATAATATAAGATTTCTAGGAGTCCCCAGTTCCAACTTGTTATTTGATTTTCATTTTTTACATTTTAAAATATCCACCACTTTACATGAAGTTTACATAACTTTGATAAACAAGGTTGTCTTCTCTGCTTGGCACCAAATACTACTTGGCTCTTTTGTAGCCTTGAAGGGCTGGTGATATAGCTCAGCAGACTAAGCACTTGCTTAGGTAAGTGCAGGGGCCAGGGTTTGATCCCTGGCACCAAATGCCATGCCAGCCTGGTCCCTGGCACACTGAGCTGGTGATGGAGTCCAGTTTTGGTAGTGCACACCTATAGTCCCAGCACTAGGGAGGCAAAAATCAGGAGGATCACTAAGAGTCTGAGCTGCACAGTGAGACCCTGCAACAAAAAAAAGAAAAAATATATATACATATATATATATAGAAGAGAGAGAGAGACAGAGAAACAGAGACAAAGACAGAGACAGAGAGTCTTGGGCCAGCGAGATAGCTCAGTGGACTAAATGACTGCTTTGGCAAACACAGGTACCAGAGTTCGATATCCGGTCTCACATGACATGCTGACCCCAACCCCCACGGTGTGCTGAGCCTGAAATGGAGTCTGGGCGTGGTGGCACATGCTGGTAATTCCAGATCTGAGGAAGCTGAAAACAGGAGGAGCCCTATGAGTCTGAGCTGCATGGTGAGACCCTGTACCAAATACATAAATGAAAAAAAAAAAATTGTAGTCTTGTTCCAAACTGTTGATCATTTTAAAAGAAGATTTCATCTCAATGCAACATGCACAGGTATATTCTCAATAAGTTATTTTTGTAAAATGAACACACCTGAAGAACCAATTGTCAGAACAAGAATTAGGACAATCAAACCACCCCCATAATACCTCTTTCTCCAGAGATAAAAACTTTCAACCTTGTTGAGTAGCTCTTCCTATTTATTTTGTTTTTTATATAGATGGGTTCAAATACTATAAATTCTCCTTCTGTTTGGATGATTTCAGTCACTGTTACCTTTGTGACATGTGTCCGTATTACTGCATTAGGCAGCAGCCATGTGCGCACAGTGGTATATGTGTTCTCACATATCAGCCCGCTCCACTTTCTTCGTATATTCTACTGTTGAATATATAGCTTGTTTCTAATTGAGGTCAATGATAAATAATGTCAATGCAAATATTCCTGGATGTATCTTGTGTTGCATATACAGCTACATTTATGTCTAGCATAGGAATAAAATTTTTGCTCAGATAATACACATGAGTAAGTGCCAAAGAGTCCTCTCAACCAGTTATATCGATTTACACCCCCTTAGCAGCGTGTAACAGCATTCATTTTTCTATATTCTCATCAAAATTAGTATTGTCAATCTTAAATTTCAGCTGCATATTGTTATCTTATTCAGGTTTAATTTGAATTTTCTTGGTTGCTAAGGAAGGAGATTGAAGAATCTTTACATATGTTTATAACTCTTTGCATAGTCTCTTTATTGAATGTTTGTTCAACTATTTTGTCAATTTTCCTACATGATCATCTTCCTTTTTCTTATGAGTTTGTAGGAATTCTTTGCATATTCAAAACTTTGTGAATAATATATGTATTGGAAATAGAGTCACATTCTGTAAATTGTTTTTCATTTCTAGATGTATTTCTTTCTTTTTATTAAAATTAGTATATTAATAATATTAGCAAATTATCAGCTCTTCCTTTAATTTATGGGGGATTTTGTATGCTGTCAAAGTTACAAGGTGGAGCTGGGAAGATGGCTCAGTAGAATAAGTGCTTGCTTGGCAAGTGGACGGGCCTGAGTTCAATCCCCAGTTCCGCTAAAGAAGACCAAAAAGTTACAAAGAACTCTTTTATCTTTTCTTCTAGAAGTATTATTGGTTTCCTTTTATATTCAACTAGAATTTTCTTGTACCTTATGTGAAATAAAAGGTAAAAATCTATTTTATAAATATAAGTATTAGGTTTATTTCATTTCTGTATTTGTAGAGAAAAAATCTTTCCTCCCTGCATTGTAGTTTTGTCTTAGCAATAAAATAAGACACTATGGTCTATCGTGATCAACATAAGACTTTATTCTTGCAAAGTTTGAATGTGTCTTATTTCCTTGTGTTAAATAAAGATACATTTTCAAGGGCACAGTGATCAATGCTTGCCCTGTTAAGAGACAAAACAATTGCTGGACCCATAACAACTGAATGGAACACGTAGCCTTACTTTTCAAGGAATGACACATTTTTTAATGGGCATGATCCAGTATTATCTCTCTAAGTATAAATCCTGGAGGGCTGATGAGATAGCTCAGTGGTTAAAAGCACCTGCCTAAGCAAGTGCGCAGGGACTGCAGTTAGATCCCTGGCACCACATATTGCACCAGCCCTGGCTCCAGGGTGGGCTGAGATAGCCAAAAAAAAAAAAAAAAAAAAAAAAAAAAAAAAAAAAAAAAAAAAAGTATAAATCCTGAGTAGGTAATCCTGGGGTAGGTAATTTTCTTTCCTAGATATTTCTTATTGATCTCAGGCATCCAAAATGATTTAGGTAAATTTTAGTGTCCAGAAACTGAAATATAGAAATGCAAAGAAGAGATAAAAAAGGAGGTGGGTCTTCAAGACTCAAAAATGACCTGAATTGAGAACTGACACCCTTGGGGAGAGCAAAGAGCTTCTATTTCAATAAAGAAGAAGGAAGTGACAGGCTTTCTCCCTGAGGCTGGGCTCACTGTGGAAGGAGTTTGAACCTGCAGATGCGTGGTGACTACTGGCAAACTCTGAGGCCTCCATGGAAAAGAGCACCAGTGGAGTAGAACAGTGGATGCAGCGGACTTCAGGAGCTCGTGGATTAGGTGCATTCCGAGGACACACAGGAGAGGGCAGCTGGCTGGGAGCCATATTACAGGGAGACCAACTGAGGCTGGAAATCAGAACTGCTTGGTCCGTGTAGTGGCTCCCAACTGAGCTCAAGCTGACAGGAGGCAAATGGACTCGTGCAGGCCAAATGGCATCTAATTCTTGGCCTCCCCACCAGAAACCAGCCTGAACTTCAGTGGGAAAAAAGGGGCGGGCTCCTTGGAATTATCCACAACACTGCCTTAAAGTGACTGCTGGCTTTTTGGGATTAATCAAAACGGATCGTCTGCCCACATTATCTCCCAGCGATAGCAGACACCCTTAAGACGCACTTTGACATTTTATTCTTCTTTTCTTTCCCTTTCTTGTTATTCTGGTTTGGTTTGGTTTTCCATTATTGCCTGTTCTTCTTTTCTATATAGTTGTTTAAATTTATAATGCTAAGTTTGCTTTCTTTTTTTTTAACAAGAATAAAAAATAGTAAAATAAAAACATTAGAAATGATGAATTTCACCAAACAAAGTAATAGGAATTCAACAATGATTGTTATAATGCATAATATTGTCTTCCAGTTAGTTGTTTAGATTATAATATACAAGTATGTTAAATAACCAAAATGAGTAAATAAAATCCATAGGTACAATAGATACTAGGAAAGGGAAAGAATCTGTTCAAAGGAAGGGGACAACTAAAAGGAAGAAAGAAAGGAAGAATGGAAAAGGATATATTTATGCCTCAATACAGGATTGCTTGGACAATTGTACTGTTGACTTCTGCTGGTCTCCTGAAGGGAGAAGTAAATGCTTTATTTTTTTTTTCTTCTCCTTTTTAATTTCCTTTTTTTCTGTATTTTAGGGTCTACAGGGTGTTCAGGGTCTCACTACTAAATCAGACTCATAGTGATCTGCCTATTTACAGCCTCCCAAGAGCTGGGATTACAGGTGCAAGCCACCACGCCCAGTCTCAATCACCATCTCAGCACAGGGGATCGAACCCCCTGCTTACAGGCTCTTTAATCCGCTGAGCTATTTGGACAGCCCTCCTTTTAATTTCTTACAACATTTTTATTTTTGTTTTCATATGTGTATGGACATGTTTTCTTGTTTTGTGTGGTTCTATTCCATTCGATTCTTTTTATTTCATCTTTTTTTTTTCATGCTTTTTTCTTTCCCTCCTCTCTTCTTCAGAATTTTCCCAAAATTTACAAGACCCTCTTTGGTCCTCCAACTTCCAATCCGTTCTATTTTTCTATTTTCCCCCTAATCCTTTTTAATTTTTCTCCATTGAGAGTAAAATTGCCATGCTGAGGACCTATTTTCTGCATGCAGTTTTCTGGTTCATTTTATTTTATTTTTTTATTTTTTTTAGGGTCTTGTAATATAACCATGAATCTAGTTCATATGGTTAAAAGTGGAAAATTAATAGCTCCCTCAGCTTGTTATTTCCTAGGCTATATTTGATGCTATTGTTATTAATGATTGTACCACTTTTGCCAAAGTGATATAATTGTTCAAACTTGCTGTTCTTCCTAGTATTCAAAAATGAGATGGCTAAGAGTCATAAAAAATACTAAAGGCAAGTGCCAAGAACCAGGGGTTGGGCTAAGTATGCAGAAACCATTTATACCAAATAAACTGAAGAGAGAGGGTCTGGTATCAGTCTCAAAACCCAAAAGACAGTTACATCCAGAAGATATCTTTAAGAAGCAGTCACTTGCTAAAAGTTGTAAATACTAGCAAGAAAACTACTCAGCATAGTCAATTTACAAGGATCAATTAAGGCATTAAACTGAAGACAAATATAAAATGAGAAGACACTTACACAAGATGAAACCCCAAGCATCCAGCTCACCAAAGACAAACCCAGGGGCAATGAGTTGGACCAATTCAAAAGCTATCCACATGGACTCTCTAGAATAGCAACAGTGGAAGTAGCAAACAAAATGAATAAGGCTTTAGGGAAAAAATCAAATAAAAACTAGTTTCTCAAATAACTACAGAAATGCTGACCATATTGAAAGACATGCTTAGTGAATCTAAACCAGATATAGATTAAAAGAAAAATAGAGAAGCTTTAAAAAAATGGAAACCATGAATACCCAACATAGAAAAGAAATGTAGTCCATGAAACAGATTCAAAGAGATATATAAGATATGAAAAGTACAATTTAAAGTATATGAAACAGATTGAGCTAATGTGAGGACCAAATCTCAGATACAGAGTACAGGACTGAGGTAGCACTCATGAAAAGAAAGATTTCTTAAAAGTAGAAAGGAAGCATGAGAAATCAATCCAACATCTGCTAGACGACACAAAGAAAAATAGCATAAGATTGATCAGAGTCAAGGAAAAAGCAAAGGATAGCACAAGTGACATCAAAAACCAGTTCACAAGGGCTGGGGAGATAGCTCAGTAGGATAAGTGCTTGCCTGGCAAGTGCAAGGGCCTGAGTTCAATCCCCAGTTTAAAAAAAAAAAAAAACAGTGCACAGATATCACGAGTGAAAACTTCTCTGGCAGGGAAAAATCAACTTGACATGCAGACAAACGCAGTATATAGAACTCCAATTAGCCACGATTTAAAAAGTTACCAAAGAAAGCCAACAATGGGGAAATAAGATGACAAGGATAAATTAATTCATATCAGTAATAGCCATCAATGATAATTATCAAATTCACCAATCAAAAGAAAAAGACTGGCACTATGGATCAAGAAGCAAGATCCAACAATATGCTACATACTAGGAACATACATTTCAAAAAGAGATCCATAGACTGACAGTCAAAGGATGGAAAACAATATTCTATTTGACAGAAGCCCAGAAAAAATAAACAGGAGTAGCTATTTTATGTGCAGACAAAGTGGGTTTCAAGTGAATACTGATCACTTGAGACAAGTTTACCGCATCCTTGTAAAGAAAAAGATCCAAGAGGAAGAGATGACAAGCATAAATATATATGCACCAGATGCTAGTGACCCAAATGTATAAATCAAATATTAATGGCTATAAAAAGTCAAATAAGCACTGACACAATTTTGATGAGTGCCATCAACACACCATTGTCACAAACAGAGAGATGAATTAGATGAAAATAAAGTAAGATATTAGAACTAAACCAAATTTTGAACAAATGGGCTTAGTCAATATCCATAGTGTTCCACCCCAGAAAATCAGAGTATACATTCTTCTGAGCTATTCACAGTACATTCTCCAAAATAGACCATATACTAGCTCACAGAACATGCTTAAATCAATGCAAGAAATTGAAATTATACCACAATATCATCAGATCATCGTGCAATGAAATTGGAGATCAAGGGCAAAGGAAACAAGAACTTCATAAACACATGGAAATTAAATAACACCCTCCTGAACAACCAGTGGGTCACAGACAAAATTTAAAAAGAAATTAGACATTTTCTACAATTAAAATGATAATTCAAATGCAACATACCAGAACTTATGGGACACAATGAATGCAGTCCTATGAAGGAAATTTATAGTGGTAATGACCACATCAAGAAAGAATGAGCTGAAATGAAGAACTTAATGTTCAACCTCAGTCATCTAGTAAAAGAAGAGCAAGTCAAGCCAAAACATATATGAGTAAGAATATTATAATGATCAGAGCAGAAATCAGTGCAATGCAGGCTTAGAGAGCAATACAAAGAATCAATGAATTGAATAGTTTGTTCTTTAAAGATTAAACAAAATCAACAAATGCTTAGCCAACTTTATCAAGAAAGGAAGGAACAGACTCCACTCCATGCAATTAGGAATTAAAAGAATAAAATCACAACAGATCCTGTAGAAATCCAAAAGATCATCAATGCCTACCTTGAGACCATATATTCTAATAAGATGGAACATGCAGAAGTAATGGATAGATTCCTAGATACATATAAACTACCAAAGCTGAACCAAGAAGATATAAAAAAAAATCTAAATAAACCAGTATCAGACAATGAAACTAAAAATGTAATTAAAAACTTACCGAAAAGGAAAACTCCAAGCCATAATGGTTTCACTGCTGAATCCTACAAGAAGTTTAGGGGAAACCTAATGCCACTACTTCTTAAACTCTTTAATGAAATTGAAAAGAAAGCAATATTTCCAAATTCATTCCTGGATGTAAGCATTAGTCTGACACCAAAATCAGACAAGGACCCAACAAAGAAAGGGAACTGCAGTCCAAACTCCTTAATGAACATAGATGCAAAATCCTCAGTAAGATACTGGCAAACAATGCAGCAAATTATTAAAAAATTTATACATCATGACCTAATAGGTTTCACCCCAGGGATTCAGGGGTGTAATATAATATATATATATATTACACATATTATGTTAGATTGACAACTGGTGGTCAACTTGTAGCATGCCACTGAAATGAATTGGCATGGTGCTGGATAAGGAGGGCCCACTAAGGATTGTTGGCAAAAACATAAAAAGGAGACCTGAAGAGGAAGAGGCGGTGCTGTGGGTTCTCCTGGAGGAGCTCTAGTCCTTACTATGAGCAACACTTCCTGGTTCGAGAAGAGAAGATGGTGTGAACCAACAGCAGTTGGTTCTCCTAGAGGAGTTTGTCATGCTGGTTTTTCTGATATGAACTCAGCTGTTTTCATTGTCAGAGGAGCTCAGGACCTCATTGTGAACTGTGCCCTTTTCCCTTTGCTATGAAACCAACAGCAAGTCAGATAAGAGGATGTCCCATCACCTGGATGATAGAGTGAGAACTGAAGCATGTGGAACCAGAGTCAACCAGATGAAGACATGGAACTTCTGTCATTCTAAGTGCCTGCGATATGGAATGGTTTATACTATAGCACAACCTCACCTATGCTGACTGATACATAAGGACACAAAGAAAATGTGTGCCTCATTCATCATGTGTCACAATACAAAGAACAGCCCCTGTCAGTCCAGATTCACCTGGGTGGAAGAGAAATGATCACTCAGAGTCAACCTTTCCCTTACAACAAGAGATTTTTGTTAAGATTGTCACAAGCAAAGAAAATGGGTTAGATCCCAACAAAGTTTTGATTTTGCTCCTTTCCCAAAACTCCCATTACTACCCACAAACCATTTTATAAATTCAACCATTGAAGACCTTGGTTCTTTAACAAGGAAAAAGCCACTCAAAAAATTTCTAAGATTTCTCCTTCCCTATCCAAATGGTAGTAAGATTGGTTTCTTTAACCTGCTTGTTGCACACAGTTTTTAGAAAGCTTACGTAAGAACAATTTTTTAAATAGGAAAAAAGCTTTATATAAATTCAAGGTCTTTAATTTTTCATATTTATGGTAATATTCATGGCCAATAGGATATGTATCTGAAATGTACTAATTCAATTAATATTTGAGCATTTACTAAAATAAATTCAAACTATTAGAATTTAAATTCATTAAAGAGTCTCAGCCCTTCCGCAGGAGAGAGGAATTCAATCCCTGACACTAATGGAGGTCAAGCAAAATCTTTGACCATGTAGCTGGTAGGGTGGCAGTTGCTGTCCTCTATTGTCTCACATGGAGCCTGACCTTGCCCCGGGATGAAGCACTGATAATGATGAGTAGATTGCATGTCCCAGAGGAAGTGATTATCCATTAAAACAAACCTGTGACAGAAATCATACCACAGAAAGCAGAAAGCATATTCTTTATGATTGTATTATGTGGTATAATGTGAACAAGACTATGGTTCAAGTCATGAATATGTTGTCTAGTGGCTTGGGAAAATGTACTTTTTAAACTTTGAAGTGGCCTGTTCGAATTGACCTGTGCATGCCATGGGTGCCCTTAGAAAGCGGTGCTTAAATTCTTTTCAGTAGCACAAAGGCCTGGTTGAATTAATGCAGACCCCATGGAGGGAGACGTCTGAAGCTGTTGATAAATTATGCTTAAGAGCTCTTTGGACCAAAGCTCAGCTGTAAACTTAGATAAAGCTGTGAACAAATTTTCAGGTTTAAATGCCCCTAACTATGCCCTTCTAATCCAAAGTGGTCCCTTCTGGACAATTTTAGGACCTAGTATTCAATGTATAAAATTGGGCTAACTCACACCTTGTATACATATGATGCATTCAGATCTGGATTAAGGTAGAAAGCAAGCAAATCAAGAAGCCCATTCTCACAAATATACGACAGGGCAACAGATGATAGTTTCAGACAAGGGCAACAATGATAGTTTCGCACTTTATTTTGGGTAATCTGCCAGTGCAGTGTACACAGCACTCAACAGTTCAACTATGCAACAAAAATCAAAGAAAATAATACAACTTACATCATAATCATGTATTAGAGGTTGCAGCAAGTGTAGCTATTAGTGTTTGCATCCCCTAGGTAAGCTAGTTTAGGTAGAAAGCCTACACAGAGCAGTGATCACAGCTCATATCTCAGCACTTGTTCCAGGAAGCATCCAAATAATGGAATATCGATGAAATAATGGCTTTAGATCATTGGTATTTATAGTCTGGATGCAGAGTTAAGTAGAAATCAGCATATCAAACTGCATTAGTGTTAATGAACATTAATGTGAAATATGTACGGTGTAAACATATGCATGAGAAAAAATTCTACCCAAAATTAACACTCTACATGGATATGAACATGAGAAACCAATTTGTCCTTTATATTTTACTATATTTCTTTATATTTTCATAATAACTATGTGTTTATTGATAACAGGAAATTAAGCACGTACTCTAAAAGTGAAATAAAGTCCTCTGACAGCTTCAGCTGCCTACAGGGACCTGAAGCACCTCTTCTTCACTAGCTTCACTCTAGGTACAAGGAAAAAGTAGGTATTTTTATGTGGAAAATTAAAATGTACAGTAAAACCTACTAAAAGTCAGTGTGCTTCACATTAAAACCATGTGCCAGCAATTATTTTTAAAGTAGTAAAATATTATCATTTTACCAAAAATAAAAGGTTCTTTTTGTTATAAACTGGGTTCCACAGCCCTACTATCCACTGACTTCCCCCCCCCTAAATTAGCTACCCCACTAAACCTCTAGCTCTGTATGTATTAAACCACTGTGAATCTCATCTCCCTCTTCATCCTCTGCAGAACCTTCTCAAAATCCCTAGTTCCAAATTATATGTATTCTGGGCTGACGAGATAGCTCAATGGACTAAGCACCTGCTTAAGGCAAGTGCAGGGACCAAGAGTCGAACCCCTGCACCACATGCCGCACCAGCCCCGCCCTCGGGTATGCTGAGTCAGCCACCGAGTCCAAACACAGTGGTGCACACCTGTAATCACAGCGCTGGGGAGGCTGAAAACAGGAGGATCGCTCTGAGTCCTAGCTGTGTAGTGAGATCCTGTACAGAATACATTTCAAAAAATAAATCAAACCATATGTCTTCAATGAAAGCCAGCCCTTCCCACAAGCTCCTCAGTTTTTGCCACTCCTAATATGTGCCTCTGATAAAGCATCTCGTCCTTGACGCTGTCCTGCTTAGCCACCGGCTGCCTTGCTCTTCCATGTCCTTCCCACACCTTCACAGCACCACAGCCCTGCAGCCTTCTCAAGCAGAAGCTCCAGTATGGGGCAGGAAACATGGTTACAAATCATAAGGACACTATGCCGGGCTGTGAATTTTGGGGCCTCATAGCCATGGGATGCAATCTAGGAGACCCAGGGAAGGAACATTGTCCTGACTTTCCACCTGGAAACACTTCTTGAGGTTTGACGTAAGATGGAACACTCAAGTAAATCACTTTTACCTCAGCTCTGTTTACCAACTGCCCATGCCAGACTCTTAAAGAATAGGAGGAAAATGTGCTTATTAAGAAAGGGACTAAGCTCCATTTAGGTTCAAAAATCCTAGCCAGGAATAAGAGGGACATATTTTGAGAGATTATTGTCTATGTCTCAGGACTAAACTCTGCTATAAAGCAACTGGGGTTCAGGAAGATAAGGGATTTATTCTAAGTGATAGGCCACTAAAATATGACATATTCAGCAGAAGTGTAACATCTGAGAAATAAGATTAATGTCATATTTATGTTTGTATCCTTGTTCCCAGTGGGGAACCTCTTGCCTTACAGCAAGTGCTCGATATATGATTATTAAATTAAAGTTTAAAAATCACCTAAGTGCTTCCCAGGTGATATGAATATATGTGTAAATTGAATTCCCATTTGGAAATAACAACATCTCAATTTCTCAGTTAGTTGAGAGAGAGCATGAAGTTGGTAAGAAAGCAAGCCACACAAACAGACCCCACCAGACTGTCTGGTTGTATTTCTGAGCCGGTAAAACTTGCTCTTGGCCATGTGTCCCACCTTAAGCCTCCAGCCTTTGTGCCATAATTGTTAAGAAAGAATTCCGGAGAAGATATTGGCTGGCAGCCAAGTCAAAGTCTTAGTTGCTGCTGGATCACTAAGGAAGGGGCAGTAGGTGTTCTTCCTCAGCCGAGCTATGAGAGAAACAGAGGGTGAAAGGTGACAGTGCTGACTGATTTCCTCCTACCTCAGGGTCCAGGAATCCTTGGTTGAGAATTGCTAGGATTCTTGTTCACAAAGACTTTGACCTTGCTTTATTTTAGAATACAAACTTCAGAACTAAAGACCAGTTAATCATGGAATCTCCTTCCTCCTGCTTTATGAGGTTTAGGGTGCTGAAACCAGGTAGGTTGTGATTTTAGACAGTCTTTCAATTTCTCTGCCTTTGCTTCTATATCTCTGTTTTTCTCTGTCTGTCTCTGTCTCTCTCTCCCCCACATATGTGTATACACACACACACACACACACACACACACACACACACATAGGCAAAAGGCATAATCATACCTACCAGATAGTATTGCTGTGAACATCAGGTGAGGCACTGTCTGCAGAAGACTCATCATAGCCCTTGCTACATAGTAAGAGTGCATCAAAAATTACTGAGAATGGACTGTATGTATGAGTCTCTTAGGGCCATTCTAGCAAAGTTTCTCAAACTGGGTAATTTAAAGCAGGAGAAATTTATTGTCTCAGTGTTCTGGAATCTAAAATCAAGTTGTTGGCAGGGCTATGCTCCCTTTGAAACCTGTAAGAAGACATCTTCCTCCACTCCCCAGCTCCTGGCATTTGTTGGCAATCTTTGGCATCCCTTAATTTGTAAATGCAGGACTCCAACATCTACCTCCATCAACACAGCTTCCCTCTATGTATCTATGTCTGTGTGACCTATTATGAACAACACTGGTCAGATTAGATTATGACCAATCTTAATCATCTCTGCTTGACTTGATTCATCCAAAAAGAACCAATTTTCAAAGAAAGTCATACTATATATGTAAATGACTCCAAGCTTCCTGCACTCACAGGTTGTGTCATGGGGGGATGATACTCATGGGTATACTAGTCCCCAGATGAGTTTGTAGCTGAATAAGGTGCCAGAAGATAGAGCCTTAAGGGTGGCAGGGTCTCTGCATAGAGGGCCTGAAGGGTCTATTTCTCCTCCTCCACCTCCCATGATGTCTCGCTATTACCTGCTGCCACACCATGAGCTATTGATCCTTTGCCATGCCTTTCTGCCATACTGCTGCCTTGGAGACAGAGGACTATGAACCAAATCCTCTACAAACAGTGAGTTCAAATAAACTTCTTCTCCTTTAAGTTGTGTTTGTCAGGCATTGTGTCTCAGGTAGAATAAAGTAACTAAGACATACAGGACCAGAGGTCCAGGTTTGGCATTTCAGCAATACAGTTCCACACTCTAGATACAATACTGGTCCTAGAACTGAGAAGCGCTACTACCCAAATGTGCACAGTACAATTCAAGGCACCATCCATACCTCCGTAAGAATTTCCTACAGAGACCCAGTCCTAGCCCAGGTCCGGTGAGTGTGCGGAGAGTTTCCTGCTACCCTGCGCCGGCGGGACCAGTCCCAGCCCAGGCACAGTGTGGGCCGGACCCTCTCCCACCCCCTCCAG
>NW_004524715.1:2400216-2409098 GCF_000260255.1 Octodon degus
GGTGTTTGTAAATGGGATCACAAGTCCGCATCTTGTACAGCAATTAACCACTAAGAAGAATATATGCAGTGTATTATTTGTTGAAACTGTCCTTCGGATATGATTTGAAACTGTCTCATTGCTATCTGTTTGTCAATAAAACTTTGAAAAAAAAAAAAAGAATTTCCTACAGAATTCAAACACACTCCCTCAAGATAAAACAAATACCTATGATTCTCTGTCAAACACAAATGAAAAACCAAGCATCCATACAATCCTCTGTCATTTTATCAAAGACTTTCTTGATCCACTGTTTGCAACACCTTCTTTACCTACTTGCAGAATTTTGGGTTTTCTAACTCATAACTAATAAACCTGGATTTGTGGAGATGCTTGCTTCTGCATCTTTTCCTCTCCAGTGTTTCCCTTATCCAATCCAACCTGCCAATTTTGGACAGATTAAAACTTTCAAACCAGGTCGTTCTCCCTCTCCAAAGAGTTAGGGCTACACTGGTCCATTCCTTGGCCAGCACTCTAAACCTGCTCTACGTTCGCCCATGTTAACCTATCATCTGTAGATCTCATGTTCAGAATGCTTCCTGGAACATCAGTTCAGCCTGTTTTGTTTACCTTATTAAACTTCATTTATTTGAGAGCATATTCTTTCTTGGGCCTTTCAGCATCTGGTCATGGGACTCCTCTGTGCTTCCATGCTATCAGCTCAAATCCTTCCAAATATCTTCTCAGTCTTTATTTCATTAGGGAAAATATAACCAAAATCACACATTGTTAAGGACTTCCTCTGAGGTCCTTAACTCCTATTCTACTGACCTGGCATTTATTCATTTGCTGTAATGACAATTAATGGTACTGCATTTTAACAGCAATTAATATTAAGCTATTTTCCTTCTTCCCAAAATTATAAAATGAAGTTCTTAAAGAAAGTAAAAAATATCTTCTGGTGGGGCCAGGGGAGATAGCTCAGTAGAATAAGCACTTGCCTGGCAAGTGCAAGGCCCAGAGTTCAATCCCCAGTACAGCAAAAAAAAAAAAAAAAATTGCTGTCCTTATATGTGATAAATACCTACTAATTCTTGTTACTCTGAGAATCAGGGTGTAGGGAAGGATTATAATTAGAAGGAGGGTATACAAAGACACAGAGACACAGAGAATTCTTCTCTGCACTACATCTTTGATTTCTCACCATGAAGTCAGTCTAAGGATTGAATTAGAAGAACTGGGGACCTGACTACCAGTTCTTCAGTTGCTCCCACAAGCAGCAGTGGACCCACTTACTCTGCCCAGCATCTGAGTTTTTCCTAGGGCCAAAATGCACCTGGGATGATTGACTAATTTGGGAAAGTTTTCCAGTGTTCTCGGTGTGGTGTATTTTAATCAGCATTGCAATTTAGCAGCTGCATTAATTAATTAGCACATTAATCAGGAGAGCATTTTAGCAGCTATAATCTCTAGAAAACTAGCAGTTTGTGATAAAAATCTTAGCAGTCAGAGAACAGGCAGCACACCATATTATTTTTTTAATGTTATCATCTCCACAGGCTTAGAGAAGGCTGAAGTTATGCAACCAAAATGAAATCCTTCTTAAAATATACCTATGCAGGGTACATTTGAAAAATTGTATGCTTGATGCAGAAAGGTTTAACAATTACCACTTGCTCAACAAAGCAGTAGTTCTGAAGAAAACTGTCAGGCACTCCAGGAAACAATCTCTCCAAGCGTTCCTAAAATAGTCCTGGGGTAATTTCTCAAAAATCAGGGTTCCTCTTGTATTAGCAAGATTATTTATGTAATGAGAAGTTTCAAGGTATTACTTTAGATACATATGGTACAGGGGACTAAAAAGAAGGAAATACATACTTAGTGATGAAAATTGTACAAGTCTGAGTTTTAGTTCTTTGGAGCCTTTACAATGAATGATATACTTTGAAGTGGGATAGGAAAAACAAATCTCTTCTAATACAGTGTGTAGAGATCAGTGAAGTGTAGCACCACAGCCAAATGTGATATAATTTTGATGAACCATAAATGGACTTCTTCACATGGAAACACTTCTCTTTTTCCTTCATTATATCCAAAATGCAATGAAATGTGCTTTTATTGAATCCATGCATATTGAATTCCACATGTTCCTAAATTCAAAATTTGACTGAAAAAAAAAAAACAACCCTTAGGTGGATATTAAAATTTCCCTCGTTTACAAAGCCAGAGGACATTGAATTCTATGTAAGCAATCTATTAGTGTGAACTATTAAGCAAGTCTTAATCCTCACAACATTTTCCTGGGAGAAATCAGTGTTCTTTCAGGACTTCCCGTCAGTTTTTCAGCTCTGAGAGGCCGGAGTAGCAAAAGGAACAGATGCTGGGTAAGCGTTTCCTTACATTTCACACTCTTGTTGTATTGATTTTTTCCTCTGGTTCATGGAAATTGCACTCTATTTAAATCATATACTAGAACTTGGAAGAATTTTAACCACTCTACCTTTTGTCTCCATTTATAAATCACACCAACATCTCTCAATCGTCTTCCCTCTTCTTTCTCGATTTTCAACTCCTTCAGATCTACTTTATCAGCAGTTCTGCTCTAAACCCAAAGAAATTCCAAGGTCTTCTGGGGAAAGACAAATGAAAATAACATATTCTGCATTTTGTCCCCAAAAAATTATGAATTACTTTGACTATTGGTATGAACACATATGAATATTATTTAGGAAAGGTCCATTCAAATGTAATATTAATGAGCTCATTTCTCATAAATTCCCTATAAACAGAAGGTGTGCTTCTGGGCTATTGCATCTACAATTATTTGAGACAACATAACATCTTATAGACTATTCTGTGCTCAAAGAGCCATCTATGCACCCTTTTCCATAGTTAAAGTCACTGAAGTTATGTTGTTAGCACCTTATACCTTCATTTTGGGGCAGAGTATTTGTTATCAATAGATACCTTATGGATACAAGGACCTCATTAAACTTTGAGTCACCCTCTATTGATGTGATCCTTCTTACTTTATGAACTTTTATGATTAGTATAAAGCATATCTGAACTCACAACCTCTTTCACCTAATCTCCAATTCATCCCCTCATCTCCCGTTTGACACAATATATGTACACACACACACACACACACACACACACACACACACACGGACACACGGACACACAGACATGGACACACACAGACACAGACAAACACTGACAAACATGTTCACACACAAGCACATTCCCAAACCACCCTTCCTCCATCAGACATATTTCAGTACTCTGGGAGAGGACGGACTAGTATTATTCCTTATTAAAGTACTAAACTCTGTTATAGCATAAAAACTTACTCTGTCCCTGGTAGCATATTTTTATATTAAAGCCTAAATTTAAATTTTTTTCCTTCACCACAGATCTTTGTGCTTCTAAAAGTGGTGATTTAGTTCATTTGTTTGAAAAATATCCATTGAAAATTTGTTTATGCATTTTTTTTTTTTGGCAGAACCGGGGATTGAACTCAGGCCCTTGTGCTTGCCAGGCAAGCGCTTATTCTACTGAGCTATCTTCTCAGCCCTTATGCATTGTTTTTACACTGTAAGCCACTGAAGTCAGTTTTCAGAATGAATGCTGACTCCAGTCAACTCCCTCCCTCCTTGAGCTATCTTCTCTTGCATTATTGCTAGAGTGATCAGTCTTCATAAAGCATAAATATAATTCTATCATTCCTGCGCACAAAGTCATTAAACAGTATTTCATCAACCTTAGAATAAAAGTTAACCTAGCAACACAGCCTACTTTATCTTTCTTTTTCTGCTCCTTTTCTCCCTGTAAGAGATCTCCTCTGGTCACCACTGCTTCCCACACAAATCCTCCACCCTAACTTCTTCTGCTATCAGTGACTTCCCAAGCAGCCTATATGCCCTTGTTTCTGTGCATTTATTTCATGAGTAAATGTTTGCAGTACACAATGTTACATTCACTGTGGGAGGCTAGTGTGTGTGCTTACACATTTTAGTTGTTTCTTAGCTCCTTTCCCTTCCCCCTCTCTCCACTCCTCACTTGTTCACATTCTCTTTTGCAAAATATCTACCTCCCTCTTTTCCTGTTATTTATATTTTATTTTGCTCTCCAACTTATTTACATGTTAGGTTTCTCATATATGTGAAATGATACAATCTGAAAATTTTTATGTCCGATTTACTTCACTGAACATTAGGTTCCCAAAGAGCACCATTTTCCTGTCAATGACTCTAATTTATCTTTGTTTATGGGAAATTAATACTCTACTGTGTATAAATGCCCTATTTTCTTTATCTGTTTATCTGTTCATGGGCGTAGTGGCTACTTCTCAGATGTGGCTATTACAAGTTTCACTGCTATAAACAAGAGTAAGCATGTATCACTGTAGTGTGATGTTTTTAACTTTTTCAGAAGATACCTAGAAGGGGAATAGGTGAGTCAAATGAAATTCTAGTTTTAGTTTTTTGAGGAATCTCCACACTTATTTTCATAGCGGTCGTACTACTTTACATTCCCATCAACAGTATAGAAGTGTTTCTTTTTTCTTTTTACCAGTGATTTTTATTATTTGTGTTCTTGATGATGCCATTCTTTCTGGAGTAAGATGGAATCTCAGTGTTATTTTAATTTGCATTTCTCTAATGGCCAGATGTATGAACAGTTTTTCATATATTTATTGGCCACTTGTACTTCTAAGAAGTGTCTATTTTAATTGCCCATTTTTTATTTGGTTTCTTATCTTGGAGATCTAATTTTTTAGTTCCTCCCAGTACAGTTTCTCCCTTCTTGCTCATCATAGGTAATACTCACTTATACTTTTAGACTCACTTGTAATGTCAATTATTTTCCTTACCATAGTCTATCCTGCACTGAATCTGATGTGCTACAAGGAAGCCTATGTATATCCTTCTTTTCAGAGTTCACCACATTTATTTTTGTAATGGGTCTCTCAGTCACTTTCACTACACTGTGAACCCCTCGATGTCAAGAACTGTGCCAATATTTCACAAAGCCTCAAATATGCTAAATCTTGAAAAGTTGGTTGAACAAGGACACATTCTTAACTAATTCCTGCTTTGTTTTGTTTGTTTCTTTCTGCAGGGCTCGGATTTGAGTACAGGGCTTTGAACTAGGCCTGCTCTCTACCACTGAGCTATGCTTCCTGCTTCCCTTTTTGAGAGGAGGTCTAGGTTGCCATGCTGGCCTCTAACTTGTAATCTTCCTGTCCTCCTCTCCTCTGAGTATTTGGGATTTGCAGGCATGCAGTACCAGGGCTGGCTTGGTGTACTCAGAAGAACTTTTGATGAGGAATAATGAGTATGATCTGCTGGAGTAGAAGTATATTATTAGAAGAAATTTTGGGCTCCAGGATAAAAGCAATTTTGAAAGAAAGAGTGCCTTAAAAATTCACTCAGTGGCCTGGCAAGATAGCTCGGTGGACTGAGCACCTGCTTTGCCAAGTGCAGGGACCTGGGTTTGATCCCCAGTCCTGCATGCTGTGCCAGAGCCTCACCCCCAAGGTAGGCTGAGCATGTCACAAAAAAAAATTTACCAAGTGATACTAGAAACTTCTACAAAATTTGTACTTTGTAAAACCTACAAAGCCCATGACTGCAATTAGTAATTAAGTGTGGTCCTCAAGCTCTTTGGACTCTTTACAGCTTCAAGCCAACTCAAGCTACTCTTCTAAAAGGACAGCATCATTTCAATAGCCTGATCTCTCACATAAGCCATGAATGCTGGAATGTGTTAGCAAGAGAAATCTCAAGCCAAAATTGAACATTCCTGTGACTTAGGAATAACACCCATGCCTCCTATACTACATGAAGAAACTAAAACTCAGAATCACTTAGGGACTTGCCCCAAGTTGCATTGTTAATAAGTAGCAAATGCAGGTTTCAAATCTCATTTCTACAACCAATTGACTGTGCTTTTTACTTATACTGCTGACATCTTAAAAGCCACAAAACTAATCAGGCTACATTTAGACAGATAGAACTTAGTAACTGCTGCTGAGTGTGTGTATCTGTCTAAGGGAGCAGGAGATGGTGAGAAGGTGAAAGTGATAAGTCAAAGCCATTCTCACACTGAATCACTAATATTATTTTTGCATATTAAATAAGGCAAACTTTTGATGCTAATTTTCAAATATTATATCATCAGAAATAATTTCATCTTTTCAGCCAAAGATACACAGTGTCAATCAAGCTGAGTTTATTGCACTTGTTTTCTGAATTAATCTTCAGAAATTTGAAGATTACTGCTTGGTCATAGAGGAGAAATGACGAAGACTTTACGTGGGGTAGGAACATTGCTTAGCTAATAAAACAAATTTATGCACAGAAAAAATGTTAGTCTTCTGTGGTTCCCCTAATTTTCCTTATTACCAAATGCTTTACAGAGAAAAAGCTACCATAGAATAAAGACCATTAAGAATATAACTAAAGTGGTTAGCAATTGGTACGGAAAGTGGTGAAGCTATAGAAGGGACAGAAAATGATAAAAGGTCACTAAATGAGATAGCATTCTGTCAGTTCTGAAGGGAGCAAGCAGTCAATTAGTAACAACAGAACCCCCGTTAATACTTAGGTACAGATAATGGGCAAGAAGAGCCTGTCCAGAACAACTATACTAACCAGCTACTTTGAAGAAATGGATTGTTTCCCATAAGAGGAAAAATATATGCTCTGATTTTTTGACAGTATAGAAAGAGTCCTGAGGAACCAACATAGTTCAAGTATTCTCAGCATAATCCCAAACTACTTGCAAACTTAGTCAACTAAATGTTGAGAAATGTTTTCTCTTGAGGTCATTGTAGATTTGCAGATGTGGAATTAGGGGCAGTGATTTGGGGCACCAACATAAGATTAAAGAATCAGTCTTCTACATTTAGTCCGAATTGTCAGGAACTCAGTACAGAAGGCCAGTGGAGCTTCAGTGATCACAAAAATGATCATCATGGCTCCCTTTTAGTTGACTGTACAAACTCTTAAAACAAGACCCAAAATATTGATCTGGGAAAAGGTTTAGAGAGCAAGAAGGAACAAGGTGGTCCCTTCAGCTGTCATGGACACATGTGGTGGCTCCCTTGCCAGGGATGACCTTAATAACCAGCCCCAGTGCCTAGAAAGCAGTAATGAGACTGTCCTTCCAGGCCCGATAGAGAGGACACTTCAAATGAGCAATAGCATGTCTCCTCTGCAGAAAACAGCGAAGTGCTATGGAGCTCCGAGTAGTCATGGAAGCAGGAAACATTGTTTGCATTTTCCCCTGGTAAGGACTCCTTGGAAGCTGTTAGCCTGATGCATCATAATTCGAGAGCCCAGTACCCTACATGGTGTTGATGCTTTCTCCTGGGCATAAACATATATGACTTCTGATCAACCATCTGTTACAAATGTAAGAGGATCACCTTGAAATCCACAGCAAGAAGGGGGGTAGGCAGATGACAGAGAAATAATTGAGCAATTAATTTACTTGGAAAACACTTTTCCTACCAAGCAAATTTTATAAGTCAATCAGCTTTATTAAATTGAGAATAAACAGCAAATAAGAGAGCGTTGCCTCTTCAACAGGCTCACTGCGCTGCACGGTACACTCATTGCCGCCACCTATCACTCCTTAATAATTGGAGGCAATGAAAGCATCACTATAAATTAGCTTCAATGTCTTTAGGAGACTTCGATGGGGCAGAGGAAGGAGACTGTAATTCAAAGAACAGAAAAAAGAGACAAGCTTTGCTGGCAATTCCACAGGTAAAACGAAACAACAAAGACCTTGAACAGGAAAGGAGCAAAGTGTTAAAATCAAAGCAGATACCTCTGATAGGGAAAAACAAGGGTAGGAAAATGAAAGATGGGTCACAGGATGCAATTAATAAAAAAATCATGAGTTTCAATTAACAACATAGCACTTAGCCTCAAAATACTATAACTTTATTTTAAAGATCTATTTCTCTATTGAGTCTATGGGCTCAAAATAGGCTACTAATGTTATCCTTTCACTCTTCTGTAAATTCTGTTCCATCATTCCAACTTCCAGTTGCATTTGTCATTCCATTTGCTTGACCCACATTAAAATTAGGCAAGTATGAAATTAAAGCTCCAAACATTTTCTAGAGCTATTTCAAATTCAGATTTATATCCCTTTGCAAAATGGAATTTGACTCTGACACTGATCTGGGGAACATTAGATCCCTGAGCATATTTTAACACAGATATAGTTGGGGAGGTGTGTGAAAGAGTTATTTTTTAAATATTTGAAAGTCCTTTGTGACTAACTTCTCCAGGTTATTTACCTATAGAGTACTTGGCAAATTCTAAACAGGCTCTTTCCAAGTAAAACAAAATGGACTCTCTTTTCTTGGTAACCTTTAATTTATGTAACTACAATACAGATGTTAGATAAGAGATACTCCTGTGATTTTACTGTCATTCAGAATCTCAAAAAAAAAAAAGGGGGGGGGGGAAGGGGGACCGGCCATATAGTTTAACAGATTAAAGTGCCTGCAAGCAGGCACTGGGGCTGGGGGCTCTATCCCTGGGCCTGCCACTGGCCTTGCCCCCAGGCACACTGGGGCAGCAATTGAGACTGGGTGTGGTGGCACGCCTGTAATCCCAGCTCTTAGGAAGCTATAAACAGGCAGATCACTATGAGTCCAATCTAATAGTGAGACCCTGAATACCCTGTATACCTATCCCTAAAATACAAAAAAAAAAAAAAACACCTCAGATCTAATTCTCAGCCTTTAACTCTTGGAAAGGTTTCCTATTATTAAGGTAAAGTTCAAACTCTCTGACGTGGCTTTTAGCTCCTCTGTCCACTGTCCTCTGTCCAACACTTGATGCAAATGCTGTTTCTGCCTTGAATCTCCTTCCTGT
>NW_004524715.1:2409198-2470589 GCF_000260255.1 Octodon degus
AAGAAGAAGAAAGAAGAAAGGAAAGAAAGAAAGAAAGAAAGAAAGAAAGAAAGAAAGAAAGAAAGAAAGAAAGAAAGAAAGAAAGAAAGAAAGAGAAAGAAAGAAAGAAGAAAGAAAGAAAGAAAGAAAGAAAGAAAGAAAGAAAGAAAGAAGATCACGTCCTCTAAACTTGGTAACAATATGAAGGGCATAGAGAGAAGCAGTTAATATGGAGATGAAAGTTATGTTCTGCTTGTTTCAAAAATCTATGGGAAACAGAATGTTGCATTATTAAACTACACAATCCCATCTTGATTAATATTTGGCAAAAAAAAAGCTTGAAAGCCTTTTTAAAGAACAAAATTAGAAAGAGTTTATGGTATAGTGATAAATACCCTGTATTCCATGAAAATGATGGCAGGATCCCTTTCCTTTAGGACTTTTCAATTAAACTGAGAAGAAAATCCACACCTAGTAAAACAAAGAGCTGCTACATAGACACACACACACACACACACACACACACACACACACACACACACTTTGAATTCAGGCTGAAAACTGTGTTTGGTTCCATCTCTATGAGTATGTTTGGAATTGGGAGTTAGTAAGCAGGTAGACCTAGCTGCAGTCCCACGGTGTGGACACTGGCTGTGTGACTACAACAAATGTACCTCAACACCGTGAGCTTAGCTTCCTTGGTGAACTCTGGAAGACATTAGTATTGACAGTAAAGGGTGTTAGATGTAAGTGAGAAAATGCAGTTTCCAGTATATAAGAAATAGTCAATAAGTTATCAGCTAATACTTAGAGTACTTCATCTATGTAATGTATTATTGTTAACTCTTGTCACCTTGCTATACTTTAGATCTCTAGAACTCATTCATCTTATAAGAAAAAGGTAATACTCTGTCATCCATGTTGTCACAATGGCAATATTTCCTTCTTCTTTAAATAATATTTCCTTGTATCTAAATATGTGTGTACATATGTATGTGTCTACAAACACATATGTGGCATTTTTTAATCCATTTATCTGTCTGAATTTTCTTACCACTTTTTCCAACTGTCAATACTATTGGGCATTTATAGAACTACCACATGATCCAGTAATTCCTCATTTGGCCATATATCTGGAAGAAATGAAATCAGCACCTCAGAGACAGCTACACTACCACCGTCACAGCAACATTATTCATAGTAGCCAGGATACAGAAACAACCTCCACACTCAATGCTAGATGAATGGACAAAGAAAATGGAGAGAGAGAGAGAGAGAGAGAGAGAGAGAGAGAGAGAGAGAGAGAGAGAGAGAGAGAGAGAGAATGTGTGTTTACAGAGAAAGACAGAATAAAAACAGAATAGAATATTATTCAGCCCTAAGGAAAAAAATCTTGCCATTCGTAACTATACAGATGAACCTAGAGAATAATATGGTAAGTTAAATAAGCTAAACACAGAATGACAGACACTATATGATCATAGTACATGTGCTACTTATAAATAAATCAAACCTATAAAGATGGAGAATAGAGATGGGAGAAATCTGCAGCTATTGATCAAAGGTATTTCCATTCTATGGTAAGTTCTGGAATGCTAATGCATAGCAAAGTGACTACAGTTTGGAATAATCCTGTAGTAAATAATAATCTTGAAATTTACTAGGGGCACAGATCCTAAGTGTTCTCACAAAAGTAAACAGTTAACAGTCACACAATAAAGTTGGAAAAATGTCTAGAAAAGGAACCAAGCCAAGAGGACAGCCTCTTTGCTCAGTAATATTTACCGACTGTTCTTCTTACCTTTGATCAATATCTGCCCATTGCTCCCACTCCCCAGCCCCTAAAAACCACTATTCTCTATTCCCTGTCTTTATAGGTTTGACTTGTTTTTAAGTCATGCATGTACTGTGATCAGGTATTCTGCATTTTCTCACTTGGTTCTCATGACCTCCTTCAGCTGCTAGTGTTTCCCACAGTTACACTGAGGACACCAAGGCTCAGGGCAGCTAAGTAACATGGTTGCAGTCACACAGCTAGTATCTGCATAGCTGGCTTCTAGCAAGCTCTGCCTGCCTACAAACTCTTACTTATATAAATATATTCTTAGAGATGCAAGCAAACACTTCCGTTTAGCATCAGTTCAAGTTTTTATGTGCACGTGTGTGTGTGAAAAAGCAGCTCTTGGATGTACTATGTGTAGCTTCTCTTCTCAACTCAATTAAAAGTGCCTTGTGAAAAGGAACTGTATCCTCGTTTGCCTTCCTTCCCCTCACTACAGATCTATCACCTCAGCACTCCTCTCTGAAAATCATCTTCTCTATATCAAAACCAGCTGAAGAACTTCTGCCATCACTTGTCCGGCCACCACATGAGTGACAAGAGCACTGCCAACCAGTCCCTTGTTGCCATGCACAGGAAGACAAGGGGGTCGAAGGGGATCATCGGGTAGTATGGTTATTTAAATTCACATCCTGCTAATTTCTTCAGCTAAGTCTAGCACAGCTAAGTCTCTTGGCTCTGCAATTACATTTCCTTCTGATATTATTTGTCCCTGGAACACTGTTATTGTCTCCATCACTGTCAACTGGGGCTTCCCTGCTTTCTGCTTCATTTACTCGGTGAGGAAAGGGCCTCTGAGCCACAAAGGCCTCTGAGCCACTTGTCATCCCAAATAAATTTTCTTCTACATGGTATAGTTATTCATAGCCACATAAATAGTACTGGAAATGATGTCCTTTATTCGAAAGAGCTGAAGCTCTGTCTGGATCATCTAATCATTTTTATCAAGTTTCTATCATATGTGAAGAGCTACCTGAAGAACAGCATAGAGAGTCAAAGTCAAACTGTAAGTTTTCAAGAGCTACTGAACATGCCCACAAGACAATATTGCTTGCCATTATAAATTAACTGACCTTGATTTACAGTGTTTCAATCTGGTAATATCTAGATATTGCTTTAATGCCAAAAAAAAATAGGAAAAGGCTTGTGAGACAGCATCAGTGCACTACTGATCTAGCAGAGGCTTCTGTGAGTGGGAGGAGCCAGGGCTTTGGACAGAGGCACAGTTGGGTGACCCAGGAGTTAGACTCCACTGCTGCAGTGGATCATCCTTGTAATAATGTACTCAAAGTCCAGCTACAAATGTTCACACATATGCCTATTTCTTACACAAGATGTTTTTCTTTGCTCTATGTACAAATAAATTCCAGTCTTGACCCTCTGGGAAATTCACTAAATAGTGTACTTATAAATAGCAATTCAGATGGCATGGCTCACAAATGTTTTCTCTGGATTCTTGTAAAAGTTTACCATTATTATTATTACTATTACTATTGCTATTAATATCCAGCGTATCCTTTGACTCTTTGTTAGGCTTGTAGAAACCTAGGTATCAAATGATCGAGTCTCCACATCTCACCATTTAGTAAAATAAAAGACAAAGTTTGATTTTTGTAGCTCTATTTATTTCACTTATAAAAATTTTTATTTGGTTTCATTTTATAAGAAAAAGTATCTTTTATATTAATGCATATCTTTAGTAAAAATAAAATTCAATGCATATCTTTAGTAAAAATTAGATACAATTTTGACACATGTTTTATACATTATATAATATACTTGCACGAAACTATATTATTCCCAATTCCTAACATCATATAAATAGTTAGAAATAACAAATTTAGTAGAGACCTATGTATACTCCTGAATAATTTACTTAAATTGGGTTGAAAAAAGCTGTCTTCCTAGTACTGTATATTAGCAGAGCTGTCAAACTTAATTGTATGATATTTGTTAAGCACTGTATTTTGAAGGAATTTTTTTTTCAATTAGAGCCTAAATGCCTTCAATTAAGGTAACCATTTTCCACACTGCAATTACATTTAAGATCTTGCTATTTAAGATATTTAAGCTAGAGTGTGTTAAAACAAATTATAGAATACTTTAAATTCTAGTCAATTTGAAGAGAAGCATTTTATCTTTTATTAATTATAAAGCAGACCTTAAGTTGCCTTGCAATAAGAGGTCACCTTATTTGGCCTTCTCTTCCCAATAGCAAAGAAATGAAGCACTGTCAACAAGATGGCAACTTTAGCTTTTAAAATAAATAGTCCAGAGATAGTTTATAGTGAAATCATCTACCCCCGAAGTAGGCAGAAAGAGGGCCGAGATACACACATTAGCTTTGTAGACATTATCTGAATTATCAAAATTATATTGAGCCATCTCTATTTGACCTATTTGAAATTAAAATAACAAAAGGAAAACAAAAAAAATATTTCCTACAGATATACGTTGTTAGTGTTTTATATAGAGTACCATAAGTTTTAATTCCATATTTTGATACTGTAAATTAACTGACCTTGACGACATATGCAAAGTACTTTTTAAAGTACCTTCTAAGTGCATCAGATTCTGCTCAGGAGAAAAATTACACTGTGGTCAAATCCATCTGTCCTACCCTACAACTGGAAAGAAGCGTTTTCCAGTGGAAGAGAGAAAAATAGACAAACTAGTTAATCCACTGAGCCATAAAATTCACTTAGGGGAAGCAAGTCATTTCACAGTTTCAAAGCAATCCAGGTAGAAGATCAGCCATTTATTGAGCATTTTTATGGTCTAGTATGAGCAAAAAGTACTTTACATATGTCATGCACCATTCATTGTTAGCAATTCTATGAACTAAGCAAAAACATTCTTCATTTTATAAAAGAGAAAATCAAGGTTTAGTGAGCAAAAGTGACCACTAATCAACAGCAGAGCAGGAACCGAAGGCAGCCTCTAGGTCACCACCCTGCCCACCCCTCTCCAGGATCAAACTTCTTATTTCTTCCCTCTGGTTTCTTTTTCTCTTAATCTTATTCTTTTACTTGCTTAAACTTTCCCCTAAATATGCATTCATTCTTAAATGAAAACATGCACAATTTATTAAAATGCTATAAAATATCTAGACTCAATCATTCCATAAAAATGATGACTTCCACCAGCAGTAAAGCGATTTGTCAGTACTCATCATGTGAGACACTGCTCTAAGTGAATCATTTGCAAAAACAAACCCAAAAGGCTGTCACTGTCAGCACATCCTCACCTTCACAGTCTACTGTGTTTCCTTCACTCAATCATTTTTCATAGTGGCAGTACAGTTTTATGGCTTTCTCTCTTTAGGACTTAAAGCAAGACAATTCCATCTTATTATCTAAAATTTTAAGGAAAGTTTTACTTCTACAGTGGTTTCCCATCATCTATGATTTTACTTTCACTGGTTTCACTTAATTGTATTGAACTTCAGTCTAAAAATATTAAAGAGAAAAGCTCAGAAGTAAGTAACTTTTATGTTTTCAATGACAAATCCTAAGTAGTACAGTGAAATTGCATGCTGCCTCCTCTGTCGTGCCTAGGGTAGGAATCATCCTTTTGTCCAGTGTACTATGATGTATGTGCTACTAACTCAGTCATCACTTAGCAGTCACCTCCTTTGAACAGCCAACAGCCAACCACTGCAGTGTTACATTACTTGTATGTATACAGCTGAGTACCACTCTAATTTCAGACATCCACCGGAAGTCACTTCAGATTAAAGTCACTACTATAGTGTGGTGGCACATGCCTGTAATCCCAGTGCTTGGGAAGCTGAAAACAGGAGAATCACTATGTGTCTGATCTATTTAGTGAGACCCTGTAGACCCTTTAGACCCTGTCCTAAATACATAAAATAATAATAATAATAATAAATAAAGTCACTACTATAAACCTAAAACTTGTGCATCAAAGTCTAACTCTGCAAAAGTGAAAGTCTAATTTCTAATGAATTAGAAAAATGGCTGCTTCTGCCATTTTTACAGACTACTGCATAGTAATTTCATTCATTATTCCTGTTAGCTCTTGGGTTGCCACTTCATTTTATTCAATATCCCAAAGACTTGATTTGGCATTTATCCATTATTCTCTATTAAACATTGTAATTCAAACACATACATTTTCCATCCTTACATAACACTAATATTCATGGGTCCTGTGGCTAATTAGTTCTTGTTAGTCATATGAGAGGCAGAATTACACAAACCATATAAGATGGACTGCTGCTTCTTACTGCATTATGTAAATAAGTGAGATTTTTCAAGGGTGAGAAGTCATTGCCACTTTGCTTCTCATCAAACTAAATAACATCAAAGTTTCTCCTGCTTCCATGAGCAAAAATTAACAGCAAACCTCAAAGAAAGATCAGCCCAGACTCTGCATTGTATTTGCATAACCCTTTCTAATATTTTTTCCGTTCAAAATAAAATGTGTGATTACACAAGTATATTCAATATGCTTGTATAACACAAGGCTAGATCAAAAGGGGTATTGCTCAAATTTTTTTAAGTTATTAAAGTAAAAGACATATTGACACTAATCCTCTTCAAAGTACTCCTCCACACTTTGAACACATTTCTTACCACTTTCTGCAGCAATTCTGGAAATCCTTTCAGGGACTGTCTTTAAAAGTTATGATCAGAAATACAGTGAATGCTACTATTCTTGAGTGCCGCAAAAAGACAGGTTCATAAGAACATGACAGTGTAGCCTCGTCCACCTTACTCACCAGACCTGGCACTGTGCAATACCTGGCTATTCCCCAAAGACAGAGTGACAAGAAAGGTGAACATTTTGGAATGATCCAGAACATGGGGACAGTCACCATAGTGCAGCTAAAGACATTCATTAAGAGAGAAGACCCAACACTCCCTCAGAAACAGTAGGACAAGTGTGTTCAAACTGCAGCAGGAGGGGATATTTTGAGGGGGGTTAATGGTACTATATCTTTTACTGTAATAAAATTTTGAAAATTTAGCATCCACCATATTTTTTACCACACATAGCATGGCCTCTGTTAAGCCCTTTCCACTTGGAGGAAACCACCATAATCAATACAACAAGCAAAATCCTTAGACTGCTATGTACACCCAGCTTTTGAAATTTGTCTCTGTCCTAGGAACTCAGTCTCTATTGTAATCTTCAAGCTCCACAACTTCAGTTTGACATAGTAATTGTTTCATCCATGAACGATGATAGTCACTACTCCTTGATCTTGTGAATGTGCTTGTCTTCACAAGGGCCACATGCTTGCAGAAATAAGCTTTTCCAAGGCAACTAAATACATTTTTCCATTGGATTTACACTCTACTTTTCTACACTCTATTACCTTCAGTCTAGCTAGTGCATCAGGAAGGCCAATTAAAATGCCAAAGAAATTAATATCCAAGTACTGCATGTAATTTGCCATTTCCAAAATATGTAAAACCTTTAAAATGTGAGCATAGTTCTGAGTATAGAACATGGGATAAATCCGATGAGGCTTGCACAGCTTTTATCTGCGTGTTAGCACTCTGTCCTATATTTTCAGACAACTTTCAATTGCCTTTTCATTGTTTGCTGTTCTTGGGAAAATGCTTCGATGTGACATTTATGGCTAGCTCAAAGCTCCCACATTTGAAGACAAGTAAAACCATCAGAGTTAAAGTACAACCAAAATTTTCTCATTTCCACAGTTTCCCCTAGAACAATACTCTGGGGACTCTACAGTGTGATGACATAAGCAATACCCTAAGGAACTGATGACCATCATGATAGAAGATGCAGAAAAAGAAGTCACGTTTTTTAGGGATTTTAAAATTACAACTATAGCATTAGTATCTGAGAAATATGGGCAGGGTGACTGGTCAATATTCCCATATGTACTCTATAGGCTATCAACGATAATTGATTTTTCTTTTTCAAGATGTCTTTGATTTTCATGTTAAACTGATTTTTGGATGAATAACATTTTGGAGGAGAGAGGAGAATCAATAATAAAATTGGGGACAGAAAGGCTAAATATTTTGCCTGCTGCTTACAATGACCTTTTGTATTAGTTTACCTTCTCTATCTCCTACCCAGTAATAGGTCAAATGACCAGCAAAGGAATAACCCTAGGTTCACAACGAATTTAAGCATAAAATAGTTTGTCAAATCAAGTAATATTACATGAAGTTCAGTTTTATCAGTCAGTCAATGTAGTCATCAAATTCAAATAAGCACAATTCTTTGGTATAGGAAAAGGCATAAAACAAAGTGAAAGAAACACATAGAAAAGTATTACAAGGTAACTGGTACAACAAGTCAGACATGGATAGTTAGAAACTGTTCATATTGATTGAATTTCTCATTTAGTCTCTACCCTTTGTTTTAAATTATGCTTTATACCCTAATCCATCTGCATGTAAAACATTGCTGGAATCACAGAAAATGCTTGAGATAAAATAAGTAACTGTACCTTTTCATTCACTGAATTAAAGTATTTATTTTTTTGAATTGTTTATTTAATAAAAGCAAGATGGCTCCAAAACAGTCATCCGATCTCAACTTTTTCATATACACCACTCTGAGAATTTGAAATAAAACACTGTGATTCATAGGTAGGAAAATTATGAGATCTGTTGTACAACCTGGAGACTACAGTTGATAACACTGCAATACATTGTATTTTTGTAAATTGCATAGATTTTGAAGTTTTCTTAGGGCCGGGGAAATGGCTCAGTGGAATAAGCAATTCCCTGGCAAGCGCAAGGCCCTGCCATCAATCTTCGGTTCCACCAAAAAAAAAGTTTTCTCACCAGAAGAAAACTATGCAAAGCAATGTATATGTGAATCAGCTCTATTTAAATACTCCACACTCTATAACAATTGCAAAACACATTGTATACAACAAATATGTGTAATTTTATTTGTCAAAAAAATCAAAAGAAAACTATAGGTTTATTTCCAAGAAAAATGTACATAAGAAATACACATATTTAACCAAAAGCATTGATACAATTTTAGGAGATTTGTGAGCCCCTAAGTATCTTTGTACCTCCTTGAATACCTGGCACATATCCCAAAGGACTCCAGTTGAGCCAGGAAGACAAGACCCCCCCCAAAAAAAAGCAATAACCCAGAGACACCCCCTTCTTAGAATACTCAATGGAAAATCCCCAGCTACCTGGCTAACTGCTGGTTCCACCTTCTGTGAAGTTGGCTTTCCATTCTCCAACCTGTTACACAATAGCCTTCAAAATCCTTCAAAAACCTTGAACCATCCCAGATAGGAGAGCTCACCCTCTGGACACCAGTACCCTGAGTCTTCTCCAGGGAGCTTGCTGAAATTCAGTTTGATATTGCTCTCTCCTGGCAAAATTCCTGCAACACACATCTCTTCCTTCTTTGAGTCCTTATTCCATAATCTAACATCTGCTATCTAATTTTCATCTTTCTCCATTAATTTATTGAATATAATTCTTTCCTTTCAAATGAAGACAATCTCTGCAGAGAAATATGCCTACACAAATAAAGGCAAGTAAATTAAAGCTGTGATTACATGTTGCCTCTTGGGATGTAGAACATTTCCACTCGCAAAATGCTTAGGTTTTCTCTAATCATTGTTTCTTTTGCATCTTTTTAGCACTAAATCAAAAATCACTGCACGACCTTGAGATGTTTTATAGAACCTCTGCCATGCTTTTGCTACAGCTGACTGAATTTCTGCTTCAGTGGGCCAAATCTATACACTTACAGGAAGCAAAGTTTGAGTGCAAGTTTTGCAGCTTTAGGGGAAAGTTGTACTTCCTTATTTCTGTTCACCATGATGGTTCCTCATTTGATGTCTTCACACTGTCTGGTCAAATCCCTTTGCTTTTGCTTAAGGCCATTTAAAACTACCAGGCAAAGACTAGGACTGCTATGAGCCTTTGTTTAATGTGGCCACATAATAGAGAAAACCTGCTCATCCTAGACAGAAGTTTTGTCACACTTTAGTGACAGCTAAGTAGGTCAATTATCTGCTGTTTAGCACCTGCTGGAGTTTCCTGAAAATGAAATAGAAACGTGCTGTCTGATGCTAAGAATAAAAGGAATCTCAACAAACATTTTCCATCTTTTAGTTGGAGCTATGTATTTACTGCTTTATTTAAGAAGATAAATATGAGAGTATAATTCACAGACATGAAAACAGATTCTAGATATGTAGTGTCACATGCATATATCAGCTTCCTTGAACCTAACTGTCACCTAGAATGAGAGAGAGACAGAGAGAGAGAGAGAGAGAGAGAGAGAGAGAGAGAGAGAGAGAGAGAGTCTTTAAAATAACCATATTTCCTAGGAAGATTAAAATAAACTATTTATAATGCACAGATCTAGTCGCTTGCTTCCTTTCCCTGGTTTCATTGCTGACCACAACGTGAAAAAATGGGGGAAAATAAACTTTTCCCAAGTTGTCATTGGCCATTGTTTCCATTACATCTTGTATCCTGAGATTTCTCTAAAGTAAAAACTAAGCAGTGATGAATTATGAAGTGTGTGTGTGTTTCCCCCTTCCAAGACATTCACATCTGGTCTTTGTTTAAATAACACTAGCTGTCATCTTTGCCTACAGAAATTAGCACAACTGATGAAAAACCTCAAGTTTGGTACACTTCCAGACTCCAAGGGTTGGCATTTTCACACTGGCTTTCCCGCAAAGATAAACCCCCAAACTTCCAAAGAGTCTCTCTCAGCCCAGATTGCTTCCAGAAGTGATTGTTCCATGAAATAATAAATCAGTTTCACTCCTGCAGCTACTGTTTCTTGCTGTCTTCCTTTCATTTGCTCCCAGCTTGAGTGAAAATTTTATTTTTGACAGTTTGTTGTTATATACGAGGAGCTAGTTGTATTGAATGGTAAAATACTGAAATGTTTTTTTTTCTTATATAGAGCTACTGAACACTTCCCTTTTAGATCAGCATAGAGACTAAATCTTTATGAAATTCATGTTAATTATCTTTCATTGTGTTTCTAGCACTGAATGGCATCGAAATGTGATGAAAGCAGGTAATCCAAACCACCAAACAAATGGTAGATTCATACACAAAAGAAGCAGGATTTAAAGCTTTTCCTTGAAAAACACAAAAGTCACACTAGAAATCCTTTAATGACAAAGTAGCTATATTTCTATCCTAACTATTTTGTATATACAGATACAAAATTGTCCTTCATTTATATCCCAACCTTACTCACTTTTCCATTCCCTTAGCTTGACTAAGCTTCGACAGCATTCTTCCAGATTCTCAGGGCCTGACCGCTCTTCCCTCCTTGCATTTACACTGAAAAATTTCTCAAATCTTTCTCCACCTTTTTAAGACTTCTTGTCAGTTTTAGGACCCAGGAATACACTTCTTTCAAACACTGTCATCCACATAGGTCCTCCACCTCCAGGTTCTATGAAAGAGCAGGTGCCCACCTTTGGACATACCTTAGTCCAAGTTGGAAATCTACCTTCTGCCATGAACATAATTTTGCCCTTAGTTAAAGCCATTTAGCAAACACAGACGCCCTTGAATCTACCATCATCAATCCCTCTCCTCAGAAAATCTGTCATTTCTTGTTTCAGTGCAGCTAGGGTGAATTCTAGTACCTCCTATCACCAGTACTTTTGAACAAAGCCTTTATGGCTAGTTTAACTTCATCATGTACAAATCTTGCTTTCCTAAGTGGATATGCTATTCTTTAGGATTGGCATTCTAAAGGTTTTGTGGTGTTAGTCATCCGAAAGATTTTTAAATACATGGAAAGAAGACAAAAAACAGATTCAAAGTTGTTCTGGACTATCACAACAAATATAAAGTCAAATATGGAGTTAATGATCATTAAAATGTTTATGAAGAAATCTAGGAACAAAACAATTATTTTAATGACTTCCTATAAAAGACTCAAGCCAGTTTAAAACTGATAAAATAATAAAACTGGTGAAAATTAGGACAGAAAAAAGAAAAATATAAATATGGATCCCAGCAGGGGCAATGTAGGCACTATTATCTACCTTCATATTTGGTTTAAAGTACCTGACAGCCAGGGAAAGAAAAGTCAACTCTTAACAAAACCTTTCAAACCTACCTTGTCAAAGGTCTGTCCATGCAGAATTTTGTATAGAGGACAGTGAGGGTTCTTTTTAAAAGTGTTCCCAACCTTTGGCTGTTGTTATTGATGGAGATGCTGGAGATTAAACCTAGGGCTTTATTTCACATATGCGTCCCCATTTTTATTTATGTAATGCTTTTAAACACTATGAGTCCTTACTTGAGCATTATATTCATTTTATAGCTTATTGTATCCACTACCTGGATTTTAAATTTGCCAAACTAAATGTCCCAACTGTACATTCCCATACTTAGCAACCACCTGGAGCATGAGCCAACATTTAAAAAGCTCATCTCTATCCACTCTTCTTGTCCCAAAGTGACTTATTCCCCCTATTTTATCTATTGAATTTGGAAACACCTTCATCACTGAGTTGCTAGATCTGAAAATTGTGAGTCATGCTTAGCCCTTCTTCTCTCTTACTGCCCATAAGTTTCACGAAGTATGAGCTAACAAGAGCTGCCTAATCTTTAGTGTAGAAATAGTAGCATCCAAGCTACCCACCTTGAATTGAACCACATGCTGCTGAGATGAGGCATATAGCTCTACCACAAAGAAACCTTTTTTCTACGTCAGCATGGTAGAAGTCATATTTTAAATCACACTCCTGAACAAAACCTCCAGAATTCATGACTAAGACTCTTTTGGAATATATCCTTTATCTGGCAGAGACAGAAGAAATCCATGGATATCAAATACAAAGTAAATAGTACCTTGGGAGGTTTTTGACAGTCACATTTTTGAGTTTTGTTAATGGAGCTCTGAGTTCTGTGGACTCTTTTTAGAGATTCTTTCCAGGTCCTGGGGGTCCTGAAAAAAAGAACTGAACAAAATACATGCAAAACATAGCGAGATTTTAGATTTTATTGAAGGAGAGTAAAGAAGAATGCTGTGCAGGGTACAGAGGAGACTGGTGAAAAGTTGATGGCAACTATGAGGTTTATGGTTGCCCATGCTTTATATCCCCCTAGTCTGATGTCAGATCTAGGCCATCCTATCAAAAACCTACTTGATCTTGTGCCAAAAAAAAAAAAAATAGAAAATGGCATTCTCTGATTGGTATCAGCTTTAGGGTTTGAAAGCTGTTCTGCACATATGTCCTGGATCTCCATGACTGATACCTACCTGCCCAGCCACCTGGCCACACCCTAATCTCCAGCCTTGGTTCCTATTAACTCTGCAGATTTTCCAGTTCCACTGATAGCTCTATAGGGCTGAAAATAGAGCAGGGGAAACATAATAATTACCATAAGTAGACATCTAATAGAACCTCTGAGTAATGGTTTGGATTATTCCACAATATCTGTGACCCCATTGATGCCAGATTTAACCAATAGGATGCTAGACTACAGGATATCAACAAAGGTTTGACAGGTGCCTGCACAGTGGCGCTGGGTCTTCTGTGTCTCTAATGCAGTCGATGAGAAGAGAAATACTGGAATCTTATTGGTACCATGAAATATAAAATCTGAAGCTTGGAGCTGACTCTTACGTAGACTTGGTTACTCAAATATCATATTTTCAAAGTAAGAAAAAAGTGACTTCATTCACCCCCAGCCACTGAATTTGTTTTTTGCTTTTTTTTTTTTTTTTTTTTTTTTTTTTTTTTTTTTTTTTTTTTGAGAGGGGGTGATCTGTTGTAGCTTACTATGTTATAGTGGAAATAATTGATAGATACAGATAGATAGATAAATAGATAGAAATATATAAATATATAGATATGCTATATATTCTGTGTAAAGGGTAACAAGGAATAAAATTCCCATGAATATAAGAAAAATTATTAGTCTTAAGCTTTGAAAAGGTTGGAGGAAAAATATTCACTTCCTGCAACTACAAGTTAACCTCAAGCAACATTGCAGTGTGAATTCATGGAGTCTGTGTTATCTGCCTTACCTTTGTGTGGTTCTCCTTTAATCCTTCTCATACCTTTGTTTTAGACAACTGAGTTAGACAAAAAATTGTAGGTAGTCAGATAGAATTAGGCCCTCAAATGAAAAAGAGATACCTTACCACTGAGAGAGAGATAGTTACCTCTGCTATGGGCCCAAGCTCAAAACAAATGTACCCACATATTTCCTAAGGACAAACATCAGGGATTGATATTCTAAGTAGGTATCAGTCACCTTGAGAAAGCCAGGAAAAGCCACTAACCAACCCCCTGTAGAAAAGCCCCTATTTTTTATTCATGCCAGATTGCTATATTTCCCCATTTATACCAATTTAATCAATTTGACCTAGCAATTATACTGACGATCTTATTGATTGACCATAGTTTTGTCCCACCTCATGCCCACCTTGTGATTTCTGGTTGTTTCCTGCCTCAGACCCACCTCGCCTTGTGGATTTGCTAGACAAAAATTCCTAGAAAAGGTTGGGTCCTTGGTAACCTACTCAGACAGGAGCTTTCTTTCTCCCAATAAATATATTCTGCTCTTAACCTTCATTGTTCCTAAAATTCATTCTTTGATTTTAGAGAGCAGGAACTTGTACTGGACATCTAGCAGGTTGGCAGTTTCTTTCCTGCATATCACCTTCGCCATTAATTCCATCACCTGAACACTCCATGGGGTTTTATGCTCCCAGCTGGACTCGACTGATCCAGACCACAAGATTAGCCTGTACCTGCCTTGAAGAGACAAGGAGAAGGAAACTACCTCACGTGTTTGAAAATAAGAGAGACTAATTGGAAATGGCCAAGAGACATCTGATGGGCATTTTAGAAAGATGCAGTAGATTGGATAATGGTGACGTATGATGAGAAAATGACTGAGAATTTTTTAGAATTGTTTAATTTATCCATCAGACTCAAGTCTAATAACTCTAACAGAATAAGTAGTAATTTTAAAATCCACATTTTATCCACAGAGGCATGTTACAGGAAAATTTCAAATCCCAAACAATTTAAAGCAACCCCAGAACAAATACAAACCTATATAGCAGCTGTAATTATCATAAGAACAGGGCAGCACATGGGGATAGTGGAAGCCTCTGGGCAGTGAAGCACCCACGTGGGCAGAGAAAAATAACTATTGGCCTAGAATTCTTTTTTTATTATTATTAATTTTATTGAGAAACAAATAGCAATAAGATAGTTTCAAAACCAATTAGTAGGACAGTTTCAATAATTAATACATTGCATATTGTTATCTTTGTAGTGGTTATTCATAGTACAAGATGCAGACATTATATCCTGTCTAAACACTATTAATACAAATCTTTCTATTCATTGAATTAAGAGAAAGTAGCTGTATATCTTTCCTAATTATTTTGTATATACAGATACAAAATGGTCCTTCATTTGTATCCCCTTTTTGTTGTTTAGTTTTGTCAGAGATGGATATTCCATTGCCATTTAAATATTGTAGGTGTGTGAATTCAGTAAAATATTCCAATATATTCCAGTAGTCCATAATAGTAGTGGGTTATCCGTAGGACTGGCAGTGTTAGAAGTTGTTGACTTAAGCCTTTTACAGCTCAGCATATTAATATGGCTTTACTTTTTATACCTCATTTTTATACTTTTCTGCTGGATGGTTAAGACTTGATATGCACCAAATGATGCTCCAGGAATGAGGATGATCCAGATATAGTAGCACAGAGCTGTAATCCTAGCACTTACGAAGCTAAGGCAGGAGGATTCAGGTGAGTTCTAAGCCAGCCTGAACTACATAGTTGGATCCTGTATCAAAAAGAATGGAGATATAAAAAAAAAAAGGAATGAAGATAAAATAATTCAAACAAAAACAAAAAACCAAAGCTATGTACTACTTATAGACTCTTACAAAGGGTATCAGAGAGAATGTACACACTGAAGATGGAATATGCTGCTACATGATGAACGATGTCAGGAAAAAGATGAGTAAACAGAACGGTAACTCTGAAGACAACTATCAGGCCAACACTGATGGGCAGCACTCCTCCAGTATTTAAACACCTGTGTGGTATCCTTGGGCTAAGTCCAGCACCCCAAAGGCTAGGAAATTTTAAGATCACCCTAAAGAGCAGAAGAGTTACTAAAATAAGTATTATTACAACTTACAATTAGTAGTACAATAATTCATGTATGCATTTAAACACTGTTAAACCAAAATTGCAAACGACAATATTCAATGAGAAAGGTAAATATTTTTTAAAGACTATATTTAAAAGAAAGACTCCAGAACTAACTCTGAGTTTAACTCCACAAAACAAATGCCTAGGAAGCTTTAATAGTGGTGCTGTAGTTACATGGAGATAATAGGATACTTCTGTTTACTAATTGGCTTCATCCAAAGGAAAGATAAGTTTTGTCATACACCTAAGACAAGGGATAGTCTTAATATTTGGACTTCTCTGAGGTGAAGTTCCCACCTTTCCACAGAGATTGGAGACAGGAGTAACATTCTTCATGACAATTGTGTTTCAGAGGGTTCCCAGGTCCTTGAGAAACACATCCCTGGGTCTTAAAACTGTCCAGAGGCTTTTAAAAATGTGTATCTGGAAGCGATGGATAAAGAACTTACAAAATTACAAGTTATCTGAAGTGAATGCCTAGTCAGGGCCTGCTGTCAGGTTGAAGCATACCTAAAGTTTAATTAGGCTGACGGTATGGTTTAGCGGACAACCCCCTACTATTATGGACTGCTGGACTGTGTTGGATTGTTTTGCTGAATTCAAGCACCTATAATATTTACATGCCAACAGAATACCCATCTCTGACAGGACTGAACTGGAGAGGGGAGATACAGAGGAAGAACCATTTTGTATTTGTATATACAGAAGAGTTAGGATAGATGTACGGCTGCTTTCGCTTGGTTCAGTGAGAGGAAGGATTTGTAGTAGTAGTGTTTGAACGGGATGTCCTGGCTGCTTCTCGTGTTGTGTATGACCGCTGAGAAGATAACAATGTGCAATGTATTAATTACTGAAAATGTCCTATTAATAAGCTTGGAAAGTGTCTCATTGATATTTGCTTCTCAATAAAATTTTTTAAAAATGAAGGTATGGTTTAGCAGACCATCTTGGTCAGCAGGTATGATGGACTGAATTGTTTCCCTCCCAAGTTCCTGTATTGAAGCACTAGCTACCCATGTGGCTGTATTTGGAGATAGAGCTTTTGAATAAGTGATGGGTGAGTGAAGTTATAATAGTGCGACCCAAATCTGACAGGACTGAGATCTTATCAGAAGAGGAAAAAGCACAATAGGTGATGTGAGGACAAAGAGAGATGGTGACATCCACAAGTCAACAGGAGAGCCTCAACAAACACAAATCATGCCAACCCCTTGATCTCAGATTTCAGACATCCAGAACTGTGAGAAAATAATTCTATTATTGTAGCCATCCAGCCTTAAATATTTTCTCACAGCAATTGAGGTGACTAACACAACAGGTGTAAATGAATAAATGAACATTGCCTCTTGTTACAAAAAAATCATCTGAATGCAATTCTAGTGAAGTTCAACTCAAATAACAGCATTGAGCTGGCAAATTTGGCATCCACTGAGCACAATCATGTAATTTTTGGCAATTCTATTAATATTGCTTCTAGCAATGAATTCATTAGGAAATGGCTCTAGTCTTTTGCAATTTAGTACCGCAAATTAAATACAGAAAACCTGGAAGTGATTAGTGAAAATACAGGATTATAAATTGGAAGGCTCAGAAGTTCATAATTAGGCTCAATCATAAGAGAAACATACTAAGATCCATGACTACCAGGACCATCAAATATACTATCTGATTTCGAATAGAAAACTATGATGGGAGCTATGGGTGAGATAGGTACTTCAGATCTGATGGAATGAAGCTTTTAATCCATTCTTCTCTTAGTGCTTGTTTTGACACCATAGGAAGCTTTATCTAGGCTTGCCATCTCTTCCTATGTTATTCAGTCTCCCCACCCCAAACTTTTACTGTGCATTCATCGTCCCAAAAGAATGATTGATCTATGGTATTTCTGATATTCTAGGGTAGACTACCAAAGGCAAATACTAGTAATTTGTAATTCATAGTTTCTCATGTCTTCCCCATTTTCCAACAGCTTTTAAAAGCTCTTGATGTGAACTTGACATATTAATTTTAGTTCACTCATTGAACCAATATTTATTTCACAGACTATCACATTCTCCTTAAGTTTCTGGGATACGAATGATCAATGTGACACATTGCTGGCCCTCTGTGAGCTTCCCATGTAGTAGGAGACTCACATGAGAACCAGAAAGTAAAGTTCAATCTGATTGGAAAAACTGTGTTCTGTTTATATCAAAGAACTCACTGATTGGACATTAAATGGTAAGAACATGTTTACAAAGGATGAGGCACACCAGACACTGGATTAGGAAGAACAATACCCAGAAAGCAAGCAAGATAAATACAATAAATGATTTTAATCTATCTGAAGTGAGACACATAATACATTAGTTTGTAGAATTTATAAAATAGTTTGAAATGCAGTGAGATAGTGAGGTTAAGCTTAATAGCCTAAATCGTTTGATAATAACAATAAGCTTGTCTTCTGGATGGTTAACAACCTAAGTTTGCAGACCAAAATTAGAGAAAAAGGAGGGCTACAAGGTAAGTCAACATTTTGGTCCTAACCTTCTAAGGTCAATTAAGACTCAGGACATATGAGAACTTGTACTGTAATGTCGTGTACCTCAGTAGTGTCCCAAATTTTCTGATCAAGAAGATTATGGGGCCAAAGAGGAAAGTGATCAATGACATAGAGTGGGCCTAAGGAGAGTCACATGGGGAGAAGACACTCTCTCAGGCTTTCACAGAGAACACATTGGCCAAGCAATGGTCATGACTCATCCACATGGATGCACTGACAAATGTTCTACAATCTGAGGTACAGGATCTCAGGATAAATCCTGAGGGGATTCCACTGACCTTCTCAGACCAAAAAGCTACAACTCTTGTTGCACAGGTCCTGCTTTACCTGGGTCTTAACCACCCAGTAGAAAAGTATGAAGACAAAATATAGGAAGTAAAGCCATGTTGTTGTGTTGAACTGTGGGGGACTCAGGTCAATAATTTCTGACATTGCCAGTTAAACAGAAGACCCAAGGCTATTATGGTCTACTGGACTCTTTTAGAATATTTTGCTGAGTTTACACACCTATAATATTCAATAATGGAACTTAGGAAAAATGGGGTACACCGATGAATGTCCATTCTGTATCTGTGTATTCAAAGTGGTTAGGATAGATATATAGTTGCATTCTCTTAATGAATAGAATGATTTGTTCTAATGGTGTTTGTAAATAGAATCTCAAGTCCACATCTTGTACAGCAATTAACCACTAAGAAGAATATATGCAGTGTGTTATTTGTTGAAACTGTACTTCCAATTTGATTTGAAACTGTCTCATTGCTGTTTATCAATAAAATTTTGGAAAAAAAAAGAATTTATAAAATAAAACACTTCCAGTTATATATTTGTCAGACATGTAGAGTTATCAGAGCAAGTAGCAAAATATTTATTTAACAAAATATCTGCTTATTTTAGGAAGTAAATACTGGCATTGGATATTTCAAATGCCAATAGTATGGAAGTCTGAATTGTGTCCTCAAATTTTTAGTGGCTATAGCAGCTGATACACAGAAGCAAAATGCTGGAAGTGATGAAAAGATAGATGTATCAAAAACATCAGAATGTGAATTTCCAATTAAATTTTGCTCATTATGCCAATATTTCCATTATTTAACCAGCTGATAAAGCAAAAAGGCATGGAAAGAGAACACTACTGTGAAAATTTAATTTAAGCAAAATGTACAACCATTAGATATTTACCATTGCAGCCCTTTTTCAAACAAGTTAAATCAACTTCATTAATTATTTGAATTTAGAATACATTAATACATTAGCAGCAAGCTAAAGCAATTAATGTTGCTTGATCATTTTTAATAAAATTGATTTGGAAAGCAGTTTCAGAAGTTCCATTTAACTGGCAAAATGTGGCTATAAGTGAGAGACGCTTGCCAAGAAGTGGCCTCAGTTATGGGAGTTCCATTACTCAAGTCAATGTTAATTTCTGTAATTGTAAGCAACTAATAAATGGCATACCTTGGACTTTCTGATGGCCCAAACCTATTATGCTTTGGCCCTTAAAAGACATCACGGGATGTGCTGGTCTTGCACTGTAATTTCATTCAAATATTTGGATAACAAACACATGTACTAATTTATGTAGATCTACCTTCACCTCGTGACATTTTTCATCCCAATTACTGTAGCTGAATTAGATATAGCAAGGTATTTCTATGTATTTGTGTAGCATGCTATAAAGAATCCTTCTTTTTAGTGACATGGTGCTTAGTGAGTCTGATGGTGGTTTGTACAAGATTTTCTTTTTTAAAAGAATTTCCTACAGTAAGGCATCAAGGAGAATCATCTTTGGACAGACTATCCATCAGCTACAAATTCAAAGCTCCATATCTAAAAATAACCAAAAGAAAAGATGTTCTGCTCTACAGGGCAGATATAATAGCACTACCTTCCTTCATTTGATTCCTTTATTGGGTAGCTCCAAGTATTCACCCCATTTTCAGGGAGGTAAACATCTCCTTTGTTAAAGATTTCTGTAGTCACAACCAGTAACAAAAGGGGATCATCTTTTCTTTGTACACAGTGTCTTTCTCTAGGTAGTATATTTCTTACATCATTCTTTGGACTTTATTAAAGAATATTTTTCTCATGGCAGATTACCAAATGTTTAATATAATATCTTCTACAGTTTTATTTGAGAAGTGGGGCTTATTTTCTGAAGTGGATAGCACATAAATTTTAAAAATTTAATAGTTTCAATTTATATCCCATGTGTTCCAATTACTTGAATTGTGAATTTAAATAGAAAGAACCTTCTAGGAGATGCCCATTTTAGAAATGGGAAAACTAAAGTCCCATTAGATACTTCCATCCTGTTAAAGAACTGTAAGTTTTTTAAGGAAAAATAGTCATTAAAAATGTATTTCTTGAAAGCTAAAAATCAACTTTTATTCAACACAACCAAGATTTTAAAACTAAATAAGCAAAAGCTAACCAAGATTTTCAATTTTGAGAAAGTGAATGAAAATGTAACTATCGATATACCAAGAAGGGACTCAGGGAGACCCCTGGGATCCAATTAGTTTGGAACCTCCAACTTAGTTTTCCCTGTTGGAAAATATATCAGACTAACAGCTGACATCTTTCTATATGAACAAATGCATGCATACGCACGTGTAAGTCAATATCAGAGCACAGAAGGCCAGACCAGGCCCTGCTCTGTTCTATGACAGTTGGAACATTGGGATGTGGACATCCTTACTGTCAAATTCTGTGACTCATACTTTTTGTTGGCCTGTTACACTTTAAAGGCTGAAAGAAAAGTAAAGCTAACTTACTGTTTTCTCTAAGAGCACTACCATTGGAATAATTATAGAATAGATCAAGCTGAACCATTATAGTTGATCAATATACATCCTCATTCATTGTCAGTGTGGATAGAAATGCAGTGCACCTAAAAAATGCCAAAGAGTTGAGAAGAAATATCAAAGACAGTGTTCAAAAGTGACATCTTACAGCTGCATATCAGGTTCAACGTAAAGGTGACACAGCAGCATTACCCTCATCCTAGACATGGACTTTATGCCTAAAAATTCCCTTCTTTGAGATGAAACATTCTGCTACTCTTCCTGTTCCAGAGTTCCTACAGAGAAAGTTATTCTTTCTTTTGAAAGACCCTATTGTATTCTGTTAGGTCCATCAGCCACAATTCTAAAAATCTGAAAGTTCCTCTTAAGGAAAAAATTAGGTATATAACCTGTGGATTGCTCAGTTGCTCTTATTTCCAATATGAAAGGAGAACACTTGCCTGAAATTTCAATGCGAGAAAAAGCGAGCACTATAGTCACTATCTGTATATCTTAGAGTGCCAGCAGCATCGTGGATAGTATAGGAATATACCGGAATCACTAAAGAAACCAATCACCCGGTTGTAGTCTCAGTTGGAAAATACTGCTCCTCATTACAGCCATTGACAGTCAGAAAGTTACATGTTTCAGTAAGCATGCTTCATGAATATAAATAAATTATATATCTATAATAACTTGTATATTATGGATATACAATAAATATATGTAGAATATATATATTAGATGTATAGCATGTGACTGAAAACAAGATATTTACATTTTTAAATGTATGACATTTAAATGTCACACATTTAAATGTCATACATTTAAATGTATGACACACTGCCACCAACCTCCTTAAAGTCTTCCCCCTTTCTTCAAACACACCTACCCCATCCTTCTTGCCACTTTATAAAGCAGTTCTAAAAGTCCTCTTTCATGAATGTCTTTAGTTCCACTGCCGTGGATGCCTCAGTGTCATGAAATTATTTAAAACGTTTACCTTTCGTGGCCATTTTGACTTTGGAAAAGAGCCAGACATCACATTTTTGCCAGATCCAAGGAACAAGGGGGATGAGGACACATCATAATGTTTTTATGAGCCTGTCTCACCATCAGATGGCACTTGGCAGCAGCATTTCCTATATTTTTTAATCATACCTGATAAATACACTCATAAAAGAGGACTGGCAGATATGCTTTAGAAAGTGGAAGAGGAAGCATTTTGAGAATTAATGGCAATGTGTCCTTTACTGTAATAAACTTTCAAATATTCACCTTGTATTTTGATCAGATCTTAAATGTTCCATTTAGCTGTATGTGATTTTTCCAATTCAAAGACAATGACAAGTTCAGAAGCTTTGATTTTGCTTAATATGTGTTTTAAGTAAAGAGACAGTGTGGTGAATCTCCTCCAAAGACTTAAGCGGTATAATTGCTTCAGATCTTAGCCTGTCTTCTCTAGAAAACAGAACTCAAGGCAAGGATTAAGGTGTTCAGACTCTGCTTGGGAAGTGTAAGACAGGGCAGCAAAACTGAGCAAAAGGCCAGGAGGAAAGAAAAGGTGTAAACCGAAGCAAAGAGAAGGGCTACGTGGTACCTAACAAAGAGAGGCAGCACCCCTGCATGCTTTGCAGGCCTGGATCCTGAGAATGTAGGTCTTCTTTGAACAGGATGCAAGAAGAAACGGTGGTTTGATGTGATACAAAGAATACAGATAAAGGAATTGGTGTGCCTGGCTCTCTGCGCTTGGTTCCCAATCTCACTCTCAGGAGGTCATTCTCACACGCTTTGGATCCATCACCAGGCAGCTGCTCCAGCAGCTGCTCACCGTGCCAGAACTGATCCCCAATCCATGCCAGGCTGTGTTTTTTGAAGTCCTGAAGTGATAGGAGGAGGGAGAAGTTCTCAGCATTCGTCTGGTTGGCTTAGCAGATTACTCTGGTTATGCAGTTTGGCCCAGTGAAGAATCTGGCCCTCCCAGAGTAAGTATCCGACCAGCCCTGGGGGCCTTGGGCATTGGCGAAATGAATGAAGTGAAACAGCAATGTAAAGTTGAAGTGAAAGTGTTAAGAAATCAGAGGAAGATGCTAATATCACTATGTATGGTAGACAAAGTAATAGGTGAGAACAGAATATATATGAATAAAAAAAAATACAAGGAAACATCCCAAAATAAATGAATCACTTGTGACAATACATTGTGTTTCTTTGACTAATGAGATGCCATCTTATACCAATTCATTCCGACTCTCAGGCAGCTTTTGTTTGTCATCATAGAGCTGAAAGTTGCCACACAACTCATGACAGATGGTCAAGTCACTGAAAAATAAATCAAAGCTGCTGGCATCTATGTTTCAGGAGACAAAGATAATGTGGGGTTCTCACACAATCGATTCCACATCAGACTGAAGGCAAACAGTGTAGCGGTTGATGTACCCTGAATCCTATCATCCGAAGCTGCTGAATCTGCTATGGACATCAGCACTGGCTTTATGAACAATTATATCTGCAACACTTACCTGTCATGGCTCATATTGAACAAGACAGAAACATCAATGAGACCTGAGAGTAAAGTCAGAAAAGAAGATAAATAGCTTTCCAAAAGTTATGCTCAAATTTTCTAAATACCCAGGGAAAACAGAGCACAGTTTTAAACCAGGACATTTTGAGAATGACTGCCTTGGTGATAGGTTCCACTCTGTGCCTCTAACACTGCAAAAATAAAGGGAGCCTCACCTTCCTGATAGAGTTATATTCATCGAGCTTAAAAATCTTCATGTCCCATGAAAAGGATGACTCCAGAATAGAAGTTATGAGACAGACTTACAGTCTTTTCAAGGAGAAAAAAATACACCTTGTGCCTATAAATGCTTTTGAAAACGAAAGAAATATCACGTGATACCCTGGGGATTCTTTCTATTAGTAAAGGTGCTGAAGTTTCAAGCCGAGATTTCCATTATAGTACTTCTGTGCTGTTAATTAATAACCAAGACCTATGATTCCTCTACCAATAAAAGTTTTTAAGTAGCTTGGATTTGATCTCCCAGAACTGATAATTTAATTGGAAACATAAAAAACCACGCTAATGGAACATTAAGAAAAAACCTTATTTGAGCATTACAGGAAGGCCCCCCTCCCCTACCAACTGGGGCACTTCCTGGAGGTGTGTGTTACCGGCGGTCAAGTGCACTCTGAAATATAAAGTGGAAAATCCCAGAAACAAACAAGTCATACGTGTCCTATAACTTTATAAAATCTTATAATTGTTCTATTCCACTGTTTATTGTCAATCCCTTGCTTGATAAATTTGTAACTTTATCATAGGCATGAATGAATAGGAAAACACATATAAAGGGACCAGCACTACCTTTGGTTTCAGGCATTACTGATGGTGTTGGAGCATATCTCCCACAGATGTGCTAATTTTCTTGATGTTCCCCAAACACTAGAATCATAACTATACTTCTCATGTGGATGTGCATCCAATTAATGTGGCAATTCATAGTTGTATATAATCTGTCCTTGTCCAGAAGGTCTTCTAACTCAGATGTTCGTAAGTATCGGGAGAGACCCTGAAGAGATAATTCTGTGCACAGAGCACATTCTTTCCATTGCTAGTATTAGACTGAAAAGTGTCAAGCTGGATGTGGTGGCATATGCCTTTAAACCAAGTACTCCGGAGGCTGAGGCAGGAGGATCATTGCAAGTTCGAGATCAACCAGAGCTACAAAGTGAGCTCAAGGCCAACTCGAGCTGCACAGTGAGACCCTGTCTCAAAAAGACAGACAGACAGACAGACAGACAGACAGACAGACAGACAGACAGAAAATTAATATGCCAGAAGCAAAATAACCTAATAGGTATTATATTCCAAAGGAGGTATTAGACGGCACTCAGAGTTCAAAACAGGAGTTTCTATAAAGTGTTTCATGTCTTCTAATCACAAATCACTGGCAGAACTTAAAGAAATCAAGAATTAAATATTTGAGGACAATTTGAAGAGGAATTTTTCTTTGGGCTAAACTGCACACCATGTCCTACATGGGAAATAACTTCTCTTTCACAAGCCTAGGATACATGGTTGACACATAAAAAATGAGAGAGAAATAATGTAGTTTGCTATTTTGATAATGGAATCAAAGAGTTAGAGCTAGCAGCCAGGGAACGCTGAGACTGGGCATGGTGGCACACACCTGTAATACCAGCGCTTGGGAGTCTGAAAACAGGAAGGATCACTACAAGTCTGATCTACATAGTGAGACCCTGTACACCCTGTACACCCTGTCCTAAATTCATTTAAAACATAATAATTTAAAAAATTTTTTAAAGTGTTGGGGATGACTTGAATTTTTGATGCAGCTTGGACAGAAGATGTATGAGTATATTCCATGGACCAGATCTGGGACTATATCCAGGAGATCTAGTGTGGCATCCTAAATCCTGGCCAAGGAAGCCACATGGAAACTGACCATAACAGAGAGAATCTGAAGATATGAACAAGTATTAGGGCAGAGGGTATTACTCAGTATTAAAGTGTTTGCCTAGCATGTGAGAGGCCCTAGGTTCAATCCCTTGTTCTCAAAGAAAACACAAATATTAAAGGCCTAATAGAGCAGTGAGAAGCTATTCAAAATACAGACATACTAGTAGAGTCAAAAAAAACTTTATCTTTTTTAATAATTTTATTGAGAATCAAATAACAATGAGACAGTTTCAAAACCGATTAGTAGGACAGTTTCAATAATTAATACATTGCATATTTCTGTCTTCTTAGTGGTTATTCATTGTGCAAGATGCAGACATGATATCCTGTCCACAAACACTATTAGAACTTAGAGAAGATGCTTCCCATAATTAAGGAAGTGAAGACATCTAAAATACCTTAAAGGAAAACAGTGTTTAATTTCCTGAGACTCCCAAAATACATGATACCAGCCAATAATAAATTAGTATGCAAAAATCTCTCCAACTTCCTTCTGCCCCCTCCTTCCCATATACTCTTCACAAAGTGGTCAGAAATCCAGCTCCCCAGGACAGGGAAGGGAAGGAACAACAAGTGTTCAAGAAGCAACCAGCCACATCCTTGCCCAACTACAGGCTTCCTGCCAGCAGTAGGCTCAAGTTAGGAAGAGGAAGAAAATTCAGCTTTAAAATTAGAGATCTAGGGCTAGCCAAATAGCTCATTGGATTGAAGAACCTGCAAGCAGGCGCAGGGGCCAGATGTTCGATCCCCAGGACTGCCATGCCAGCCCCACCCCTGGGGCGTGCTGAGACAGCAATTGATACTGGGTGTAGTGGTACACACCTGCAATCCTGGCTCTTGGGAGGCTGCAAACAGGTGGATCAATGTGAGTCCCATCTAGTAGTGAGACCCTGAACACCCTGTAGACCCTCCCCTAAAATATAAAAAATTAAAATAAAATAAAAATAGAGATCCGATTGTTACATATGACTGGATGTATTAATTAACTATATACTGCCTGCTCTTAAACTAACGAAGAAAAAGAACCATAGAGCTGCATCAGTTTTCTTTTTTCTTTTTCTTTTTTTTTTTTTTTTTTTTTCCGGAACCAGGGATTGAACTCAGGACCTTGCACTTGCCAGAGAAGCGCTTATTCTACTGAGCCATCTCCCCGGCCCCTTGCATCAGTTTTCAACAGGTGCTGGGGAAGAACTAGCCTTAAAAGACAGTTACAGAAACATTGAAAGACAAAATACAATTGTTTTATATTTACATCTCAAGAGTCACTTTGGTTCGATGTAATGATTCCTTTTATTCAATGCTTAATACATTAAGTCCACATATCGCGATACCAACTCTTGGACAATCAATCTTTCTGGAAAATTAGTTATTGACTGCAACTTTGATTGAATTCCTTTAAATAACTAGAGCTGCAATTAGTAAACTGTGTGACTAATTCTTCTGAACATTTTAAATATGCTAAGTACCAAATAAGACCTACGCAAATACAAGCTTTCCTTTCCATCTTTGTGTCTTTGCAAGGCTTGAATTTTTCAAATATCTTGGTGAACTTGCAGTAGATTTTCAGAACCAGTATTCATAACTTTTTTAGGGATGTTTTCCTTTTTGAAAATCTTTGAGATCCAAAGAGAGAGAAAAAAAATGACATCTCAGGATACCAGAATTCAAGTTGTGGGCTATTACTTTACATTTCAACAGTGGAGTTTACTAGCATGGTCCAACAGGAAACAAATATCAGTATGAAAGCATGTTTCATACCAAATTTTCACCTATTCCATGGAGCCTTCTATGTCCCTGTCTTTATTATAAATGTTATGTTGTAAAGATTTATTGTTCCTGAGATTTCACATAGACTGAAGTATCTATGTCATTGCCTTGACACCGGGATATACTGACCTCGTTCCTAGATATATATTAGTAGTATTTTATTAGTACACATAGAAATTTGTTCATATTTAGTAGATAGTTCCTCTCCTAGGAAGTGAGGGGTAGAAAACTGTGCTTATTTTTCTTCTTTAGAACATTTTGTCCATTTATCATTTAGAAATCTTGTCTTATAATTATCATTGTGTATGCCTTCACTATAATCAAATGTGATAACTTATCACTCTTTGAGACCATTAATGGCAATAATTCATTTAGTATTTAATATATTCTTTATTTTCTGGTCTTCTCTATAATGCAAAAAATTTTACTTCAATGTGAAGAAATCTTATGTCTCAATGATTTAATCATATATCTTAGTACTTCCTTTTTACTTACACAAATAAAAACACAAATATAAGCTAAACACATGGAAGCCTATACTAAGCCAAGAGAAAATATCCTATTTCAATACCTGCTTGCCTGATTCTTTATGTCAATAAAGATATATTGGTCCCAATCATTCTTTCATTATATCATAGGTACCTCTTTGCACAACTTGTGTTTTCTCCTTTGACTGTTCCTGTGAACTTGAAACTTGTTATGGGATTACCATGTTCCCATTTAATTATTAGCACTATTACCTTTGTCAATATTTGCTATCTCTTTCATCACTGAAGCATCCCCCACCCAAAGTTTCAAGAAGCAGCCTTGATTTCTGGTTAACCATAGTTTGTTTTTGGATTTGTTTTCTTTTGTCTTTATAGGAAACTTCAAGTCAGCTATCCTCCAGGGATCAATATTTGTGCATTAGGGACGAAAAAGAGCTCAACTCTGATGTGGCTTTCTCAGGACCCAACCTTGGCAGAACTGTCCTCAGAGAAGACCTAGCTCAGCACTGGTGCCCTTAGTAAGCACAGTATGTCATAAAAAGCAGTAATCAGGAGAATGGAACCCTCTAAGCACCCAAACTTTTACTCCACAAACCCTGAGGACTTTGACTCTGAGGCACCAGACACTTAGAGAACTTTGGGCCACGAAAGATTACTAGTATCTTCTCACTCAATGTCCCTTGTCTTCTTTCAAGCCCTATAAAAAAGCCCACTCCTCTTTGTTCCCTACAAAGGACCTTCAGGCACTGTGTGGGGCACAATAAGTTCCATGCCATGCTGCCTTTCACAAGCCCCTGCTGCTGGTCTCTGCAGGCCTCTGCCTCACGTAGTTCCTTACAGTGCCCCTGCTGGTAGCCACTTACAGTCATGATGAGCTGGAAAATAAGTCTTTTAAGGACATGAATTCACACTGCTTTTCCCAACGTAACATATTACTGAATTCAACTTTTCTTGTAGATTTGTTTTTACGCTTGTAGTACATATGTAATAAGATAAATAAAATGCATTACCTAAACAGTCGGTAGCAGAATTCCTCCCCCGTCACTCCTCAGGAGAGTGTTTTAATTTTTAGAAAATGTAAGTTTCTCTCTATTCCCACAACTTAGGCCTAAGAAAAGTCTAACCCAAAGTTTCAATAAAGAATTAAGGTACCCTAGGGCTAGTGAGAAAGCTCAGTGCTAAAACTAATGAATGAAGAGATGAAATGTGCAGATTTATGATTTTAATGCCCTTAAAAATGACACCAAGCACAACACCAAGTACTTACTCAGCGTAGGAGAGAGAGAGAGAGAGAGAGAGAGAGAGAGAGAGAGAGAGAGAGAGAGGAATTGGTTGTGAAAACTGAAATATTAAGCTGTGTTATGTCACCTCCCAACAACGAATGCAATCACTACATACAGCAAGCACACTAATTAAACAAAGAAGACTGAAGAAAGATTGAAGCACCATGTAGAGGAAGGCTTTGTAGGATGGGAGCAATGTGCAAAGATGTAGAAACACAAAGACCTGGAAAGTCCTGTGAACTTGAAACCAGCTCCCTGTAAATTTCCCAGAAATCTAGAAGATCTCCAGAATGGAAAAAAAGGTACTAGATCCCCAAATAATTTTCTGTATTAAAAATACTGCACAAAAAGATACTTAAAAAGGGGGTGAGGCCAGGGAGTCAGCTCAGTAGAATAAGTGCTTCCCTGGCAAGGGCAAGGGCCTGAGTTCAATCCCCAGGTCCACCAAAGAAAAAGAAAAAGGTGCCCACAAATAAAATTTGAAAATTCAGAATGCCAAATTAAATGTAAATTCCAAGTAAATAACAAACAGTTTTTTAGTATAAGTACATCCTGTGCAATGCTCGGTACTTATGCTAACTGGAAACCTAACCACAAGGACTGTGACATAACACAGTGTAACTGCAAACATATATTACTTTTCTATATATCATATTTATATTTATATATATATCAACCCTTAATTGTAATAAATAAAAAAAATCACTGCCTCATTCCGTTTTTATTTCTCTGTGTCTGACCACCCTGATTTTGCATGGTTTCTCTACCTTTTCCATGTGCCCCAGGCCAACATGCAGCAATCATGGGGGGTTTCTATGCAGATTGTCAAAATTTCTCATCATATCTGCACAACTGCATGAGTTAAGCAGAGCTATCTATAAGCTGTTTCCTTACCCAATTCATTCTCTTCTCTGCTGCATGAAATGCACTTTGAGCCTAAGCACCCAGAGGCCCACATCAGCACTGCCCAAGGCTAGCGATGCCATCACCCACAATGATCCTTCCCAACTCATCACACCTCCGCTCACTCATCAGAGCTCTTTCCTGTCTGTAACAGCTGCCATGTAAGGGGTGTTTGAGGAATGTGGGGGATTCTTTTTGTTTCCTTTTAGTAGGAACAAAAATGCATCTGTGTTGAGAAATAATTCCATCTTCCTGTGCACAAACTGTGCCCTGCAGGGACACACAGAGCTGTAATGGCTGTTGCTCAACTGTTTCCCTCCCCTGACTATGCCAGGCTGCGCTCATTTTTCCTGTATCCTGAATGGCTTCCCTCCCGCAGCAGTTTCATGTCCTACCTATCTGCATGCAGTGAAGTGAGGGAAATTGTCATTTAGTGCAGTCCCATAGCAGATCAGAACCTGGAGTTAAGAATTCAACAAGGATGCATATTCTGAGTGAAGGAAGCACAGCAGGGTCTCTTCAGCAAAAAAAACAGCGAGTTATGCAAAATCCTTTCCAAAGGAAACGTATAAAGGAAAGGAAAAATTTTATAAAGTGATTCGTGGCAGTGCAAAGCATGTGTCAAAACCACAAAAAAGGCAAGAGCTGGTTAAACTGCAACCAGCTATCATAAGGAACTCAAAGTGACCCTTACCCTTCCAAGGGACAAAGTCAGAAAGGAACATAAAGTTGCCTGCTTAGCTTAACAACAGTGGTAAACACTGTTTCTCTTCTCATTAGTACAGAGAGGGGACAGAATTACACAAGTGATAGTCAAGCTGTGCTCCATTCAGGCCCGGAATTTCTGTGGTGACACAGATGAGGTAAGGGGCTGGCTGTAATATTTGCATTTATTGGAATTCACAAAAAAATTTCCATTGAAATGAAACTTAGATAGATAGATAGATAGATAGATAGATAGATAGATAGATAGATAGATAGAGAGAGATAGACAGACAGACAGACAGACAGACAGACAGACAGACAGATTGATTCTTTTGGCTGCTGTAACAAATCAACACAAATTTATTGCTGTAAAACAAAACAGGTTTTCTCTCCTAGCTATAGATGCCAGAGTGCAAACCTCAAGCAGGCCACACTCCTTCCAACAGCTTCAGGGTAGCCTCTTTTCCTGTCACTTTTAGCGTCTTGGCTTCCCTGGACTTGTGGCTCCCAGTCCAGGTGGCCCCAGCTTTCACACACGCTGTTCTCCTCCACCTGTCTTCTCCTCTTCTCCTCTGACTACACAAACGACTAGATTTAGGGTCCTCCCTAATCTAGGATGATCTCATCTGGTGATCTTAATTTCATTATATCTCCAAATACTATTTTTCCAAAAGAGTCAGAGTCTTAGAATCCGGATTCAAATCTTTTAGAAAGCCACCACTCAATCCACTGGAGTGTTTGAAAGAATTTAACTAACTCTATTGGGCCACGGAGATAGCTCAGCGGTCTGAGCATCTGCGTAGGCAAGCGCAAGGACCCGGGTTTGATCCCTGGTACTATATGCTGTGCTGATCCTGCCCTGGGTTCCTCTAGCCATCCACCAAGATGAAGCATGGTGGCGCACACCTCTAATCCCAGTGCTAGGGAGGCCAAAACAAGAGGATCACGAGTCTGAGCCGCTTAGTGAGACCTTATACCAAATACATAAAATAAAAAATAAACTAACTCTACTTTGAAGGTTCTTTCATATAATATAGATACATCTATGATTTATAGATAGATTTCAAAATATATAATTACCATGTTTGTTGCAATGAAAAAATACAAAAATGCATAAATTAAAAGCTAATTATCTATTTCCTAGACAGCTCTCCTCCAATCTCACCTTTTTTCTAATATTTTCTTCAATTCTTTCCAATTTACTATCCTCTTTCCCATCAAGCTAATTATTCATATTTACAACCCTATGTATTTGCATATTTAAGTTCAAGCTCATGTATTTACATATATATGAATATATGGACACCCATGTACAACATATATATGTATTGGAATTAACTATAATCGTAATTCTTTTCCCCATGAATTTAAATGCTAATTTTGTATATAATAATTTCTCTAAGCCAACCTGTCTCAACCAAAAAAGTTAGCACATGTACTGAAATTATCAAATTCTTATTTTGTTTTAAAATTGAATTTTCTAGTTCTAGGATAATACCAAACTGATTTTTAGCACAGTTAACTATTCTACTTTTAAAACAGTAAGGTAAGTTTTCTGTGCCAGCTCTTCAATTCTTTAGTCTGTTTGTTTGTTTGTTGTTTTGTTTTGTAGTTCAGGCTGATCTCGAGCTCACTATGTAACCCAGGCTGGTCTTGAAGTCACAAAGATCCTCTGGCTTCAGCCTCCCCAGCGCTGGGATCACAGACATGTACACTATGCCCAGTCTCCTTTGGCACCTATTATCTCATATTAAGATTTTGCTTAAAAAGACTTCCCTAAATAAAATACTTTCAGATCTAATTGATATTGCATTACATTATTTTATTTTTAGAAATGACACTTTTATCTTCCAATTCAAAGATTGGCTTTTTAATTTTTTCAATATTGTTTTTATATAATTCAAAGAGAGTTTAAATTTTCTTTGTAACAATTTCATGCCATTCTTGGTAAAAGTGTGTGTGTGTGTGTGTGTGTGTGTGTACCATAGCATGTGCGTCTATGTTACTTAGGATTGAACCACAGGCCTTCACACTGAGCTACATCTCCAGCACTAGCTGGCTGGGTATTTTTCTCTTTAAAACAAAAATAATTTAAAATAAAATCTGAAAGAATTTAGGAAGTTTGCATGCTTTACAATTATATACACTTATTAAATAACACAAGAAATATCTGCTATTTTGAGATTAAAATCTATTTTAAAATTCTGATCATGATTGCTTTTATTTCTGTAAAATATTAATAAAATGTACCACTTTAACAATTTTTCAGTGAAAATTCAGTGGCATTGAAGTGGCATCATATTCATGATGTATACCTTCACCACTAATTATTCCCAGGAATTTTTCAATATCCCATAGAGAAACTCTGTTCCCATTAAAAAGTAACCCCCTTATCTCCCTATTCTTTCATTTTAAAAAAATATTTTAATCTTTTATTTATTTATTTGGTACAATGTCTTGCTGCACAGCTCAGATTCATAGTGCTCCTCCTGTCTCAGCCTCCCCAGCACTGGGATTACAGGCATGTGCCACTACGCCCAGTTTCAGTGGCCAGCAAGGTGCGTCCAGGGTTCAGGGGCCTGCACGGCATACTCGGCATGCAATACTGGGGTTCGAATCCCAGTCCTTGTGCTTGCCAGGCAGGCGCTCAGACCACTGAACTATCTCCCCAGCCCTGCCCATTCTTCCTGACTGTAAAATATTACTTCCATTTTACTGTGTCTGTGAATTGGCCTCTTCCAATTATGTCATAGAAGTGAAATCATATAGATAGATAGATAGATAGATAGATAGATAGATAGATAGATAGATAGATAGATATTGGGGGTCTGGCTTATTTCTCTTAATAAAATATTTTCCTGTTTCCTCCATGTCATAGAATGTGTCTAAATTTCATTCTCTTTTGAGACTAAAGAACATTTCGGAGCCAGCCAAATAGCTCAGCAGATTAAAGCACCTGCAAGCAGGCGCAGGGGCCTGGGGTTCGATCCCCAGGCCTGCTGTGTTGGCCCTGCCCCCAGGGTGTGCTGAGACAGCAATTGAGACTGGATGTGGTGGCACACGCCTGTAATCGCAGTTCTTGGGAAGCTATAAACAGGTGAATCATTACAAGTGCAATCTAGTAGTGAGACCCCAAACACCCTGTAGACCCTTCCCTAAATATAAAAAAAAAGAAAAAAGAAAAAAAGGAAAAAAAAAAAAAAACATTGCTAGAGCCAGACCATGGTGGTGCACACCAGGAATCCCAGCACTCAGGAGACTGAGGCAAAAGGATCACCACAAGTTCAAAACCAGCCTGGTCTTTATAGTGAGTTCAAGGCCAGCCTAAACTGCACAGTCAGACTCTGTCTCAAAAAAAAAAAAAAAAAAAAAGAAAATTCAATATTCTCTTGTGTACCTGTATATGTACACTGGACTTGTCACCACTTTGGGGTCCTGGAGAGTAACCCTGCTATGAACATAAGTGTGCTAGAATCTATCTACAGCCTTACATTTTATTTTGGGTATGTATAGAAGAGTGGAATTCCTGGATCCTATGATAATTTGTCTAACAGTTTTGAAGAATGGCCAGACCCATCAGCTATGTATAAATGTTCACAACTACCTTTTTTCTTTTCTTGCATTTTTTATTACTATGTATTTTCCATACACAATGATCACATTTATCATAGGGAATCTGTGTTTCTATACACAAGATCGTAATGCTTTTTTCCCATTCCCTTCACTCTCTCTTCAACCCTTCCCTCCATCCCCATTTACAAGAGCTTTATTTCCATATTTTTCCTTCCATTCTCTTTTACAAAGCCCTTTCCCCTTCCTCCTGTTCCCTGACACCCCTGGCTCTTTTACCTTTCCATTTGAACATCCTCTTCCTACTGCCCAACACCTAGCTTGTTTTTTAAAACAAATTTTATTAATTTTAAACATCACCTATCTTCTATTTTGCTCTTTATGTACCCTTTGGGTCTGTCACACAAGAGAACCAATGCAATATTTAAATTTTGTGCCTATTTTATTTCACTACAATTATGATTTTAATCTGCATTCATTTCTTTAAAAAATGACCTAAATTGATCTTTTGTTGTGGCAGTGTAGTATTCCACTGTGCATAAATACTATATTTTCTTTATCCATTCATCTGTTGATGGGCATCTGAGCTGTTTTCAAGATTAACTATTATAATAACTATTATAATTGTGCTGCTATAAACTTGGGAACACATATATCATTGTGGTATGATGTTTTTAAGTCTTTCAAGAAAATACCCAGAAGGGGAACAGCTGGATCAAAAGGAACCTCTACTTTCAGTTTTGGGGGGAATCACCATACCAATTTCCATAGTGGTTGTATGTGCTAATTTATACTCCCACCAACAGTGGGAAAGCATTCCCTTTCCCCCACAGCCTCCCCAGCTTGAGTTCTTGATAGAAACTATTCTTTCTGAAGTAAGATGGGATCTCAGTGCTGTTTTAACTTGAATTTCTTAAATGACTTGTGATGTTGAACATTTTTCATATGTTTATTTGTTGTTCATACTCCTTCATCTGATAAGGGTCTATCAATTTCAGATGCTTAATTTTTGATTGGCCTTTAAATTTGGAACTCTGATTTTTTGAGGTCTTCAAATAGTCTAGATATTAGTCTTTTGTCTGAGAAGTAGCTCCATTCCATTCTGTGGGTTGTCTTCTCACTCTCTTGGAGGATTCTTTTGCTGTGCAAACACTTTCATTTGATGTGATTCCAGTTGTTGGTTCCTTTCCTTTATAGCTGGGGTTTTCTTCATACAGTCTTTGCCTACACCTATGTCTTTAAGATTTTTACCTATTCAATCTTCCATCGGGTTGAGTGTCTCTATTTTCTTCAATTTTTCTATTTAGATATTTGATCCCTTCTGATTTTAGCTCAGTAGATGGTGAGAAATATTAACATAAATCAAATCTTCAGCATGCGAGAGCTAGTCATCCCTGCATCATTGGTTAAAGAAACCACTTTTCCTCCGGTGAATGTTGGGACCCTTTTGTCAAAGATAAGAGAGATTAGTATACTAGGAATTGTTTCTGACTCTTGTATTTTTTGTATTTTATTCCATTGTTTGTCAGATTTTTTTTTTGCAGGTTTGTTTGTTTGTTTTGTTTATTTGTTTGTTTTTTTGGGGGGTTGCCAGTACCATACTGTGTTTTCACAGAAGCTTTGTGGTATAATTTCAGATCAGGCATTGTGATGCCCCTTGACTTGCCTTTGTTGCCCAGAATTGTTTTCACTTTTCTGGATCTCTCCTGATTCCATATGAATTTTAGGACTGCTTCTCTAGTTCTGTTAGATATACTCTTGGCATTTTGATTGGGATTGCATTAAATCTATATGAGTTTGAGAAGTATGCCAATTTTCACTATATCGATTCTGCCTGTCCAAGAACAGAGAATATCTTTCCATTTCCTGATATCCTTTTCAATCTCCTTTTTCAGAGTATTGCAGCTTTAAATGTAAAAGTCTTTTACTTCCTGCAGTAGAGCAATTTCTAAGTACTTCATTTTTCCTGATGCTATTGGGAAAGCATTGTTCGCCTAATTTCTCCTTCAGTGACTTTGCTATTCATCTACAAAAATGTTGCTGATTTTTGAGTGTTGACTTTGTACCCTGCTATGCCAACTGAATGTGGCAAGTAATTCTCAGTCTTCTGGTGAAGTGTGTGGGATCTCCTCTGTAGAGCATCATGTCATCGGCAAAAATGATCATTTAAATTCCTCCTTTCTTATCCTTATTCCTTCTATTTCCTTCCCTTATGTAATTGTTCTGGCGAATGTTTCCAGACCTACACTGAGCAGGAGGGCTGACAGTCCACATCCCTGTCTTGTTCCTGATGTTAGCATGAAAGCTTGCATTGTTTGACCATTTAATACGACATGGTCCATCTCTTCCATTTCTCTGTAGGCTCCAGTTTTCCCTTCGGATCATTCCTGACTCCCGAGGATCCACTCCGCTCCTCTCTTCTTCCCCACATCGTTATTTTTCAGTGCCTGGATTTTTGACTATTGGACAAGGTGACTCGTTGCTGCTTTCGGTTCCGCATCTTTCTGGAAGGCCCTCCCAATGCCTAATTAAATGACATCTTTGTAATGACTTTTATTCCTTGTTCACTCACAACGGATTTCCTCTAGTTCTGTACATTATCAGTTTTAAAAATTTCATTTCCAAAGAAAAAAGAATGATTTTCTTTCTGTTATCATATATTTTCCACTCTTTCCCCTTTATTTTATAACTCACTGAGAAATCAAAGTCTATGCATTTCTTCTCTGAGATTTTACTGTTATATTTTGAAGTTTATTATTTCTTATAGTATTCCAGATAGTTTACAATGTTCATTTTCATTTACTTTTTAACCCACAGGGTAATCTTGAATTCATTCTTAATCCCAAGGAGTTACTATTATAGAAGTAAGAACAGGGAAAAGCATCACCATTTTTTTTTATCTCTTATTTCATTTTAATGTAGTAAATGAAAAGTAGTCTATAATATTTTGCTTTTTAGATTGCATCAAGATTTGATTAAATACTTTATTTTTATAAAGTTTCCATGGATAAAATAATTTACATTTCAAAGTGTAGGACAAATATCTCAACTAATTAAAGCACCTGCAAGCAGGACAGGGACCAGGGGTTTGATCTCTGGGCCTGCCAGTTCAGCCTCACCCCTATAGCATGCTGAGATGGCAGTTGAGACTGGGCGTGGTGTTGCGCGCCTGTAATCCCAGCTCTTGGGAGGCTGTAAACAGGAGGATCAGTAGGAGTCCGTTCTAGTAGTCAGACCCTGAACACCCTGTAGACCCATCCCTAAAATGCAAAAAACAAAAAAAAAAAATTTTTTTAAATTACATTTCAAATTCAGAAAATAGACCCTTTCAAATCTTTTTTATTTATTTATTTATTTATTTATTTATTTATTTATTTGTATTTTAGGGAAGGATCTACAGGGTGTTCAGGGCCCCACTACTAGATCAGGCTGGTAGTGATTCTCCTGTTTACAGCCTCCCAAGAGCTGGGATTACAGGCTTGTGCTACCATGCCCAGTCTCAATTGCCTTCTCAGCGTGCCTCGGGCGCGGGGCCGGCACGGCAGTCAAATCTTTTTATCTTGCTCTCTGTACAAAGAAAATATTCAAATATAAATTTTAAATTCAAATATAAATTTCCCTGAAATCTCGTTTTTATGTAATTCTTTAAAATGACTATTGAGATTTTCCACTATACTAGTGTTTATAATTGTTCCTTGCACCTATGATGGATTCTACTTTCAATATTCAGCTGTTCTGTGGCCTTCAGGTGCTTTGTTGCTTTTTACTTCATTGCCTCATGTAATATTCATTTTTTATCTAATAATTACAATTGTTCTTCCCTCTTATTTAGTACTTTAATTGTATAAACCTCTATTCCTATCAGCATTATAATGCTTGTTCTTTTTCTTTTTCCTTTGTCAATTCCGTACTGTTTCTTTCCTCATTCTCTTGATAGAATCCTTTTTCTAGGTCCCATGAACTTGGTTCTCAGGTGCTCCCTACTGCCATTCTCTATTAGAATGAAAACTTTCCTCAAAGCCTTGTCTTTGTTCCCTGGGGCAGGCTTGTCTTTCTTCCTTTTGCTCCAAAAATGAAAAGCCAGAAACTAGGTGACAAAGTGAGAATTGTGTCCCCTTTAAGCCACAATATTTCAGTGTTTGCTCATGCTTCTTGGTTGTGGTGCTCGGTTTTGCCTCTTCTTCTGGTCCCTCTATTAAATTCTCTTCCCTAAATGGTGTGCAAGGAGGGGGAATCTTTATGGAGAGCTACAGGATCCAAGTTTTTAATAAAGTTCTTCCAGTAGATATATGACCTTAAGCAATTCAATTAATGTCTCTCAAACTATGTTCTCAGTTGTAAGATGTCCAAATTGACAAGATGGCCTCTAGAGCCCTTTTCAGTTCTATAATTCACATGGTACCATTTTAGATAGAAAAACTCTAGGAGGGAAAAGGAAGACATGAAGTAATACAGGTCAAGTACAAAAGATCAGTTGCAAATTTTCAGGGCTAAGGACAAAGATAATCTTTGTGCCTTAATAATATAACAAAATATTATATGCAAAGCTACTATATAGCATCACTAACTTTGAAATTATGGGTAGTGAATAGTGCTATATGTTTTAAAGCTAATTCTATGCTTCATTTAGATAACTATTAACCTAAATTGAATACCTTAAAATTACATATTGGCCTCCATAATTTTCTAATTCAATCTACAAGTGATGAACAATCATGCATTTGAAACATGCCTGAATCTGAGAGCTAGAATTATTTTGTTTCTATATTCATTTCAAGTCACAGTACACTTCTTATCAACCATTGCAGCTAAATCAGAATAAATTCCATTGCATAATAATCTTTCCTCCAAAGCTTAATGGGGAGAGCAAGTTAAATTGTGCAGTGTAAGTTTGCACATCCACTCATAAAAATTGTAATATTTCTCCTCCTTTATTTTAAGAATGAGACTATGGCAGAAATAATCTCAGGGATTTCTGGCAAACCTTAATGCTTAATTGTCCTACAGCCTCTTTACAGTCCAACAGTGAGAATTGCACAAAGTAAGTCACATCCTAATGCTTCACTCTGATTACATTGTTGTTTACATAATCAATGCTTGTCGAATCAAAGCTAAGATTTTGTATGTCTTGGCATATAAATAATCCAACCCATGCTTCCTTTCTAAAGATTTTTTTATTTAAAAAGATTTAAATCAATATGTTTTACTGAGTGCCAATTATGAGAGGCTGTTTTGCTTTTAGCATGGAAGATAATGAAATAGGAAAGCATATAACATGGGAGACTAGATGTCTATCCTTGAGGAATTTACAACCTGATTCAAGAAATATATTTTTAAAATGCTGTACACAATGTGACATGAAAAATACCTATAAGGCAAATTCAGACAATCAACCTGTCATCGTGATAAGATGATTAATGGCTTCCCAAAAACAATCGTGTCCTCGTCCTTGGCGCCTGCACACATGTAACCTGACCTGGTAGAGTTAAGTTGAGAGCCTGAAAATGGGAGATTCTCCTGGATTACACAGGCAGGCCTGGAGTGATCCCAGAGGTTCTTAAATTCTGGATACAGGAAGCTGAAAGGCAGTAGTAAGAGAGATGATAAATCAGGGTTTGAAAGTGACACTGCTAAGGCTTGAAAGGGCAAAGAAAAGCTTCTCCCCTCAGAGCATCCAAAAGGAATTGGACTTGACTTCATTCAAGTAAGGCTGCATCTGGATTCCAGCCTCCAGAAGAGAATACATTTGTCTTGTTTCAATAACTAAATTTGCAGTAATTTTCTATGGCAGCAATAGGAAATAAATATAGTCAAAGTATTATTTGAAAATATAAAGGTAGAAGGTAGTATTAAGTTATGGAATTAAGTATAAAGGAAATAAATTATTAATGATGATAATGGGGAGGTAGTGATGGTACTGATACCTTGTTAGAAGGGAACATATTCTTCCCAGTCTGTGTTTCTATGGGAAGGACTTTTATCTGACACACTCCTAGTACTTCCTGGATTTTTATTCCTTTGGGCTGTGGTAACACAGAGTGAGTCTTCTGTTTAATTTGTAAATAATATTTGGGTAAACTCTGACCAGCCCTCAATCTTCTTGAAAAAGAGCTTCCTGTAAGGACTTTCTTCACATTCCATGGGAAAATTGGCCTCAGGAGTGCCACAATGACAGGAAGTATAAGTCTAATACAAGCCAGCCAATTTGTCTCTCAAACTGAACTGCATTCTCTTGATAAGCAACAAGGCAACACTTTGCGTGTATTTACTTTTCCTAAATGCCTCAAATTGTCCAACAACTGGGTGAAATCATTAAAATAATAAGATGCAATGGGGGAGGTCTCTAAATTGCAATTGTATCCTCTCAGATTTAGAAAATACATACCACTTGCTGGGCATTGCAGACAAGTTTTGGAAAAGTCACTCAATTTCATCTTCACAAAAATTTGTAAGGCAAGTACTGGTACTATTTGCAGCTTATAGATAATAAATCCAAGGCACAGAGAAGTTAAGTAACTTGCTCCAGGTCTGACAACTTAAAAATGACAAAGCTCAGATCCATGCTCATGTGTTTGTCCCTACAAAGTCTGTGCCCTTGAACACTGTATATCACCTTGCTTTCTGTAGGGCCTGAGATTGAAGCTAAAGGTCAGTGGTGACACCTAACAAAAGCTCTGTCTTCTGCCTTCAATCTTGGTTTGACTTCTTTCTAAGAAAGCTCCTAGATGTAAAGCTCAAATAAAACATAGATGCTATAGAACATGGCAGGCTTATCTGTAGATTAATTTAAATGCCATTAATTGTCTAGATTCACTTATAACTTGCCTTTTTGCATGAACACAACCTAGTCTTTTTTTTTTCATATTTAGTACAGAGTATGCAGGGTCTCACTACACAGATCATACTCATAGTGATCCTCCTGTTTTCAGCCTCCCAACCACTGGGATTACAGACGTGTGCCACCACACCCAGTCTCAGTTGCTGTCTCAGTGCACCCCGGGGGCAGGGCTGGCAGATGGTACACAGTGTAGTCTTGACTACAAAAACAAAACTTCTTTGAAAAGATTTCACCACTCAAAATCTAGCCACCCAGAAAGTTTTTAATCTTCTGTGGCACAGAACTATTCCCCACTTAATCAGAAGCTGCCTAAGTGGTATTCACAAAAGCTGGTACCTATGACTGAAAATTAAGATATCAGACTTTCAATTCATTTGACCAGTTTTATTTCACCCTTGATGCCACCTCCTTTCCTACTCTTATCCTACAAGCAATGGACCATATATTTCTTACCTCATAGTGAATTTAATGGGTAGTCACATTTCCTCAGCTATACATCCCACCAAGCCATATTCCTCATGATAAATTTCAGCCATTTTTGACCCTCAGCTCTCCTCTGAGAGCCGTATCAGCCATATTGATAAGACCTCATATTACCATCTCAGGAGTATAACAAGGTTAAGATGATTGCTGTCTCAGCAAGATGCTGAGTTTTGATTCATGCCCTTATAACAACAAGACTGGATTACTACAATTTGTTGTTGGCATCCCTCCCAGAATGCTCAGTGCTTTGACTTTACTTTTCAGAGGATTCGGCAGTTGGAGTTTTCAACACCCCATACAGAAATGCCTGAATATACCATACTGGTACCACAAACAATATACTTAAATATAAAATTGGTTTCAAAATTTATTACTGTAGGTCTTGATCTTAATCCTACAAAACAGAGTGAAACTTTTCCTTCTAGAAATAAAGTTCTCATATGTAATTCTGGTACAGAACAAACTGTGGCTCCAAGAGTCTACACTGTTTGAAAAGAATGTCATGCTTGACTTGCTTCAAGACTCCCATAGAAATTGGAGAGAGATCTCTCTTTTAGAAAGCTTAATAGGCTCAAAGCCAATTCCTGCTTGCTAGCATACTAATTACTTTATGTCAGAAGATACTTTCATTTTTAAAAAGAGTAATATATACAATGCCATAATATTCTTAATCTGCATTAACACCTTAAGGATTCAAGTGGCACAAATGTCCCAGTATCTCCAGTCTCACCCTGAAGTATTACTTATTTTGACATTCTCATAGCTAGATGAAGTCTCCTCTCATCCACTCAAGCAGTACATACCCTATATGGTTATATAGTGGCATCTCCTCAAAATCCATCTGTTGGAAAACACACCAACTTAAATACTATTGAGAATTGGGGCCTTCAGGAGCTAATTAAGTCCTGAGGGCTCCGCTGGCATGAATAGGATCAATACCCTCATGGAGAGAGCTCCCCAGCCTCTTCCACCCTGGAAAGGCATAGCAATAAGGTAGCATCTATGAGAAATGGGGCTTCATCTTGAATCAAATCCACATGTGCCCTGTTCTGGGACTTCATAGCCTCCAGAACTGAGAACAATAAATTTTCATTATGCACAAGGTGCCCAGTCTAAGGTAGGTGTTCTTGCAGCCTGGGTGGATGAAGACAATATCAAAATATTTTTCTGGAGTTATCTACCTCAAGATCACCTAGAGTATTCATTAAAAGGAAAAGTCAGGCTCTGCTCCTAAAACCGTAATCCCTGGGTTTGGGGCTAAGAATCAACATTGTTTTAAGGAGCTTCCCAAGCAGTTCTAGTGTATACTAACATTTGAGAGGCACTATAGTAAACACTAAACCACAAGAGTAAATCTTCACAAATTCTTATACATACTTACATGATACCTAGTCCTGGTAAATACCAGGTAGTTATTGTGATGTGTGAACAAATGCACATTTGGAGAGTTTTATAAGGACTAATAAAATCCAAGACAGTCTCTCTTCTCATAATCTGTTCAGTACTCTTGATGGGGTGGAGGAGTGGTTATGAGATTAGCAAACAAGCAAAACAGGATAGTCCAATTTCAGATAAAATCAAATAATTTTTTAGTATCAGTGGATCTCTTATGGTGTTTGGCAATTCAAACGTCAGATATATAGTCAACGCCCCAACATCTTATCTTGACCGATGTCTTTTCCCAGCCATGTAGGGGAGAGAAAGATGCTTCTGTTATAGATGAGATCGACAGGAAAGCCAAGCTGCCTTCCTGAGTGGCTGTAGTAGTGCTCTGAGGATTTTCCTTCCAATCTGAATGTTTCTGCCTGTGAAGTCCTCTACTATATCATCTAAAACAAAAAGTGATCCAGTAGGGCATGGTGGCTCCTGCCTCCTATCCCAGTCTTCTGGGGGGCTGATACAATAGGAACCCAAGCTAGACAACTTAGTAACTTTGTAAAACCCTATCTTATATTCTATTAGGTTATCGCGTAAGTATGTGCAAGAATTTGTGAAGATTTACCCCTACAGTTTACAGTGTTTACTACAGTGCTTCTCAAATGTTAGTATAAGTTAGGACTACTTGAAAAGCTTAAAAACAATGTTGATTCTTAGTCCCAAACCCAGGGATTATGGTTTTAGGAGCAGAGCCCTGACTTTTCCTTTTAATGAATACTCTAGGTGATCTTGAGGTGGAGAGCTACAGGAACATATTTTGATATTGTCTTCATCCACCTAGGCTTCAAGAACACCTACCTTAGACTGGGCACCTTGTGCATGATGAAAATTTATTGTTCTCAGTTCTGAAGGTTATGAAGTCCCAGAACAGGGCACCTGTGGATCTGATGCTGGGATGTAGATCAGAGTGAAGGCCCTAGGCTCAAGAGTACACAAATAGCTATTCACAAGAGTTACTGTGTTAAGTGAAAAAGACCAAGTGTAAAGCTCCTTAACAGTGGTGGTTATTCCCTCACCTCTCTCTCTTCAGCATTCCATCACTTCCAACACTGACATCGAATCATCCCTATTATCACCTGCACCAGCCATGCACCCACATGCCCATGTGTCAGTTCTACTTGTGCTCAGATAAGATATATGGCTTAGACTTTAAGAGACAAAAGCCACAAGCCATTGAATCCATATGTGCTATTTATATTTTCTATGGGATTGGCAATTTATCCAACCTCTCTGCATCTGTGGCTCCTCATTGCAAAGTGGGAATGACGGTGACTAGTATACAAGGTTGCTAGGAAAGTTAAACACAGTAATATAAGCAACCGCTTAGAATGCTGTCTACACATAGTGAGTGTCTTGGTAACTTTTCTGGTTGTGGAGACAAAACACCCAACACCAAATTAATGGAGGGAAATTTCAACTCTCATAGAGGCTTCAGCCCATATTCAGCTGGCTCCAAGGCAGGTTGGTGTGGCAGAGGGACAGCCCAGAGGAAAAACAGTTCATGGGGGCAGAAGTCAGCAAAGGCAAGCAACCAAGAGAGAGGTCTTAATAGCATCTCTCTGCCCCTTATATCTTAAGCGGGCTACTTAAGGCAGTTAGCACTTGCACCTTAATCCTAGTGACCTAGAGCTTAACACTGCACCCGGAAGCAGTGCCAGTGTCACTGTAGATGCAACCACCTCAGAAAAAGCCTCATGTATGATTCATGAGGCATTGGGGAATATCTAGACACAGCTGTAATGGGGAGTATCCATATGTATGGTTGTCATTTTTTCATTGTCATCCTCATCATTCCCATGCAACTCAGAGACTTTCTTGGCTCTTTGTAACTTCATAGGGTTAGAAATTTATTCTCCCAAGGAATTCCTCGGAGGACAGAAAAGGCCCCCCAAATCCCCAATTTTATTCTCATTATGAACTTAAAAACTTGCTAAATGACATCTCAGTAAGCTGGCTTCTATCTTCTTCCAGTTTCTAAAACTTCCTTACTGCCAACATTTTTTTAAATTGTAACTGAACATGAGGAGACAAATAGTGTACAATTCTTATCCTGGAAACTAGTTGTTTAGCTACAGAAGCCAGTTGATAGCAATTGTCTACAGGTCAGAACACATTGCATACTATATTTGAAATGTTTTATCTGATTATAGAACATGAAAATTTACCCATACTTTACGAAAATGTAAAGTATGGGTGAATTTTTTATAAAGTATGGGTGAACTGCTGCTTTCACTACCTATTTGGGCTTCTGTAAGAATGCATATGGCTTCTTCATTGTTCATTCCTATTATATCCAGTGGTTTTTACCCGAAAGGAATTTTATTGACACGACATGTAGTTGTTCATTGATGCATCTACATAATAATTATGAATGGGCTGTCTCTATGTGTGAGGTGACATGGACAGAGCAGTGAGCCCAGTTGTAAAGTTGCTCTCAGACAGCCTATATCTCATGGGGTGAAAAGAAGGCAAAAATGAAAAAACAGTATGTTATCTGGGGATAAATCTATGAAGATCATCCTAAGCTATTGGTACTATTATAACAAAGTACCTGAAACTGGACAACTTATGAATAATAGAAATATATTTCCTGCACTTGTGCCAGTCTATTTCCTTTAATTGGTGAATTGAGTCCATTTACATTGATGGTTATAATAGAGATGCATTGACCTAGAATTGACATGTTATTTACCTGCTGTTGTTTACTCCTTTTTCTCCTGTGTTTAATTGTTTGCCCTATTTAATGGGTTCCTTCTGTTCTCATTCATGGAGTTCTGATCATTGTGGATGCTGGAAGTTCAATATCAAGGCATTAGTAAATCTATTTTTCTGTCTTGAAGACAGGGTCTTGTGTTGTGTTCTCACATGTCACAAGAGCATATGAACTCACTATGTTAAGATATTTTATAGGAGGGCCAGGGAGATAGCTCAGTGGACTAAGCACCTGCTTTGCAAGCACAGGGAGTAAGGTTTTATCCCTGGTCTGGCATGCCACACCAGTCCCACCCCTGGGGACATGCTGAACCAGTGAATAAGTCTGGGTGTGGTGGCACACGCCTATAATCCTAGCACTGGTGAGGCTGAAAACAGGAGGATCACTATGAGTCCAGGCTGTGTAGTGAGACCCTGTACCAAATACATAAATTTAAAAAAAAAAGATATTTTATAGGGACCCTAACACCAACCAAGAAGTCTCTACCTTCATAGATTAAGCACCTCCAAAAGACCCCCATCTTCTAGTACTATTACACTGGTCAACACATGATCACTTAGGAACACATCCAGACCAAAACAAAGTCCACACAAGGATGGAGCTAAGATGTGCAAGGAATCCTGTATTTTTACTCAGATAAAAGTCTGGAAAGACCACACATATTTGCATAAAAACCCAAGACGTATGATAGAGTAAGCCCGGCAGATTCCTAAGCACAAAGGACAGCAATGCAAGTACTTTAAGATCAGACCAAGCCTGCACTGCATGGCCAAGAACACTGTGGCTGGCGTGGAAAGAACCAGGAGAGTGGAGTAGAGGTGACAGAGGGGAGTGAGATGACAAAAGACATTATAAACAGCTATATTTACTTCTGTGCTTACTCACCTGAAAAAGGAAACCATTAGAGAGTTTTGAGCAGAAGAATAATAGGACCTGGCTTATATTTTGGAGGATCACACTGGTTCCTATGCAAGGAATGACCACAGTGGAGCAGGCATAACAAATAAAAAGAGACATGTTAGAGGTGACTGCAATAACCCAGAGGAGAAAGATTATATGGATGGCAGCAATAAAGTTGGTTAAGTGGCCAGATTCTCAATATAATGTAGAGGTGAAAGACAACATGGTCTATGCCTTTGAAAAACCTAAGCACTCACATTGAGGCAGTGGCATAAAACAAAGAAAAACATCTTGAAAATGTCTTTAAATATTTATATTTTGAATCAACAATGGCATCCAAAGATACGGAGTAGAAGAACTGTGCTGGTAGTATTGTGAAATCAGACAAGTAATGTAGTAAGGATGCGGCAAAGTGGGAAGTCGTGGGTTTTCTAGGCAGGTAAATGAGCAAAGTTCGTAAGAAAGATGGTTAAATTTGTTCTTATGCACATTGTTGACTCTACTCAAATGAACCCTGGAGCAGTATTATTTATCATTGTATATGTTGTGAGAATGAAATATTAATTTTTATGTACCAACTCCAACTGCTTTCAGTCAGACTTTTCAAACTACAAAGGTCACACTCTTCTAGAATGCGTGGGATCAATGTTATAAAAGGAGCAGCCCGGATGTGCCACCCGACCGACCCCGTCAACAGGCACACATCCATCGGATTCATGTTTGCTGTGCCTTCTCGAGTGTGCAAGAAACATGAAGTGCCTGTGAGTCGAACCTTACCTGGTGAGGTTTTTTCCCAGCAGCCAGAGAAATGCAAACATGGAGAGGAAATGGGTTTAGAAGAGAAAGGGAAACAGCCCAGAGAAGACAGACAGAGAACAAGAACTCAGCTCAGGCACTGTTAATTTTACTCAGCATTTGACTTTGTTTGGGTCAGCAATCATGAAAGAGTCAAAAGAACAATTGGGAGGAGGGAAAGAAGAAAAGAAAGAAAGAAGGGAAAAAGAAATATATGGGTATATATACAGGATAGATTGCATAATTGTGCTGCTGATTTCTGCTGGTCTATTGACAGGAGCAGTTAATGTTAATTATTTTTTTTCTCTCTCTCTCTCCTTTTTAATTCTTATAATTTTTTGACCAATCCCACATGCTTATATCTGAGAGGTAATCTGAGCAACTCATTTGAAGACAACAATGTGTCATCTATCAACCACTGTTAAATTCTTGTAATTTTGTTTAGTGAAATTTTGTACTGTTTCTTTTCTTTTCTTTCTTTTTTTTTTTTTGCTATTCTTTTATTCCCTCTAAAAAAAATTCAGAAAAAAATAATAAAGGTATAAGATTCAAAACTAAATTCAAGGTGTGTTAAGATTAATAGATAATTTCATCTGAAGAAAGTTAATGAACATTTGACATAGATTATCTTTTGAAAATAAGCATATAAAAATAAGGATCTATTCCTAGAACCACTTTAAGAACTTCACAGATAAAAAATTGATACCTGCACAATGACCATTCCTTGTCTGAGTTGAACTCTGTTACCAGAGTGCTGATTCCTAGAGTTTCTCTGTGCAACACTGAGTTAATGGAGAAATCATTGTAATCATTATGGATTATTTCTCACAAATCTTGTGAGCTTTTCACAGTGCTCTCCTGGTGGCCATCTGTCTTGGTTACTTTTCTCTTATTTCTGAGACAAAATAACCAGTGCTCAGAATTAAAGAAGGAAAGTTAATTTAGCTGACAGTTGGTGGAGGTTTCAGTCCCTAACCAGTTGGCTGCAAGGCGGGGTGGCACACGGAAGAGGGGCAATACTTCAAGGCAGCAAAAGACGGCAAAAGCAGCAAGAGCAAAGGGAGGATGAGTAAACCCCTTTTCCTCCCTTGCCCTGTAAGCTGTTGCTCCCGCCCAGGATGAGGACTCACTCACACCGTTTCAGTAAGCTCCTCTTGCACAGGATGAGGAAGTTCACAAGGGAAGGAGCCTGAGTCTCCTAGTCAGACTCCTAAGCTTCTCAAGTTGACACAGCAAACCAACCATTACATCATCCTAGCGATCCCTGGAGAGGAGCTGCTCTCCAGCACCAGTCTGTTTGCCTTTGTGAATTTCTCTGGAAAGGGATTCACTGATAATTAATCAAAGGTCTTATGACAACCTTACCTTCAAAAGTGGGAGAAATTAAGGGTTAAAAACATATAAAAAGAGGGGCTGGGGAGATATCTCAGTGGCATAAGCACCTGCCTGGCAATCTCAAAGTCCTGAGCTGAATCCCCAGTACCAGCTTAAGTAAATAAATAAAGTGTGAATGCCTTAATTGTGCTGCTTTACAGCAATTCAGTAGCAGAATAAAGTAGCTTCCAAAGTAAGATAATTACCCAAAACATGAAGAACGTATAAAAAGAATCAGATTCTTTTAAAAATACTTTTTTTCTTTTTTTTTTTTTTTTTTTCTTGCAGTTTCAGAGTAAATCCTGAGGGGATTTGACTGACCTTGTCAGATATAAAAGTTACATTTCTTATTATAAAGGTCTTGCTTTATCTTGCTCTTAACCATCCAGCAGAAAAGTATAAAAACAAGGTTTAAAAAGTAAAGCCATATTAATATGCTGAGCTGTAAAAGGCTCTAGTCAACAACTTTAGACTTTGCCAGTCCTACAGATAACCCACTACTATTATGGACTACTGGACTATATTGGAATATTTTGCTGAATTCATACACCTGCAATATTTAAATGGCAATGGAATACCCTTCTCTGACAAAACTAAACAAAAAAAGAGGATACAAATGAAGGACAATTTTGGTTCTGTATATACAAAATAGGATAGATATACAGGTACTTTCTCTTAATTCAATGAGAAGAAAGATTTGTACTAACAGTGTTTGAATAGGATATCATGTCTGCATCTTGTACTATGAATAACCACCAAGAAGACAACAATATGCAATGTATTAATTATTGAAACTGTCCTAATAATCAGTTTTGAAACTGTCTCATTGCTATTTCTCATTGTTCAATAAAATTAATACAAATAAATAAATAAAAACTAAAATATATTTTTTTCAAAAGACTCATATGCATATGTTTATCTGGTGATCTGAACAAATTTGAAGTCAATATGCAATATAGCAACCACTGTTTAATTCCTATCATTTTGTTTAGTAAAATTCTATATCATTTATAATGGGTTTTTTTAAATATCTTCATTCTCTTTTAAAATTGTTTTTAAAACTCAAAAAAAAAAAGTAATTTCAATGTAGTACCCATGTTGCTTTATGTTTTGTTTTAGATGTAAGACTATGTTCATGTTAGGTTCTCACATAAATTGTTACATTATTTTTTCTTATGTAACATCTTTTTGTTTATGTCCCTCAAATATATTGTTTCTTTTTTTTAAAAAAAAAAAAAAGTAATTTCAATTAAAAAATACTGAAAGTCAGGTCAGCCAAGAAACTATTATAGAAATACCCTGAGTTTCTCTATGAAAATCTTCTTGGAACAAAGATTACAGTAGGCCCTGGAAATGATCACCAATAACTATATTTTGCTATATTTTTGCGCCTTAATAATTATGCTCCTACTGCAGCTTTCAGAACTTGGAAATGCTATGGGAGTGTCAATTGGTGCAGTGTGTAATTATTATTGAGTGCATGTACCCTTCCCATAATAGAGCTTTATTTTCATTGATAGATTTCTGCTTTTTGCACTGTCATAAAGATATTTATAGGTAAAAAATATTACAAATTCCCTAGATTACATACATATACATATATGATCAATTGGCACAGTTTTTATCATGACAAAAGTCTGAAACAAAGTTATTGAAAATCATTTCAAGGGCCAGCCAGACAGCTCAGTGAACTAAAGTGCCTGCTTATGCAAGCACAGGGACCTGGGTTCGATCCCCAGAGTCCCCTGCAAGCCCCAACCCTGGGCGCATTTAGATGGCGATTGAGAATGGGCATGGTGGTAAATGCCTGTAATCCCAGCATTTGGGAGGCTGCAAACGGGAGGATCACTACGAGTCCAATCTACATGGTGAGACCCTGAAGATGCTGTACCAAATACCAAAAAAAAAAAAAAAAAAAAAATCATTTTAATGATAATAGCTAAATTTAGTAAGGCTCAATATTATACATTATTCTTAATCTGACTGTATCCCCACTGGTACTTATCCTTGTCCTTACTTTTCATATAATGAGTTCTCTTCATGTGAATTTAATTTTGTATAAGAAAATATGCCAAGAAGTAAAATCATGAAATTTGAAAGCAGACCAATTTGAATTTAAAATTGCTGGACTTTCTGCTATCCCACATCACCTTTGCAGTAGCATTTATTTAGTTTATTTGTTTAGATTTGTGTTTAAGTCACTCGTATTTAGTTAGCCGATAACATTTAAGAATGTTGAAAACCGAAAATTCACTGTGTTTAAAATGCTATTTTGATTTATTTTTCCAAAGCCAATGTGTATGGGCAGCATTTTAAAATGATGCTTTGGGACCTATACTTCCATGACATTTCACTACAAATGACATTTTTAAAGGCTGATAAGATTTTATAGTATGATGCTTGCATCAACTGTGAATTCTGTTCTATAAAACAAATATTCGGGATTCATCTTGCAGCCAGACTTGAAAGAATAGGAAAAAAAGAACTTTAGCTGCAACAAAGAACCTTGATTTTGCAGGCTCCTGGGGACAAATGGGTACCCGATGGCCAAAGACAGTGGTGCACACGAGAGAAAACACAGGAGAGCAGCCCAAAGTGAAAAAGCGACCTCTTAGCAGTACCTAAGGACATTAGGTAGAGCAAATTTGAGGCTGAAAAAATATCAGAATTGATTTAAAATCCAAAGACATACACACACTTTCTGTTTCTTCCTTTATTTTAAAACTTTATCTTGGAGGAAAAAAAAAAAAAAAAAAAAAAAAAAAAACAGCAAACAGTGACACTCTGAAGTTAGATTACCTCTGAATTCCTCAGGTTAAGTCAAGTCAGATACTGAAATGATGGCAGTTAGTGGCCAAACCCTAGGAGTACCCACCAGACTGCCATTGTATTGATTCAGTATTTCTGTTCTAATGAAAAATCCAGGAGTTAGCTGAGCCAGTTAGGAATCAACAGTCTTTCTTTGATGCATTTCATTACTATTTTGTTTGTGATAGCTGGGATTGTGGATTGACAACTGCTGGTCAACTGGTAACACCCAGCTGAACTGAAGCAGCATGGTGCTGCATGTGGGAGGCCCAACTGAGGATTGTTGCCAGCAGCAAAAGAGGCAGAACTGGAGAGGAAGAAGTTTAGAGGCTGGTAGGAAGCTAATAGGAGCTGCTGTTTCTTCTGGAGCTGTTGGTTCTAGAAGAGCATGTCGTGCTGGCTTTCCTGGTGAACTCAGCTGTGTGTTCTCATAGTCAAAGAAGCTCAGGCCCTGGGTGTTGCTGGGAATGGCTATGGTTTTCTTTGGGGGAGCCCTGGTCCTCACTTTGAGCATCACTTCTTGGCTCTGGAGGGTGTAGCTGGTCATACTGAATTTCCTGATGGGAACTCAACTGTTATCATCAGAGGAGTGTGGGACCTCACTGTTACAGAGGATGGCTGTGGCACTTTACAGGGGAACTCTGATTTTTGGGTGTCCGTTCCTGGCTCTAGTTCAGCTCCCTCGGCCTGCTAGCACAGATCCTTTATCCTGCTGGCACAGATTTTCTAGCTTCCATTGCTGACCTTTTGACCTTTGCAGCACAGATCCATGAAGCATGCCTGCATGAAACATTGCTGTGGGCTTTTGGCCTCCAGTTGGGCTTGTATAGGAGGTTGTTGTGGGCTCTAGGACTTGTGCAGGACATCATCACAAGATCTATGCCCTCAGCTTGATTCTCTGGGTCATTTGTGTGCAGACAGATTTCCTGAACTCTCTTTGTGTATGACTCTTTGGGGGACAATTATCAAGTAATCCTGTAACTGTGTGTCCTGTATTAAACTGTGCTCTCCTTGTAAACACTGCCTACAACACTGGGCTACTAGGATTAGTATGAGTTATAGTGACAGAGAAGAAGGCAGTGGGAGCTTTGTCTTGGCTCTTTCTAAAAACTGTAATTTCAGTGGTGACTAGAATGTGCAAAACTACATTTTTATCACTTCCTGAGCCATAATATTTTATATTCAACATCTTAAGTTGGTTTTAAACAACAACAACAACCCAATGCATTAAAATATATATAAATGCAGAGACACTGGTATTGAAAAAGAACATTTTCATTTCATGGTTGATCTTTTTCTGTCAAAGAAAGCAATGAAATAGATGACAATGGTTCTATATTTTCCTTTTTGCAACAAACACGGAGATACCCATATTCAGATGCCTTATAAACCATACTTGTAAGGTTTGCCAATCACAAAATCAAAGCCTGAACAGGTGGTGTCTGATTTGAATATGTTTCTCATAATTTTCTCTTGTGGAAACCAAACATGAGACTTAACTAGCTCTTGAAAATACAATAATTATAACTTTAGTATAATTTAGTTACAGTACTATTTTCTTAAGGTACAACTACTATCATCAGAGTTGGGTTTCTCTGAGTCAAATGGAACATAGTATTTTAAGCCAAATAAAGATCACAAGTAGCCCAAGTGTCCACCAAATGATGAATGTATGGAGAAAACTGGGTACATAAATACAGTGGAATACTACTCCCATTGAAAAGCATGAAATATTCTCATTTATAAGAATATGGATGGGACTGGGGGTAAGAGTGTTAAGTAAGCCAGATCTAGAAAGACAAGTTCTACAAGATCTCATTCATGTGGCACTAAAATATTGATATCATAAGATGGTGAACAGAACAGTAGCTATCAGAGGCTTGGTGGGTTGAGAATTAAGGGAAGAGAAGAGAGAGGAAGGAAAGGGAAAACTGGACAATGGGCACTAGATTATGGTTGGGGAGAACTGAGTTCTAGTGTATTGTTGCACCATAGAGGGACTATAAACAACAATAATTAGCTGTACCTTTCAAAAACATGTAAGAAAATATATTAAAAGACGTTACCTTAAAGAAACAACAAATGTTTGATAAAGCAGATATGTTAAAACTGGTTAGTGAATATTGGGGAAGAATATAAATTCTGCAAATCTCAACTTATCTGGTGAATGAGATGATAGGCCTCTAACACAGAGTCAAATGAAGATCTATAGAAAAGTGTTGCTAAAGCTGTACAGTATCATTGAAAAAGTAGAAAGAGAAGATACTCAAGGTATAATTGAAAATAATGATGAATATTTAAAATTTTAAGCATTTATTAAAAGAAACATTTCTATTAATCCCCATAAAAATACTCTACCTTTAACCATAACCATCCCATTTTCTTGCTACTTTCTGAATCAGTTCTGGAAGTCCTCTTTTTTGTGTATTTCTAGTTGCCCTGTTCTGGCTACTTTGATATCTTGAATCAACGCAAAGAATTACCTTTCTCGACCATTTGACACTGGGCAAGAGTCAGAAATATTTTTATTTAACAGAAATTGGCTTAAACATTTTCTCAAAAAGTGGTGATCACAGAATACCATGAATGTTTACATTTTTAAAAAATTATTTACAGTAAAAAGCCCATGATCATTAATCCCACTCAAAATATTCAAAATATTGCCCCTTGCTCCAAGAACATTTATCCTATAACTCTCAGTAATGTATCTTTTACGGTCATAAGTTTGGTTTATATTTTAAACATCCATTGTTTCTTTCAATGTCCCTTGTATATTTTCTCTCAATCAAGTATATTAAAGTAGCTCTGATATATTGGTTATGTGAGATGAAGTAGGGGATAAATTGGAGTGATGGAGAGAAACATCTGGAAGAATAAGAAGTCCAGGATCAGGACAGGATTAGGTGGCTGCAGGGTCTAGAGCAGGAATAGCAGGGATCTGGAGCATGAGAAGCTAGAGAGGGAAAGCAGAAGCCCACAAAAAAACTGCTGTGGGGGAGCTGGAATTATGCCAGTCTCTGTTTCTAGAGCTGCAAATCACAAGCTAAACTGTTCGAGTATGTTTGTGATCATGGATATCTCTGCAACCTGCTGCCAAACCTGTCTCGGTAACTCAAAGGCCTCTTGCTACAGTCCATGTCTTCGACAATACATTTTTCTCTTTGGTTGACAGAGGAAATCAACTGAAGTTTAAATTCTCTAGATGATGCATTGTGATATGAAATAGAGGATGTCAGTCTAGAACCAGCATCTAGCTGGTAAGGACGAAAGCAAGGTGCTGATTTGTAATCCTTCAATCCTGGAGCAAATGTGTGATGAAAAGCAGCCACCGTGTGGCTAGCCATGAATATACAAAGATAAACAAAACATTGCTCCAATTTGCTTGCAGCTCAGTCTAATGAGGAAATTTACATATGTAAGTAATAAAGACATAACATGAAAAAGTTCTGTGATGGATATTTACATGCTTTGGAGGCACCAAGAAGTAATGTTTCTGCAGCGTTTTGGAAAAGGCATAAAGACAGTATCCAAGATGGTCATGAAGCCAGAGCAGGATTCCATAGGAAACGAGGAAGTGACCATCCTGGAACAGGGAGGGACACACCCAGGCCACAGAATCTTGAAAGGTGACTGACAGATGGTTCAGTGTGATCGAACCATGCAAACACTCAGCCATGACAAGGTAGATCAAGATCATGCCTTACAGGGATTTGTATTTTTGGCTTGCCTACTGCAGAGAAAAAGTGCCGAAGGTACCTTAAGTGGAAGAGACTTACCATCTAGAATGCTAACTGCAAGAATTACAGAATGTGGTTGAGGTTTTGTCTCAGATACTCTTCTCTCATTGCTGGAACAAAATATCCAATGCCCAAAGTTAAGGAAGAAATGTTTATTTAGCTCAGTTTGTGGAGGGTTCAGACCATACTCAGCTGGTTCCAAGGCAGACTTCCATATGGCAGAGGGCAGCAGTTCATGGCAGCAGAAAACAGCAGAACAGCAAGAGCAAAAGGGAGGAGTAGCAGCAACCACAGTAACAGAGACCAAGTCTGTCTCCCTTATGTTGCATTCAGGCTATCTGCCCCAGGCTGGGCCTAGCACATAATTCCAGCAGCATTCACACCTATAATCCACACAAGAACAGGCATTGATCACAAACTCTAGAATTCTGTTTTATTACTACGTAAGACTTTGGGGGGACAACTAGACACAAACCATAATAGGTTTAGTGGAGACATAGTATGCACATACAGAGATACTGAGACAAATAAATAGTAGTGAATTATTGTCCATATCTTTCCGATATAGGTGACACAAGTTTGGTGCCCAATTGGATTTAGGAGACAGCAGGGAGCTACATAGTTGCTCACAGCAAAACCCAGGTGTCTTCTTTGGGACATGGTTAAGGGAATCATTAATAAAGTTTGGACTTAGAGGAGAAAGAAATTATCTGGATATCATTTGAGGTATCTCTGCACTATGCCAGGTGGCAGTAGAATAAATAAGTGTGGCACCTAGGAGAGCCTCCTGAGAGAGAAAAAGAGAAAAAAATATATAATGAGCATTTGTAGAGAATAGACATAGAAAATATTCAAATACTGTACTCTCCCTAGATGGCACACGGTGTAAGGGAATCTATAAATCAGTGAATTGGGTGTTGGAGTCAATGCAGGTAAGACACTGGAGCACAGCTGTCAAACAATCAACGAGTGGTCCCTTCTGGGTGGCTCCAAAGCACCTTTACACCTCAGACCTGCCATGGTGACCAGCATGCAGCAGGACCTTCCAGGCTACCAACCCCTGGACTGGGGAATATAAACCAATGCATTGTTCATCCCTTTTTGCATCAACAGACCATGTCTGGTTCTCAATATTTTATAAACGAAAGAGGGAGACAATAAAAGAGGGAGATGGAGGAAGAGAAAGGCAGAGATGAAGAGATGAAAACAAACAGTTCAAGGAGTGTGAGAAGATGCACTAACAAAAGGCAAAAAATCAAGCATGGAAAAGGATTATATTTGAAATGAAGGGGAAAAAAGTTAAAAATTCATGGGGTACAAGTCTATATTAATATGAATAAATTGAATTGAATAAAAAAATAGATGAGGAAGACAAAAATCTTACAGAAATATTCCAAATACATGCTCTTCTTTCACTAAGTATAATCTGGATTTAATTAAGTATGTTCATATAAAGGAAAATACCAGGGAAAATAATAACTGCAGAACAGAGACCTGGCAAACACCACCTTAGGAGCAGAAGCAGCGTCACCCTCCCTAGGGATGCCACACTAATCTCATACCTGCTAATATGATATGATGAACCAATTAGTTTTAACAAATACATCATAGTAATGTAAACAATAAATATTAGAGAACCAACAACACTAATAATAATAGGGAAGGGGTGGTGGTTTTCTTGGGCTGCCTAATTAGAGCAATACAACAGTAATGTATGTTTTCTTACAGTTCTGGATACTCCAATCCGGTACCAGCAGAGCCTCTTTCTGGAGGTTCCAAGCTAATCTTTCCACGCCTCTGTCCCAGCTTCCAGTTGCTACTGACAATCTGGTGTGTTCAGCTTTACAGCTGCCCTCCAGTCCACCTCGGCCTCCCCTTCTTTGTGTGTGCTCTTCTCTGTCTCTTACAAGAACTCTTGTCGTGGATTTAGGGCCTGCCCTAGATCCAGAGGGATGTCATTTCTTAGCATCTCATTTTGAAATTCTCAATTATCCCTACGAAGACTATCTTTAAATACAAGTACAGAGGCCAAGACAGAGATTGACTCCGGGAGCTAATGTTCAGTCACTACAGGAGAGATGAGAAATCTCCACATAAACTTCTCAACTTTCCAGTAACTAACACATTATTCCAGAATTGGAAAGCTGACTCACAAGTGAGAGGGGACAATAGTTAAGAGGAATCAGTATAACACTTTAAAAAGAAGAGAATAATGAAGGTAAATACAAATACTGCAGGCATGTAAGCAAAACGCTAAGGTGGCTCAAGGCAGAGGAATCTCTTCTCTACCTATGAGGCAAGATGCAGCTTTAAAGGCAAAAATTAACAACAACATAAAAATATACACTGAGATCTCTGAGAAGAAGTGCACAGTTTTGGAGAGTGGGAAACAGTGCAAAGTTGCCTTGGGGCTCCAGCCCTGGTCATAAGCCGGGGTGAGCAGACGGGCCGCTGCCCTGGCAGCCCTCAGCAACTTAGGCACAGAGGCTGGAAGAGAGGAACAGAGGGTGCTTTGATCACCCAAGCAGGGACCTGGCCAGTGTGTAAAGTGACAGACAAGGGCACTGATGAGGACGTGCTGAAATATTTGACTTCCAGATCCAAATGATGTAGGAAGAAGTGAGTGAAAAGACGGTGAAAGTTATTGAATAAATAGCCGGCCAGATAGCTCAGTGAACTAAAGCACCTGCTTAGGCAGAGCCCAGAGGCCAAGGTTCGATCTCTGGCCCCACCCCCAGGGTGCTCTGAGATAGCCATTGAGACTGGGTGTGTTGGCGCTCACCTGTAATCCCAGTGCTTGGGAGGCTGAAAACAGGAAGATCACTACAAGTCCGATCTACGTAGTGAGACCCGGTAGACCCTGTACTAAAATACATTTTTAAAAAGTTACTGAATAAATAAATTGTCTGTATGCATAACACAGCTGGAAACTTGACATGAGCCATTGCTCTCAAAGTGGTAAAAGGGAATTCAAGAAGGCCCCAGAGTTATAGAAAGAAAGAAAGCTGTAGAAATTCCAGGATTTAGAATTCTGAAATGGATTTAGGCCACAAGGGTCAAGGAGTACCTGGAGACAAGAGCGGCTGAAGTCAAAAGACAGAGGATCTGATGCAAGGTTGGACTAGTCACTGGGTGCTTTGGAAGGGGATTGAGCCCCACAGCATAAAGTCAGAGGAAAATTGTGAGTGAAGCATAGAATTCTTAACCTACCTGGATAAGAGAGACCTAGAGACCACTAAAGATGGGGTAACTTGGGGAGTCTAAAGGCAAGATGATGTCATTCACATTGTGGAAGAACAACTGTCCTGAAACCCCCTGGGTACCTAGACTATCTAATCGACACCAGAGACACTGGGAGGTAGAAAATGAGCAGGTTGAAGGAAGTTCCTTAAATGTTTCATTAAGGTCCCAAATTTGCCAACCAATTCAAGTTTATAAAGAAGGCAATTGACAAAACCAGTCCCAACAGCCACCATTGTGAGGACACCTGAGTGCGCAGTGGAAGGGCCAGTGACAGAGCCAGCTTGGAGCAAGGACAGTGGAGGAAAGGGGAAGCCTTCTGAGGCACCTGCCCTGCAGACAGGATGGGCAGCCGGGTGCAGAGAGTGTGAAAGACCACAGCGAGAGAGAAGGGCACAGAGTCAGTGTATCCCCAGGACTTGGGAGAAATGCTAACCCAAAAATTCCCTCTCCCTGAAATACGCAATTTCTAGTTCTACACTTGCATGTAAACAGAAAGCAGCAAGAGCAAAGCACTGATTTGACTGACAATCTTTCAGTTCTGAGAAAGATTGTATCTCATCTGTTCAGTGGCAGTGGATTGAGGACTTTGCAACAGAACGATTATCAGATTTATTTTAAATTCTGATCTATAAAAGGTGGCTTTCTTACCTCCTGCTGCTGATTCTCATGGTGACGCTGCTTATCATAGGCTTGGGGAAATGTAGCTTGGGGCCCCGTGGTGACTGACAAGAGCACTAACACTGGATGTAATCCAGGAGGAGGGATTAGCGGTGAGACCTCTGAAGCTCTCCTGCATTCTAATTAGAAGATAGTCATGAAAGATGTAAGCTTCAACATTGACATTGTCACTTCGGGCAAGGACAAAAGTCATCTAATTTATATTAATATGAGCAAAGTTTAAATCTCCCCATTTAACATGGTAGAGTTTAGGCAAACTTTCATTAGCTTCTTTGGCTGATAAATGAAATGATGCAAGACTATAAAAGACACATCATTTATCCTATAAATTAATAGATATTGAAAATCATTTTATGGTAAATCACTTCTTTTATCAGCAAAAATATCTCTGAAGTGAAAAAAACGGGAATATCTTATTATGTTTAAAATCTCACTTTTGTCACTTTTTAAAGTCACTTACATTACTGCCAATCCATGAGTTGATTTTAGGAGAAAATACTTGGACAGAGAATTGTAACATCAATTATAAGTAAAAAATAATTGTATCCTTAAAACTATGTATTTATTTTAATGTTTTATTCTCCTTAATTAATATTTTATGATACTTATAGTTTTATAAGTATATAACATTTACTATATGTAATACATAGCTTTTGCTTTAGTATATAGTATTATGTTACATATATTCATAATTTTAAACTCTTTATTCTAATCCTATCATATTCCTGCTTATAGTGATTTTTAAGGCCTAAGGTCAAGACTTAGGTTTAACAAAGATAAATCTCAGAGCTTTAAATCACTGCACTTTTGTCTTATTCACAGATTATCATGCAGTGCTATAAGAAGGCTTCTAGAGAATTTAGGATATTAATAAAATATGATTCCTATTCTTAATAATTTTATAGCACAAAGAAGAAAATTTGTGGGAATTGTAATTAGCTATTAATTCAGCATGTGATTCAATGATGTCAATTTCATTTTTATCACTAACCACTGAGACTATTTTCTTAAAGTATTTGAATCTCTAGAATAACTACGAAACACTCTGCCATTAGCAAATCCCAGTTCATTCTAGAACAAATGATTAAAGTCCTGTGCTTTGTCCCTGTCTTGGGCTTGAGCTGTTTCTTTCAGTGTCCACACATAGCAGGAACTCAACAAAGGACCAAATGAATAAGTGAGTGAGTGAATCAAGGAATGCTGAGAGAAAATGCAAAACACGTATTTCTCTGGCCTTTCATTTTCATCCTTAAAACAGGTTACTTTAAATTTTGATCTCTAGGTCAAATTGAAACTAAGTGCTATGGCTTGTGTCTAGGTGCCCCCCCCCCCCCGCAAAGCCTCATGCAGGGACGGATCAGCTTCTGGAGTTTGTGATTGATTCATGACCCAGTGCTGGGATTATGAGTGTGAGTGCCCTGGGGCTGACAGTCAGCATTACAATGTAAGGAAGGAGAGAGTCTAGCTAGCTGTCTGAGCTGCTGCGACTCCTGGTTTCTGCTCTTTGCTGCCACCATGAATGAATGCTGTCTGCCCTGTAACTCCCCTTTGGAGTCAGCTGAGTATGGACTAAAACCTGCAGTAACTATGAGCTAAATAAACCTTTCCTTCCCTAATTTTGAATGTTGGGTATTTGTCCCAGCAATGAGAGAAGAGTAACTAAGACAGAATTTGGTACCAGAGAAATGGGGGCATCGCTGTGGCTAAACCTGACCATGCAGATTATAATCTTGTGGGTATGTTTTTTTTTGTTTTTTTGTTTTTGTTTTTTTTTTTTTCTCAACGTTTTATTGACAAAGAGATAGCAATGAGACAGTTTCAAATCAAATCGGAAGGACAGTTTCAACAAATAATACACTGCATATATTCTTCT